>NC_054481.1:10676358-11000733 GCF_017639515.1 Carcharodon carcharias | reverse complement strand
AGATCCTTTCAATAGCGCATAAGTCTGTATCTATGATTCCACTGACTGGAATTTGTGTCGGAATCTTTCCTGGGCTGGAGCTTATATTTAGCTGTGACATGTTCTTGATAAGGTTTCTCCCAGGTTTGCAGTGGGCCAGAGATTGCTTTGCTCTGGAATTTTCAACAGAGTAGCTTTTTTGTTGAGTGGAATCTATATTAAAGGAGGGTTACTTCTGGAATGAGCTATGTATTACGATAGGGATCGTTCAAGAGAGTGATTTATGCTAAAGTGGTGTTTGGATTGAGAATTCGTTCATGGGTCGAGAATTGGTTAGTAAACAGGAAACAGAAAGTAGGAATAAATGGGTCTTTTTCGGAGTGGCAGGTGGTGACAAGTGGGGTACCGCAAGGATCAGTGCTTGGGCCCCAATTATTCACAATATATATCAATGATTTGGATGAGGGAACCAAATGTAATATTTCTAAGTTTGCTGACGACACAAAACTTGGTAGGAATGTAAGCGGTGAGGAGGGTGTTAAGAGGCTTCAAGGTGATTTAGACAGGTTAAGTGAGTGGGCAAATACATGGCAGATGCAATATAATGTGGATAAGTGTGAAGTTATCCACTTCAGTAGGTAAACAGAACGTTGGCCTTCATTGCAAGAGGACTTGAGACAGGAACAAGGATGTTCCTGCAGCTGTACAGGGTCTTGGTGAAACCACAACTGGAGTGTTGTGTGCAGTTTTGGTCTCCTTACCTAAGGAAAGAAATACTTGTCATAGAGGGAGCGCAGTGAATGTTCACCAGACTGATTCCTGGGATGGTTGGATTGTCGTATTAGGAGAGATTGGACCGACTAAGCCTGTATTCACTGGAGTTTAGAAGAATGAGAGGGGATCTCATTGAAATGTATAAAATTCTGACCGGGATAGACAGGCTGGATGCAGGGATGATGTTTCCTCTAGCTGGGGGACTCTAGAACAAGGAGTCACAGGATGTGAGGTAGACCATTTAGGACTGAGATAAGGAGAAACTTCTTCACTCAGAGTATGGTGGACCTATGGAATTCTCTACCACCGAGGGCTGTGGAGACCAAGGCACTGAATGTGTTTAAGAAGGAAATAGATTTCTGGACTCTAAAGGTGTCAATGGGTACAGAGAGAGTGCAGGAGTATGGTGTTGAGATAGGGGATTAGCCATGATCATATTAAATGGTGGAGCAGGCTCAAAGGGCCGAATGACCTACTCCTGCTCCTATTTTCTATGTTTTTTTGTTTCCATACCCTAGAGCGAACTCTGTATTAAAGTGGGGTTTATTCAGGAGTAGGATTTATTTTTGGATGGGAATTTTTCTGGCGTGGATTTGTACTAAAGTATTGTGTTCTAAATCACAATATCACACCCTTCTCAAAAGATCTATCCTTGACCCTCTATTCTTGAAAACTATCGCCTCCATCTACAATCTCAAAATTCCTTAAACATGTTGCCACCTCCAGAATCCACACTCATCTTTCCCCCAGATCCATTTGAATCTCTTCAGTCAATATCACAATGGCGTTCTTTGTGACTGTAAACATTATCCATCCCATTCCCCATCTTCCTTCTCAGCTGCTCTGCACCTTTTGACCCATTGACAATACCATCCTTGTCCAATGCCTCTGCTCCATTGTCTGGCTCTGTGGGACTGCACTTGCTTGGTTCCTCTCTAACTGAACTCACAATATCTCCAGCAATGCCTTCTCCATATTCCCATAGCATCACTGCCAATTCCCAAAGATCCAGCCGCATCTTCCTCATTTACATGTTGCCCCTAGGTGACATCATCTGAAAACAAAGGGGTCATGTTCCACATGCTCTGAAGAGCAAAAAATTGCGAGACTATGTGGGAAAGGGCCGGGGAGTGAGACTAACAAAATTGCTTATGCAGAGAGCTGGTGCAGACTCCATGGGCTGAATGGCCTTCTGTGCTGTAATCATCCTACAATTCTATTCTATGATTCTATGTATGCTGACAGCAAATAGCTCAACCACTTGCTTCATTCTTTCCACTGCCTCTGTGTCCTTTTGACTGACATCCAGTCTTGGATGAGCTGTAATTTCCTCCAGCTAAATATCAGCAAGACCAAAGCCATCATTTTAGCCCCATGAAGATCATCTGTACACTTGCCATTGATTCCATCACACTCGTTGGACACACTCTCAAGCTGAACCAGGCTGTTGGCAATTTCAGAATCCTTATCAATCCTCAGCTGTTTCAAACCCCAAGCTCTGCTTCCAAATTTCATCAGAAAGACCGCCCCTCTCATCTCTGCAGCACTATTCACCACCACCTTCAACCCTCTACATGACCCCCTCCACTTCAACAACAGCCCCTCTGCTGTTGGAGTTGTCTGCCATGCCTTTGTCACCTCCAGACTCGACTAACCTGCGCTCTCCTGGGAGACCTCCCCATTCTCCATTCTACACCTTCCATTGAGCCTATGCCACCTAGAAGGCTGCTGCCTATAACCTAGCTGGAAAGGTCACCTGACTGAGTTCTTGGAACAAGATAAAAAGGCAACAGACAATGATTTCAGTATAACAAGTTAACAGAATTTATGAAGTAACTGACTGAACAAAAATACTTAATAGGCGATAGCTAACAAGCAGCTTACGATCCTTGCTCCTCAAAGTTGCCTGGACACAGGTGATGTTGGCTTCGGTTCTCTTCACAGGCTCCTCCTCCTGTGATGTTGTGTGCTTCAAAGTCCCTGCTTTTATACCTTCTCAAGGGCTGCCTGTGTGCAGTTCTGCACATCAACCCCCCCCCCCAAACCCCCGCCCTCTGTATCCCTCTCCAAACTCCCAACCTCCCTCCTCTAACTCTGGCCTATTATGAATCTCACCCTCCCTTCACCTCTCCATCGCTAGTCACATCTCTCAACTCCTCCTTTAGGACCCTCCTTAAAACCACTGCTTTGACTTTTGATCACCCCCTCCTACTTTCTAATGAAATGGTATTCATTCATTCCCCACTGTGGGAAGCACGTTAAGGATGTGTTTTATTTCTGTTGAAGGTGCTTGGTGTTGTAGCTATGTTAATAATGGACTAGCAACAAAGTGGGGGTATTAAAGCGGGGTTTGCTCTGAAGTGGAATCTGTATTAGCAGAAAACTTTGATTGCTGGGAACCTGAAATAAAAACAGGAAATGCTGAAAACACCCAGCAGGTCAGGCAGTGTCTATGCAGAACCATTTGCAGCATTTTCTGTTTTTATCTGTGTACTAGCATGGGGCCTGCTCAGGATTGAAATTTGCCTGGGAGTGGGGTTTGCCTATATTGAAAGATGTCTGCATAACAGCAACACTCTTTATGGAAGAAGTTTGTACAAAGTTTACATCACAGCCAGGCTACATTTGGGATGAGGTGGAATTTGTACCAACTAGAATTTTTAATAGAGTAAGATCAGGGCAAGGTAATATTTCTACCACAGTGGGGAAGGCTAGAATTTACTCTAGAACACCTTGCATTGATTTGAACTGCAGTGAGGTTTACTGGACTGGGGTGTGTGTATGTAGAAACAGAAAAATTGCCAATTTCAGAGATGTGAAATTTGCTTTATTTGGCAATATGAGTCAGTTTACTTTATAATTAAGTTGATTTACAGATACAAATTATATACTTATTAATGTGTGCATCCTTTGAGAATAATGACTATATGAACAAACTGCCATAAAAACGATATGCCCCAATAATCATATTTTAGTCATTTGCTCTTGCTCCTCCTTCATTATACTGATTAGTTTAACATAGATGGCATCTAAATTTCTTGAACTACAGGCAAAATGTGTTTTCTGATTAGCCTAATCAGTTCATTTACATCGAATAATCTTATTCCTATTCACTTAAGAAATGCTCCTCCAAGCTTCTCAAAGCTAGCTGATACATTTTGTGAGTTAGTTAAAGTGGAAGATTGATAGCTATGACACATCTTCCCCTTTCTTCTTCTTACATATTGTCATGTAATGGACAAACAGCGGCACATCTCCTGTATGTATACTTGGACTGGAATTAGACTCCTGCAGAAAAGCCTGCATCAAATCTCTCAAACAAATTAATTGCTGCCCATTGGGAATAACTATTCAAATCACAGGATTAGTATAAATGCTCTAATTTATAGACTTTAAACGTAGCGTAGTTTCTATTATATACCCCTAAGGAACATGACCTGCAAAGCCTGATTAATGTTTTAGTGTCTTATACTATGGCCCATTGTACAACAGACAGCGTGGCACTGAAGGGAACATTACATCAGACGGTGTTAGTGGCATGGTACATCAGGGATGTTCTCGTGAATGGCATGATATATCAAGCAGTGGTATATTGGAAGACATGGTATAGTGAAAGATATGACATATTAGATAGTGTTATATTGTGGGGCATTGTTCATCAGACTGTTACAGTCAGAGTGTGATCCATCAGACAATTTGAGAGTGAAGAATGTGATTGGACTGTATTTTAGCAAGTAATGTAGTACACCAGAGAGCTTTGTAGGGACAGTATGATGTGTCAGACGGTGTCATAGCAAAGGTGTGGTACATCGTTCAGTGTTAAAGTGATGTTCTAGAGAGGAGGGAGATAGATCAGAGTGTTTTACAGGGAAAATGCAGAAGTATTTTTGTGAAGGACTCTGTTAAGCCATATCATAATAAAAAGGTGTGGTATATCAGGAAGTGAGGTGTGTCGTATATCATGTAGTGTCATAATGAAGTATGAGACGTAGCAGAAAGACTTGTTGTGAGGTCAGGAAATATACAATGTTACAATTCAGTTAGGGATTGTTAAAAGTGAAAAGAAACCCAAATACCTCATTTTAACCAATAGAATTATGCCACAAGATTTCACCTTTATTTTTAGCAAAACAAACTTTATTATATAATAAAAGAATTAAATAAAAGAAGCACGATTAACTTAACAATATTGTTTATAACTATATGTGTTATGTGCTCAGGTTTACTTCCTACTTCCACCAAGAATCGTCTTATAAAACACATCAACCTTAAAGCTATTTATGGACCACCCATAAGTATGCCACAGTCCTCAAGAAACATTTCCTCAGCTCTAGCTGTTCTCAGAGGTAAAACTTTAATTTACCCTCTCTTGACTGTGGAGACCTCAGTTCCTTGTTTTGGTTACTTTACCAATACCCCCAAGCTAATCTGCTGGTTACTTCCTTTTGCAATAAGACACTATAAGGCCGTCTGTAGATTCACCCACGAGGCTCAAACTAGAAAATCTTCCAGCTTTGGTCCCTCACAAGATTCAAACTGAGGTTAAGCCTCACCCACTTTACAACAGTCAGTGATGAAGTTAGGGTTTTACTCTGCTTGCAGTGCAGGTCTGTCATTCATTTTGGCTAACTTCTCTGTGAGCTGCAAACCACAGGAGGTCCAAACTTTAACTAAAAATCTCTCCCAGGAAAACAACCAAAGAGCCTTCCTAAGCTCCACCCATCTGCATGATGACATTGCCTGCCCTCAAACTGACCTTTAAGCTGATTAACTCTCAGTTGCAATTGCCTTTTTGATCTGATGAAGTAAATGGATTTTATAACCTTTCAGGGTTCACTGACTGCTTTTAAGCTAAGTTAGCTCTAATTCGCAAACAAAAACATCTCTCTGGACTGCCCTTCTGTGCAAGCAGTGCAGACATCACAACTCCAGATGTTTTGCTAAGTAAACCTACCTGTGGTTTTATGATCATACCTTTCTAGCTGTTAACCTCTTAAGGTAACTTGGCCCCAACTTTTTCAGTGTAATAAACTCCAATCTGCTTCAATTGCATTTATCCCATTTTCTAGTCAAACTTTAGTTCCTAAAAATAAAAAAAATATACACTAAAACTCATGAACTAGATATTTGCAACAACATCTTTATGTTCAAGAAGGTTAGAATTAAATTTAAGTAATGATCCAGGACAGAGTTTCCCAATTTTTTTTCCCACTGTGACCCCATTTTGGGGGAGGGGTGAGGGGGCGCAGGGTGAGCTGTGAGAGCAGGGCACGGGAGAAAGAGCTGTGAGGTGGGGTGGGCGGGGTGGCGGTGGTGGTGGCGGTGGGGTGCTGTTTGAGCTGCAGCGTTTTTTAAATAAAAAGCACCTACCTTTTCACTGACTTTTTTGGAACAGGAATCAGGCCTCAAAGATCTGTTAGGCCACACCCATAAGTTAAAAAAACGTGAGGATTTAAAGGGGCCTTGCAGTTGTTAACACTCAGTCTGAGCTTCAGTGCAGCCTTTGCTTCCTTGGAGCTCACGACCCCAAAATTTCATCTTCGGGTTTGTGTTTGACAATTCAGAAAGCCTTGCTCTAAGGGTCATGCTTACATTTGGTTTGGGCCATATAAGTCCATCATATTTTGGTACTATGTATGTTGTAATTTGTAACCAGAATTAAGCGACAAAGACAATATTTCCTATCCAGAGATATGCCAGACCAGGAGTCTAAAGGGCCTGATGAATCACTGGTGACTCTCTGTGTTGCTGATTAATCTTGTAACACCAGAAAGATGATGGCTGTTTACTATTCATCAGGGAACTCCTGAAAACTGTCTGCTGGCTTCATATTGTTAATGTTCATCTCCTGATACACAACCATTCTGACGGATTCCTTCAAAAACGATCCCAGATTCTTACCCCTTGAATGGTGGGTCTGTTTAGGATCAAATCTTCTGTTTTGAAAAAGGCCTTCAACATCAAAATGGTCACTGGATTCAAAGAAGGGAAAAGATTAGTGGCTTCATTGGAGAGGGAGGATGACAGTGCTTTCCAATGCTGTGCATTTCTCCTGTGAGTGATTCATTCCCTGTCTCTCTCTTTGCAGCTTGGGGCACACACGCTCATTTCGGAGTTGTCAAATTGCTGATATTAATGTCACTGGGAATACAGGTGAATGCAAACCAGCCTCTGACCCCTCCCTGACCCCACAAATCATTTGTGCCGCTCAACAGTAAAACCCATGTTTATGTTTTTAAGCCAGGGACATTTTTTTTGCAGTAGAGCTGCTCACTTGTATCAACCTTAAAAAAAATAAGATTTGGAGCCAAGGCCTCAAAATTTCAGTGGGCCATTTACATTGGTTTTGTGTAGTTGGAAACTTATCCTTTGCAATGTTAGCCCTGCTATGACTTGAGGGGACAACGCATTTAAATGTCCATGCTGAAAGGGTTGCCAATCCCCCAGTATTGGCCTGGAGTCTCCAGGAATCGAAGATCAATCTCCAGGACATTGCTGTGTGCGACCCTGGAGAAAAATCATCAGATCATTAAAACTTTCTTTGATTTACCAGATACAAAGATATTGAAAATGGTGGGGGGGGGGAAGAATAGTTGTTTGGCTGACACTCAAGCCTCTTCCAATTGGGTATTGCGTCTTTTTGTTTTCCAATTGGTGTAGAAAGGCAGCGCGTCCCAAGGATGTATGTGTTTGCCAACTAATAGCTGGAATGTGGGGGGTAAGTCATGTGATGAAACCTCCAGGAATACAATTTAATCATAGTTGGCAACCCTATGGAAAATCGACCAATGCACCGGGACTATGGCATTGCATGGAAAAGAAGAGCATACAGTTTTAATAAAATTGACCTTCAGACCTTCCCAGGACTAGGCAAACCCAGCAAATGGGAGGGAGGGGGATAGGGGGGCCTTCCTGGGAGGAAGCCACAGAACAGGGTTTTGCACGCTGTGTGGAAGGAGATAGCAATGGTGCTATGTACCACCTTTCTCACATCTAGAACCACAGTCCAGTTCTGGATTAAGCTCAATGACCTGATGGAGGCAAGCAAGGTAAAACAATAGCCACTCTCCTCTTCTTCCTTGCACACCCTCAAAAATATATAACTTACATACGGCGCGATTGTTTGGCATCTCCCAATCTTTGTTGTTGTCTCCCTGAACAGCAAATACATCCATGCAGGAATTTACAAGCCCTTCCTTCACTTCTAAAGAGCGATAGCAGCAGCTCTATTATATCAGATATCTGATGCCACTTGGGCAAAACTCCTCAATTACATAGAAACATAGAAAATAGAAGCAGGAGTAGGTCATTTGGCTCTTCGAGCCTGCTCCGCCATTTAACATGATCGCGGCTGATCCTCTTTCTCAACGCCGTACTCCTGCTCCCGTTTTAGCCTGGGCCTCTGGATTACTAGTCCAGTGACATTTTAACTACACAACCATCTCCCCCAGTGATGCTGTGTGCAGCTAAATAAACAATCTCCATACAAGACCACATAGCAGGCAGGTAGCCTCAATGTGAAACATTACAGTAAGAGCTTAAACTAATGCTTGCACAGCCATTTGGGCAGTGCCTAAAAGGTATTAAGATCAAACAACAATGCCAAGAAACGATGACGCAGATGGAGAGGTATAGGACCTTTGTGGTCTATGACTTAACAGGTTATGATTAAACATGCAGTCATATCTATGTGCAACACTAGAGGCTGGAGTCGGCTGACTAACTCTGTGTCACAGATTGAAGCTTTTGTGTTCAATGGATCCCATCCCCAGGTTCAAGAGAGAGCAAGGCACAGGTATAGAAAGCAAAACAGTCTATCAACAAAAGCACATGGCAATTCCCTTGTCTTGGATGAAACATCACATGTTGCTGTTTCAGTGACTTTATTTGCGGTACAGTGCTACACGTGGCTTCACAGCACATCAGTACACCTAAGTCCTGGGGTTTTCACAGATAGTATGGGTTAAATCCACATCAATTTGGATTTGTCCCTTCTTTTCTCTTTCACCACTCTTCAATTTTTTTATAATGGACGGGTATTTTCCTGCTAACAAGCTATTAGCCCTATCATTCTCCTCTTCAGGTTTCTGGTCTTTCACTAACCTTGTGCTCTCTGATGCATTGCACCTGGATCTGCTCGTTTATGCATTTGAGCGATGATCACAGTTTGCTTAAAAACCTCAGAAAGGCCCCCCACTGAGTTTTATACTCGAGTGCTAATTACCTGCATTATTTCTCTCTTGTTGATCTTGTTATAGACCGGACTCAGCACCCTAACTCTGTTAAAAGCAAGGATAAATGTTTTCAGTCATCAGTGGTGACGGACAATAAAGGGTCCAAAATTGCACAAGGGCCCTCCCACTATCTTGCCATCGCTTTGTGAGGCCACCTGAACTTGCAGGGAAATGGCGCCAATGCCGAGAAAAATGGCCATCGCGCTGGATATTCTGCTAGAGATACAGCAGGAGAGCAGGAAAACCCCCACAACATTTGAAGGCCACAAATTCCAATTGTAATTGTCGAGGAGAAAGTTCATAAGAACTGAATGGCGAACTGTCTCTGTTATATAAACCACAAATGTTTTGGAAGAATGTTAAAAGTTTGGGGCTTGCATAACTGAGTGAGCCAATTAAGTTCAATCTTACTTTATGATAATTAATTCTTCAGATGGATTATAGCTGAATCACAAACTGAAACATAAAAGGCCTTGTTGTCTAGCAAAGTGTATGCCTTTCACACTTCAAAATAGTATAAGTAATTCATTAAAAAAAAAGGAAAGTTGTCACTCGTTGACCTGGAGGCTGAAATATAAAAGAAATGATAAACACCCTCTGATTAGCCTCAGTGCCTTAATAAGAGCTGCAAATAACTGGGCTTGCCTGTTTAGATCAGTAGCTTGAATTGACAGGCCAAGTAAGTTGTTGAACATCACAACCATACTTCAAATGCATGACTGTTGATGAGTAAACCCATGGGAGATATGACTATATACATATTAATCAGTCTCCCATGGCATTGCATATGGGTGGGTGGGGGGTGTAGGGTGAGGTGGCAGGGCCGGTGGTAATTTTGACATTAGGTGCTAATTTAAAATTGTTGACATTGGATTCAGACAGAAATGAAAATTGAAAGGCCAATCCAATAGCACCTGCTTTGCTCGATTACCTGAAGTCAAAAATCCCTTCATTGTGTTGTATGGCACTACCGCCATGCTAAACGGGCTAGACTTCGAACTGATCTAGCATTTCAAGACTAGGCATCCATGAGGCACTGTGGGCCATCAGTAGCAGCAGAACTGTACTTCATCATGATCTGTAACCTCATGGCCTGACATATCCCCCACTCTACCATTACCATCAAGCCAGGGCACAACCCTGGTTCAATGAAGAGTGCAGGAAGGCAAGCCAGGAGCAGCACCAGGCACACCTAAAAATGAGGTTTCAACTTGGTGAAGCTACAACTCAGGGCTACTTGTGTGCCAGACAGTGTGAGCAGCTAGTGATAGACAGAGCTAGGCGATCCCACAACCAACAGATCAACCGTACAGTCCTGCCACATCCAGTTGTGAATGGTAGTGGACAATGAAACAACAATGTGGTTAACTCTTAAATGCTCTCTGAACAAGGGCAATTAGGGATGGGCAATAAATGCTGGCCTAGCCAGCAACACCCATAGGAACGAATAAAAGAAAACTCACTGGAGGAGGAGGCTCCACAAATATCCCCATCCTCAATGATGGAGGAGCCCAGCACATCAGTGCAAAAGATAAGGCTGAAACATTTGCAAGAACCTTCAGCCAAAAGTGCCGAGTGGATGGTCCATCTTGGCCTCCTCCGGAGGTCCCCAGCATCACAGATGCCAGTCGTCAGCCAATTCAATTCACTCCAAGTGATATCAAGAAATGGCTGAAGGCACTGGATACTGGAAGGTCTATGGGCCCTGACAATAATCCAGCAATAGTACTGAGGATTTCTGCTTCAGAACTTGCCATGCCCCTAGCCAAGCTGTTCCAGTACAGCTAAAACACTGGCATCTACCCAACTATGTGGAAAATTGCCCAGGTATAACCTATACACAAAAAGCAGGACAAATTCAACCCAGCCAATTACCGCCCCATCAGTCTACTCTAGGTCATCAGTAAAGTGATGGAAGGGGTCATCAACAGTGCTATCTAGCAGCACTTGCTTAGCAATAACCTTCTCATTGATGCTCGGTTTGCATTCCACCAGGGTCACTCAGCTCCTGACTTCATTTCAGCCTTGGTTCAAACAGAGACTAAAAAGCTGAACTTCAGAAGTGAGGCGAGTGTGACTGCCCTTGATGACATGGCAGCATTTCACTGATTGTGTCATCAAGGGGCCCGAGGAAAACTGAAGTCAATGGGAATCAGGGGGAGAACTCTCTGCTGGTTGGGGTCATACCTAGCACAATAGAAATTGGTTGTGGTTGTTGGAGGTCAATCATCTCAATTCCAGGACATCACTGCAGGAGTGTATCCTAGGCCCAACCATCTTCAGCTGCTTCATCGATGACCTTCCTTCCATCATTAGGTCAGAAGTGGGAATATTCACTGATGATTGCACAATGTTCAGCACCATTCACGGTCCTCAAATACTGAAGCAATCCATGTCCAAATGCAGCAAGACCTGGACAATATTGAGGCTTAGGCTGACAAGTGGTATGTAACATTTGCGCCACAAGTCAGCCAATGACCATCTCCAACAAGAGAGAATCTAACCATCACCCCTTGAAGTTCAATGGCATTACCATCACTGAATCCCCCACTATTAACATCCTGGGGGTTACCATTGACCAGAAACTGAACTGGATGAGCCATATAAATACTGTGGCTACAAGAGCAGGTCAGAGGCTAGGAATTGTGCGGCAAGTAGCTCACCTCCTGACTCCCCAAAGCCTGTCCACCATCTATAAGGCACAAGTCAGGAGTGTGATGGAATACTCCCCACTTGCCTGGATGAGTGCAGCTCCAACAACACTCAAGAAGCTCGACACCATCCAAGGCAAAGTAGCCCGCTTGATTGGCATCACATCCACATTCACTCCCTCCACCACTGACACACAATGCCAGCAGTGTGTACCATCTACAAGATGCACTGCAGGAATTCACCAAGCCTCCTTAGACAGCACCTTCCAAACCCACGACCACTACCATCTAGAAGGACAAGGGCAGCAGATAGAAACATAGAAACTTGGAGCAGGAGTAGGCCATTTGGCCCTTCAAGCCTGCTCCACAATTCGATATGATCATGGCTGATCCTCTATCTCAAAGCTATATTCCACTTTCTCTCCATACCTCTTGATGCCCCTAATATCCAAAAATTTATCAATTTATTTCTTAAATATAATCAGTGACCAGGCTTCCATGGCCTTCCGAGATAGAAAATTCCCCAGGTTGAGCTGTGGAACAGGTTCAACCCTTCGAGTGAAGAAATCTTTCCTCCTCTCAGTTCTAAACGGCCTGCCCCCATATCCTGAGATTGTGGCCCCTGGTTCTAGACTCTCCAGCCTGGGGAACACCACGACCTGGGAGTTCCCCTCCAAGCCAGACTTGGAAATATAATCGATAAAAGTAAAATTCTGCGAATGCTGGAAATCTGAAACAAAAACAGAAAATGCTGGAAAATCTTGGTAAGTCGAGCAGCATCTGTGGAGAGAGAAACAGAGTTAACGTTTCAAATCCGTATGACCCTTCCCATGTACTCGAAACGTTAACTCTGTTTCTCTCTCCACAGATGCTGCTAGACCTGCTGAGTCTTTCCAGCATTTCCTGTTTTTGCCTTGGAAATATATCGCCGTTCCTTCACTGTCGCTGGGTCAAAATCTTGGCACTCCCTCCCTAACAGCACTGTGGGTGTACCTACACCACAGGGACTGCAGCGGTTCATGAAGGCAGCTCACCACCACCTTCTCAAGGGCAACTAGGGATGGGCAATAAATGCTGACCCAGCCAGCGACGCCCACATCCCATGAATGAATAAACAAAAAACCCAGAGAGTCAAAACCATGTGTTATTCTAAAACAAAAACAGAATTACCTGGAAAACCTCAGCAGGTCTGGCAGCTTCGGCGGAGAATAAAAGAGTTGACGTTTCGAGCCTCATGACCCTTCGACAGAACGTTCTGTCGAAGGGTCATGAGGACTCGAAATGCCAACTCTTTTCTTCTCCGCCGATGCTGCCAGACCTGCTGAGATTTTCCAGGTAATTCTGTTTTTGTTTTGGATTTCCAGCATCCGCAGTTTTTCGTTTTATCTCTGTTATTCTAAAGTTGGTTTTGGAGGGTTAGAAGAGGGGGAATAATTGGATCAGGTTGTTTAGATGTAATTCAGTCTCCATTTGCAATTAACTGCCCTAAACACATAATGTAACCATTGCACTGTCGGAACTGTGGCAGTGCAGAGCTTCCATCTGCCTCTAGATTGTACTGGAGCACTGATGCCCCATCCCCACATTAATTCAGGGCTCGATTAAATTAAATACTTAGAATTGTGCAGAAAGCCTCAGGTATCAAGGGGCGTGAAGAGAATTTCTCCCTTCTCACCTAACTCAAAAGATCACCAATGACAAGGAGATCCCACACTGGACCAGCTACACTTGTTCTACCTCCTACAAATTACGGCAGCGAAGGTTTGACAATAAACATCTCCGTAAGTCAACAGAAGAACATAAGAAAAAGGAGCAAGAGTGGACTGTGCAGCCCATAGAGCCGAGTCCGCCATTCAATATGAACATGGCTGATCTTAGGTTTTAACACCCTTAAATATATTCAGTTATGGCACCTCCACAACTCTCTGGGGTAGAGAATTCACAACCCTTCGAGTGAGGAAATTTCTCCTCATCTCAGCCCTAAATGATCGGCCCTTTATCCTGAAGCTGTGCCCCCCTGTTCTAGTTTCCCCAGCCAGGGGAAACAATGTCTCAGTATCTATCCTGTCAAGCCCCTTCGTAAAATGAATGTTTCAATGAGATCACCTCCTCCAAACTCCAAAGAACATAGTCTAAATTTACTCACCCTGTCGTCATAGGACAATCTCCTCATCCCAGGGACCAATCTAGTGAACCTTCGCTGTACAAGTATATCCTTCTTTAATTATGGAGACCAAAATTGCATACAGTATTCCAGATGTGGTCTCTTCAAGACCCCATTCAATTGTAGCAAGCATCTTTATTGTGGTACTCCAATCCCCTTGCAATAAAAGCTAAGATGCCATTTTCTTTCCTAATTGCTTGCTGTATTTGAATGCTAACTTTGCGTGTTCCTTGTATGAGTACACCCATGTCTCTCTGAACATCAATATTTACAAGTTTCACACCTTTTAAAAAATATTCTTATTTTCTATTCTTACAACCAAAGTAAATAACTTCACGCCTCCCCACATTTGCCACACTCCCTTTGTCACCTTGTTGCCCACTCACTTAAAATGTCTCCATCGCTTTGCAGTCTTTTTGTGTCCTCCTCACAGCTTACATTCTCACCTAGCTTTGTATCACCAGCAAACTTAGATACATTCCGTTTCCTTGTCCAAATCATTGTTGTAGATTGTAAATAGCTGAGGCCCCAGCACCGATCCTTGTGGCATTGCACTAGTCATAGCCTGCCAACTTGAAAATGTCCCATTTATGGATCCTGTCTGCTTCCTGTCCATTAACCAATCCTCTATCCCATGCTATATCACCCCAACCCCCAACTCCATGAGCCCTTATCTTGTGCATTAACCTTTGGTGTGGTACATTATCAAATGCCATTACCCATATCACTACCCTGCCCTATCCTTTCTCTTTAACTTTCCAAATCTCCACTCAAATAAACCTTTCCCACCACTATTTAGTTTAAAGCCCTCTTTACAGCCCTAGTCATATGACTCGCCAAAACACTGGGTCCCGGCACAGTTCAGGTGAAGACCATCCCAACAGAACAGCTCCCACTTTACCCAGTGCTGGTGCCAGTGTCCCACGAACTGGAACCCATTTCTCCCACACCAATCTTTCATCTAACTCCCTGATCATATTTACCTTATGCCAATTTGCTTGCGGCTGAGGTAGTAATCCAGAGATTATGACCTTTGTTGTTCCTCTTTTTAATTTAGCCCCTAGCTACATATACTCCCTCAGCAGATGATCTTTCTTAGTTCAACATAAGTCATTGGTGCCAATGTGGACCATGACAAGCGGATCATTCCCCTCCCCCTCCAAGTTTCTGTCCCGCACAGCGGAGATGTTCTTAACTCTGGCACCAGGCAGACTATAGCCTTCAGGACTCACAGTCTCAGCTACAGAGAACAGCATCTATCCCCCTAATGATACTGTGCCACACTTTTTCACTCACCCCACTTGAATGGCTCACTGCATCACAGTGCCCTGGTTAGTTTGTTCATCAATCCCCTGCTCACATCCACACAAGCTTTTAGAATCTCAAATGTGTTGGACAATTGCAGGGGCTGAGGCTCCTCTATTGCTACCTTTTGGGTCCCCATACCTGCCCCAGTCACAGTCACACCTCCTGCCCGTGACCATAGACCTAAGGGGTGTGACTGCCTTCTGGAACAAAGTGTCCAGAGAACTCTCTCCCTCTCTGATGCATCATAGTGTCCAAATTAAGCTCAGGCTCCAAGCTCATCAGCTCTGAGCCAAAGTTTCTCCTCCTGCACATACTGCAGGTGTGGTTGGCATGGATCACACTGATATACACCAGCTCCGACATGCTACAGCTACAGCTACGTGTTGGATACTACAGCTGCAACACATCACCTGCCCTGTCGTCTTTATTGTGTTTTATTTGACTAATTATGTTTCAAATTTAGAAATATCACTCAACAGTTTTCTGTAGTTATTTTTAAGTAGTTTAGTTTTAGTTTAAATGGTGACGCTATACTGTACACTACAACCTAAGTCTTAGTTGTTGTCACCACACTCCTGTACTGCGGTGAGTCCTGGACTGTGTATCAGCGATACACAAGAGCACTAAATGCCTCTGCAGCATCCTCCAGATTCAATGAACAAATGCTAGTGTCTTTCTTGAAGGCAGCTCCACAAGCATTCTGGCAAAACTTCTGCAAAATCAACTTCAATGGGCTGGTCACTGTATCTGCATGGCTGAAAATCATCTGCCCCGCCAGGTCTTTTTCTCTTACCTCTCAAATGGCTAATGTTCCAGGAGAGGACAAATTAAGCACTTCAGAGAAGCCCCTCTTGAGGTGCAGCTGCATTGATATTAATGACTGGGAGAATCTTGCTACCAATCATTCAAAATGGTGGTAACTTGTCCATCAAGCTGCATCACGCTTTGAGTCCCACTGCCTTAGTCATGAGGCAGAACAATGGCAGAGGAGGGAAGAAAAGGAAGCAAATCCTGCATTCTGCATTCCACAACCTTGAGGGATGCCCTGCCCCTTGTGCCCAAAGATCCTGGATCGGAAATCGGCCTGTTCAGTCACATGAAGACCCATGGCAGAGACTCACAACCTTGAGTAGACAACAAATACTTGCCAGCGAAACTCAGATTCTAGGAGCAATAAAAAAAATCCTCTTAATTCAGGCCCATACTTCCTGTCCATATTTTTATTTCATGCTTTTGCAAAGTTCACAGCCATTTAGCAAGCAGAGATGTTTGCCATGTTGTAGTCTCTCTGCAGTATAGGAGGGAGACAAAACTAAGGTACTGCAGCACCACCACTGGCAGGGGAGGGTGTAACTACAGCTCGGCAAGTTTACATATGCAGTTTCCATTCTAAAAGTTGACATCAAAATTTATAATGGAAGGAGTTAACTTAGAAAGTGAAAATGCTTCCTAAGCAGCTAACTCCTCTTAATTCAAATTATTAAATGATACAAATGATAAAAACAAATAACTGCGGATGCTGGAAATCCAAAACAAAAACAGAAATACCTGGAAAAACTCAGCAGATCTGGCAGCATCGGCGGAGAAGAGCAAAGTTGACATTTCGAGTCCTCATGACCCTTCAACAGAACTAAGTAAAAATAGGAAAGGGGTAAAATATAAGCTGGTTTAAGGGGGTGGGGTGGAGAAGGGGGAGAAGGGGGGTGGGTGTTGTTGGGATAAGCAAGCAGTGATTGTTTTGGTTATCTCCTCTTATCACTGCTTGCTTGTCCCAACAAAGCCCGCCCCCCCCCACTTCTTCCCCCCCACCTTAAACCAGCTTATATTTCACCCCTTCCCTATTTTTACTTAGTTCTGTTGAAGGGTCATGAGGACTCGAAACGTCAACTTTGCTCTTCTCCGCCGATGCTGCCAGACCTGCTGAGTTTTTCCAGGTATTTCTGTTTTTGTATTAAATGATACACTTTTGTTTGTGCAATGAATGATTAAATTATCAGAAGTAGACTATTGAAAGCCTCGAATAGAGGTTTAAATTTGCTTTTATTTATGAATCATTTGTATTTATGAATATTGATTGTGAATTCACTATACAACTTTCACATACATCTTACTGGAATTAAATCCTGTCACTCCATTGTGCACCAGCATAAGAACAGAAGAATGTAAGAAATAGGAGCAGGAGTAAACCACACAGCCCATCGAGCCTGTTCCACCATTCAATACGATCATGGCTGATCTTGGGCTTCAACTCGATTTTCCCATCCGCTCCCGATATTCCTTAATTCTCTGAGAGACCAAAGGTCTGTCTATCCCAGCCTTAAATGTATTCAGTGATGGAGCAATCCATAATCCACTGGGGTAAAGAATTCCAAAGATTCACATCACTTTGAATGAAGAAATTTCTCCACATCTCAGCGCTAAATGGTTGGTCCCTTATCCTGAGGCTCTGTCCCCTTGTTTTAGATTCCCCGACCAATGGAAATGGCCATGTGTGACCAAAACCCAAAAGAAAAGAAAAAAAATTACCTTTTAAGTCGGAGTTCGGGTCCTTGGAGTTCAGGAACGACAGTTCCCAGCGGGCCTCAGCAGTCTCTGCGCCTGCGCTGGCCCTGGAATAGCCCCACGTGCGCACATCATTCTTTATTACATTCTTCAGCTTCTGCGCACGCACCCGCCGGAGAATGACCACACAGGGTCAGTCGTGGCACGTTCTCACCTTCGTGCCGGTAAACAGCCCCGCACACATACGCAGTTTGTTTTTTTAAATCTTTTTTCAGGTTGGAAGCCAGCTCTGCGCTTACGCAGAAGAGGAGTGTAAGAAAGCAAAGCAGTGCAAAAAAGGTGGTCTGGTGTGGTGACCTTCTATGTCTCTGCAGAGGAGCGCCGTTCTTCAAAAAGTGCCAGAAGAAGCAGAACGCAGGAGCTGCAGGGAGCAGGTCTCAGGGCAAAGAAGATAGTCCCAAAAACCAGGGAGTGGGACCGAAAAAGGTCCCAGGGGGACAGTCAAGTCAAGGGACAAGAACGGGAACCTGAAACAAGTCCTGTTAAGTGAAATCGAAAGTAAGGAGCAAAAGAAAAGTGTGATGTTTGCGTTTAACATTTATGCTTTTTAGTAAAAGGACATTTTCATTAAAAAGAATTGTTATATAAAAAACTTGACAGTAGGGTGTGCTAAGTCCTGGATGCATTGCCCTCTGGGGTGGAATAAGGAATAGAGGGACCTTCTGTTTTGTTACAAAGGAAGTTGGGGTTTAGAAACAGATAGCTGTGTGTGTGTGTGTGTGTGTGTGTGTGTGTATGTTCTTAATTGTTAAGAAGTGAAAAACACTTCAAATGGTGAAAAGGATGGGAATCATCATTATTAGGGGTTTTAGAGGCTTTTGATCCAGCTATTATGGACTTTGTAGTTTATGTCGAGCAAATGGAACAGTTTTTCCATTGTGAATGAGATTGAAAAGGAAAATCAGGCCTCAGTGTTTCTCACAGTCATTGGAATGAAAAATTTCACTTTACTGAGAAATCTCGTTGCTGCTGACAAGCCAGCAGATAAAAGTTTTAAAGAGCCCGTGGACATTTTGAAAAAGCGCTTCGATCCCAGACCAGCAATTATTGCCGAGATTCTAGTTTCACCGAAGAGAACAGCGTGAGAGTGAGTCTGTTTCCCAGTTCCTGGCTGAGTTAAAAAAAATTAGCTGAACATTGTGACTTTAAAGGTTACTTGGAAGAAGCGCTGCATGATCGCTTGGTTTGTGGACTAGGAAACGAAAGAATTCAGTGTAGATTGTTAGCGGAACAAGAGTTGACACTGAAGAAAGCGTTCGAGATTTCGCAAAGCATAGAAAAGGCAGAGAAACAAGCTGGAGATTTGAAAGCGCATTCTAACAATGTCAAAGTTAAAATAGTAAAGTCAGGGTTTACTCACTTTCAAACATGTTACCGCTGTAATGGAATAGGGCACAATGCAGACGCCTGTAAGTGGAAAACCCACTGATTGTTGCTGTTGTGGAAAAAAACGACACATACAGCATGCATGTAGATCAAAGGGCTGGTCACAGTAAAGCAGTACCACCAAGAAAAGGGCATCACGAGGAGCACACAGACAAGTCACACTTGAAAATAAACAGGCAGTTTAAAAAGGCATTCCTTGGAAACAAAATACAAAAATAATGCAAGTCCAGACAAAGTGACACTAACAGCAACAATGAAGAAGAGCAGTTGTATTGCATTCAGTCTGATCTGAAACTAGATTAAGGACTAAAAGTTGGCATTGCCTTAAATGGTAAAATGATCGAAACATAGGTTGACAGTGGAGCATCTGTTTCTATTACTTCAGAGAGGACATAGGAGAAAGTTTTCAAGAAATGCCTATTGGAGAAAACCCTGGAATAAAATAAAGTGCATTGCAACCCCATGTTGCAGTCCTTGTTGAGACAAGCCTACTGATGTCTTCAAAGAAGGTCTTGAAGTTATTAAAGACATTGAAGCCAAACTTGCTGTGAAGGCCGAAGCTTCTCCAAGGTTCTTCAAACCATGTTCAGTTCCCTACTCAATGTGACAAAATCGAGCAGGAGCTAGAAAGACTTGAAAATTTTCAGATAATTGAACAAGTTGATTATGCAGAGTGGGCAGCTACAATATAACCAGTAGTGAAGGATGACAGGTCTGTCAGAATATGTGGTGACTATAAAATCACCATTAATCCTTTCCTGGATGTGCATCAGCACCCGCTACCAAAAATTGAGGACCTGTTCACTGCTCTGAATGGAGGTGAATTATTCACAAAGCTTGACCTATCACAGGCATTTTTGCAAATGCAGCTGAGTGAAGATTCCAGAAAGCATACAACCATCAGCACACACAGAGGTCTATATCAATATAAATGACTACCATTTGGAATTGCATCATCACCAGCCATATTCCAGCAGGCCATGGACAAAATACTGCAAGGCCTCCCTGGTATAATCTGCTTCCAAAGTGACTTGCTCATCACTGGGAAAAACCTCCCAACTCATTTGGAGAACCTTGGCAGAATCCAGAGTTGACTGTAAAAATACAGCATCCTCTGTAAGAAATCCAAATGCTCATTCCTGAAGCACTCAGCGGAGTACCTGGGACATGTGAGCAATGAAACCGGTCTCTCAACCTCACCCAGAAAGGTGGGAGCAGTGGTGATCCAAACCCAGGCCCACTACCATCTAGAAGGACAAGGGCAGCAGATAGATGGGAACACCACCACCTGGAAGTTCCCCTCCAAGTCACTCACCATCCTGACTTGGAAATATATCGCCATTCCTTCACTGCCACTCGATCAAAATCCTGGAATTCCTTTCCTAACAGCATTGTGGTTGTACCTACACCACATGGACTGCAGTGGTTCAAAAAAGCAGCTCACCACCACCTTCTCAAGGGCAACTAGGGATGGGCAATAAATGCTGGCCCAGCCAGTGAAGCCCACATCCCCTGAAAGAATAATTTAAAAAAACACAGCCCAAAAATGTTAAGGAGCTTTCCTTGTTTTTGAGACTTGTGAATTACAACGGCAATTTCATTTCCAGTTTGGTTACCAAGGCAGCAGCACTGAATAATCTGCTGAAGAAGAATGCAACATGAGATTGGTCACAAGTCCGTCAGGAAAGTTTCAAGGAAGAGCTCACTTCTGCTAAAGTCCTGACACATTTCAATGAAAAGTTGCCTGTCAGCCTGGCTTGTGATGCATCTGGATATGGTGTTGGAGCTGTCATCTCCCACACATTTCCTGATGGCAGTGAAAAGCCCATTGCATTCGCCTCATGGACACTGTCCAAGGCAGAACAAAATTATACACATTGAGAAGGAAGCTCTTGGACTAATCTATGGAGTCAAGAAGTTCCACCAATACTTGTATGTGCGTAAATTCATGTTAATTACAGATCACAAGCCATTGAACCTGGTTACTTAGCCCGAAGTCACAAACCCTGACACTTGCCGCCGCACACCTACAACGGTGGGCACAGATCTCATCTGCTTACCAGTACGAGATTATATTTCGCTCTCCTGAGAATTATGGAAATGCAGATGCACTTTCCAGACTTCTATTACACCACAGCTCCACAACCCGAAGTGAAGTCACTGCTTTCAATGTGAACCAGACAGACATGTTACCCGTTAAAGCGAATCAGATTCGACTTGAAATGAAGAGGGATGCTGTGCTCTCAAAAATTTACCTGCACACACAGAAGGATTGGTGTGTACCTCAAGAAGTGACGACAGCTTAAACATTACCATGTACGTAGATTTGAGCTGACTCTGCAAGGTGGTTGTTTGTTATGGGGAATCAGAGTTGTTATTCCTCCAAAATTCCAAACATGAGTGTTAGAAGAACTTCATCTCAGTCACATGGGAATCATCAAAATGAAAGCATTGGCTCATCTACATGTATGATGGCCACACTTGGATAAAGGCATCGAAGGCATGGTCAAGTGATTGCCTTCCATGCCAAGAAATGAAGTCTTCGGCCGCATCTGCTCCATTACATCCGTGGGCTTGGCCTGACCACCCATGGCAGAGACTTCATGTGGACTTTGCCGGACCACTTCTCGGACACACGTTCCTGATTGTGGTGGATGCCCACACAAAGTAGCCTCATGCTATTCCCATGAAGTCGACTACTTCAGCAAAGGTCATTGATGCTCTCCGGAATGTGTTCACTACTTTTGGATTGCCAGAGCAGATTGTGTCTGACAATGGCACACAGTTCACATCATGTGAATTTCAAACATTCCTGATAAATGGGATCAAGCTGATTCTCATCTCACCTTACCACCCATCCTCAAATGGTGAATGCACTTTGCACTTTGTCCATACATTCAAAACGGCCATATTGAAGGGGAGGACTGGAAGTTGAAGCTGAAGAACTTTTTGATGTATTGTAACACTCCACATGCAACAACAGGAGTATCTCCTGCTGAGCTGATGTTTGGAAGACAAGTGCGTACTAGAATGGATTTACTGTGTCCGGGTTTGAAAGGAAAGATGGGTTCAAGGCAACTTGATCAGAAAAGGTCACATGACACAAGTAAACCAGCTCATGAGTTTAATCTGGATCAGTCTGTTTGGGTCCGAGGTTACTGTGGGACACCAAAGTGGCTCCTGGGAAGAATCATCAAGTGTCGAGGACCACTGACCTATGATGTTGAATCTTCCTGTAGAATCTAGAAGAGACATGCTGACCAGATTAGAGAAGCCAAATCCAAGGAACCAAATTTCCAGGGATCTTCAGTCACAGTAGAAGATTTCTGGGAAACATCTGCTCCATTTGGTGAAACCCGACTTGACTCAACTGACAAACCTGTAGCTGCAACTGTTGAACCTGAACAGCAACAAGTGGAACAGGAGAACTTTCCATTTCTAAGCAAAGAAACTGAGATACCTAAGCCAACACTCCTCTTTAGACCAAACCGCCTGACCGATTTGTTCCTGGCTAAAGGGGACAGAGATGTGATGTTTGCGTTTAATGTTTAGACTTTTTTTATAAAAGGTCATTTTAGTTCAAAAGAAGTGTTATATAAAAAAACCTGACAGTAGGGTGTGCAAAGTCCCGGATGCATTGTCCTCTGGTATAGAATAAGGAATAAAGGAACCTTCTGTCTTTTACATAGGAAGTTGGGGTTTAGAAGTGTGTGTGTGTGTGCATGCAAGCACGTGTATATTCTTAATTGTTAAGAAGTGACAAAACATTTCAAAAAGACTCCGAATTAAAGAGACAGAGCTGCAAAGAGCAGACTTGAAGCAAAATTGGCTTGAGAGAAGTCAGAAGATTCGAGGAGATAGCCAAAGTTTGGTGACACCGCTTTCGGAGCGATTGCGTTCTGTTGTCACAGCTGAAATCCGAGAGTATGCACGTGGAAGGTGAAGCTTGAATGCAAGTTGAGATCCAGGAAAAGAAATATCGGAAGGGGAGCTTGAAACCCTGGAGGTGGGTCAATGTTGAAGACGTCCAAGTGAAAGGCAGGATTTTCAGCTTGGCGTGCAGGCATGTGCTGGACACACACAAGCGTGAAATAGCACGCGATGATGTCAGGCGAGCATCCCAATGTCATCGCGCACTTGCATGTTATTTCAGTCAGCAGGCACACGTGGGAGTCAGCAGCACGCCTGCCAACCATTAAGAGGGCTGTTAAACGCTATAATCAATTAATTAAAGTGAAATTTTCCCTGCCTGACCAACCTTACAGTTGGCGGGCGGGCAAATAAGCCAAGCAGCCTTTGCATTTTTCGCGAAACCTCATCCACAGGCAGAATGAGGATTCGAACAGTGATTACAAAAAGCAATAAAAAAAATTTTTAACTAATTTTTAACATGTCCCTGCTCATGTGACAGAGTCACCTGAACAGGGACATGTTTACCTTATTTTTGAAATCTTTATTTTTAATGTTAAAAATCTTCAAGTCCCTGAGGCAGCTGTGTACCTTCAAGGAGCTTTCAGTGAGCGCACCAGCGTTCATGCGCACACTTCAGCATTCACGCTCCTCCCACCACTGCCCAGGCAGCACTGAGGTTATCAGCGCGTGTTTCATGCTGGCTGGCCGTTAATTAGTCAGACAGCGTGAAACTGTGGTCGGGGCTAAATTGCGGGCAGCGGATTGTTGCATGGCCACTCCCAGCCCTGCCCGCTGCACCCACCTGACAAGGTTAAAAATTCTGCCAAAGGGTTATTTGGGGGAGAATTTCCAAGGTGAGTTCTTCGAGTGTGAAGATTGGAAACCCTCATGAGGAAGTCAGAGTTTCAGTGAGAACTTATGGTGTGACGAGCAACTTGCAGGGGCTGATGGGAGACCCATAGAATCTACTTTGGTGTTATCTGTCACCTGGTTTTGGAGTGTGGAGTGTCAGACCACAGGTTGCCTATTAGTTTACATGGACTGAATACTTACTGTGAACATTAGAGTATCAGATAGATTTTTTAACTTGTGTTATCCTTATGACTTTGCATACATCTGTAAAGGTATATTGGAGTGAAGGAGCAGTTCATCTTTTCTGTTTAGTAAATTTTTTTGTTAAAAGTACGCTAGGAGACTCCAGTGAATGTACTCAGTAACCACTCTCCCCATTTCTAAACAAAAAAAAATATAAGTTAGGATCTACCAAGCTGGGTTTCACCCTGGGATCTGACTTGTCCAGTAGTAACATCAGCTGGGATCATAACAAGTTGTCAATTTAATGCTGAGACACTTGTGAGGGGTTAAAAAAAGTATGGTGGCTCAATTATTCAAATAATAACGCATCCCATCTAATATTTACATAAAACTGAAGAATGGCAGCTTTTCCAAAGGTTTATGTATTATTAATTCAAATCCCGCTTGATTGGGATTGCAAGCTGCAAACGTGTAAGTGTGTAAAAGTGTGTGTGCTGTTCCTGTGCCCTTTCACTGTGTAAGACTGGGTGACAGGACCTGAATCGTTGGGATTCTCTGGAGTGTTTTATTTGGCTGTCAGGACCTAACCATCACAGAGCTGAGATCTTATAAAAATGATTGGAATTATGGCAAGGCCTTTGCTGACTGACACTGTCAGGGACAGGTTAGGCTGCTGATGACTACTGCACAGCTGTTGTTATGGAAACCAACATCTCCTAGCAACAGGATGTTTTCTCAGCTTGGACAGAGGCTTCTTGGTGTGTTGCTGTTTGGCAGAGTAATGTTGGAATAACTCTGGGCCAGGATCTTCAATGTTGCATTAGCTTTGACTCTAATATCAAAACAAAGCTATATGAAAATATCACTGGACACCCATCCTTTGACACAGAGAGGCTTGGAATAAAATCTGGATTTGGCACAGTTTCTGGTACCACAATACATCGATTGTCATGGAGTTCTTCAGCAACTTCCTGAGGCTAAACTAGACTGTTCAAAACCTTGGTGTCATATCTGACCCCAAGATAAGCCTCTGACGACATATCCACGCCATCACAAAGACCACCTACTTCCACTTCTATAACACCGTCCAAATCTACCCTTGTCTCAGCTCATCTGCTACTGACCCCCTCAGATTACCTTTGTTACCTCTAGACTTGACTATTCTAATTCAGCTCTGACCGCCTCCCACATTCTATTCTCTGAAAACTTGACTTCATTCGAAACTCTACTGCCTAAGTCCTAATTCGTACCATGTTCAACTCACACATCACTCCTGTGCCCATTGACCTACATTAGCTCCAGATTAAGTAACACCTCGATTTTAAAATTCTCCTCCAAATTTGCAAATTCCTCCATGACCTTGCCCCTCCCTGTGGTATAAGGGCCTGGCACATACATGGTTAATGTGGACTGAGTACAGTACTGCCTACACAGTGATGTAAGAAGGTACATAGCCCAAACCTAGGGTCAGCATGGTGTTGAGCAGAGACATATAAAGACCTAGACATGAAGATAGTTCCTTGCCTGTACCCTTTACTGTACATATGTACATAGTTACAAGTAGTTAATAAAGACTTGTTAACCTACTGAAGACTAAAAAGACTTCTTTAAGAGACACCACTCTGTAACCAACACCCTCCCAACACTCGCTATCTCTGTAATCCCCTTCAGCTCCACAACCCTCCGGAATGTCTGCGCTCCTCCAATCCTGGTCTCTTGACCAACCCCAATTTTAATCGCTCCACCACTGATGACTTCATCTGTCCCAACTGTAAGTTCAGGAATTTCCTCCCTAAACCTCTCCACCTCCCACTTTCCTCTTTTGAGATGCTCCTTAAAACCTATCTCTGAGCAGACTTTTGGGCATCTCCCCTAATATCTCCTTATGATGCTCGGTGTCATAGTTTCTGTTACAATTCCCCTATGAAGCACCTTGCGGCTTTTTGTTACATTAAAAGTGTTGTGTAGGAACAAGCTGTTGGTGAACCAAAGCAGAGGATTCTTCCAGATGTTGACTGACCTGATGTACAATCTCTGTTATTATTTATTATCTCGCTTCCTGTTCTACTCAGTGCCAATATGGCTGTGAAGGAAATCTCTGGCAAATTTCCTGATTTGTATATTCAACATTCACTCATGTGTGTTATTGCCCGAGGATAGGTCCTTGGCTCATTGTCTGTTGATATTTCATCCCAAGCCTTTTTCTTGGCAGCTTTTGTCAGTGGTGGTTTGCCATTGCCTTCTACTCTCAGGAGCAGGGCAGGAGGCAGGTCCCGAGTCTACCTCAGACCAGAAAAGGAATCAAACCCATGCTGTTGGCATTATACTGAATCACATGCAAGCTAGCGAGTCACCTGAGCTATCTGGCCCCCTACATCCTATACCTATTAAATATATTCAGTACATATTCAAGGCTGAGTTAGACAGATTTTTGATCTACAAGGGTCTCAGGAGTGATTGGGGGGGGGGGGGACAGGCAGGAAAATGGAGTTAAGGCCACGATCAGATCAGCCATGATCTCACTGAGTGGCAGAGCAGGCTCGAGGGGCCGAATGGCCTACTCCTGCTCCTATTTCTTATGTTCTTACAACATGTTGGAACTCAACTCTCCAGCTGCTGATATTTACAAATCATTAATTAATTGATGTAAACAATGGCACTTCCTTGAATACGACAGCAATAAGATTGGGAGTGCAAACTTAGTTCCCATAGCATTGCTGGAGTTGACATTACAGAAGCCAAGCACTCTCTTGCTGGTGTGCACTATGTTGCCAGCACTAACCACTTCTGGTACAACACATGCTGTATGTCTTGAGACAGGTGCTCATGCAGGCACCCCTCGCCTGCATTGGAAGCAATTGATTCGGCACCATCCTGACATCACACTGTCTTGCTGGCTGATTGGACACTCATCTATCAAATTTGCGCCACGCAGGTCCATTCAACAAATTCACACGTCACTCACAAAAAAAAAATCAAGCATTTAGCTGGAAGGTGGGCCCTGCACTAGTGTTACTTAAAGGGCCAGGCAGTCAACTTACAAGTAAGCTAATTTTGGAGAAGTTCTGCTATTAAGCGTTTTTGGAGGTGTTGTGGTGAGTTTCTGGATTTGGCAAGGAGGGTTGCTGCATCCTCACAGGAAGACAATGGAGTAGGTGACCTGTCCACACAAAGGCTGCAACAGGTGTAGGGGAGGCAATGGCGTAGTGGTATTGTCACTGGACTAGTAATCCAGGGTTCGAATCCCGCCACGGCAGATGGTGGAATTTGAATTCAATAAAAATATGGAATTAAAAGTCTAATAATGACCATGAAACCATTGTTGATTGTTCTTAAAAACCCATCTAGTTCACTAATGTACTTCAGGGAAGGAAATCTGCTGTCCTTACCTGGTCTGGCCTATGTGTGACTCCAGACTCTTAAATGCCCTCTGAACAGGGGCAATTAAGGATGGGCAATAAATGCTGGCCCATAGCCAGTGATGCCCACATCCCATGAATGAATTTCAAAAAAAAGGTGTGGGAGTGGGGGGAAAGCAATTGCCGTACCTCTGGATCTGCAACACAACAGGGAGATGGAGAGGGCATGCTCTGTACAGTGCCCAGTGCCAAGTTTAAGTCAGATCCCTCCATGCTCCCTGACAGTGACAGGAGGCTGTCTGCCAGACCAGCCAATGCACCAGTGTACATGCCATCAGCATTTTCTTGTATGCTGCCCCATCTGACTGAGCGAGCCATCTTTACCTCTGACCTGACTGTGGAGACCACCCCTGCCTGATGACTCACCATATGCTGCTTCCCAGCCCTACACTGCCCACAACATTGGAATAGGAGGAGATCATTCAGCCTGTCGAGCCTGCTCCGCCATTCAATTGGATCATGTCTGACCATCTACCTCAATGCCACTTTCCTATGCCATCCCCATATCCCTTGATATCATTAGTCCCCTGAAATCTACTGATTTCTGTTTTGAACATGCTCAATGTCCTGAGTGAAGAAATTCCTCCTCATCTCAGTCTTAAATAGCCTGCTGCATATTCTGAGATTGTCTACCCTGGTTCTAGAATCACCAGTCAGGGGAAACATCTTCTCCATTCGTGCCCTGTAAGAATTTTGTAAATTTCAATGAGGTCACCTCTCATTCTTCGAAACTCCAGAGGGTACAGACCCAGTCTCCTCAATCTGTCCTCATAAGACAATCCCGCTATCCCAGGGATTAGTCTGGTGAGCCTTCATTGCACTCCCTCTATGGCAATGATATCCTTCTTTAGCTTTTAATCTAAGTGCTGTGCCAATAGTTGAGCTGATGGTTATGAGTGTCAGGTCAAGTGACAGGTCTTTCTTCATCTCTCCTCATCACCTGTGACTGGGCAGGAGGCAGTTCCTGGTTGTCTGAAAGCAGGAAATCAGAAGGAAAAGGTTGGGGTGAGGGAAAGGTGGACTGGGAAGCAGGAGGTCATTTCTCATGGTGCTGTAAAGATTACTGTAGTTGCAATAAAGTACAAGATCAAAGGAAGTTTGAGAGTCTCTCTGATTTGTATCTCACTGTACCATTATTATGCAGAAATAAGAGAGTCAGTTTAAACCCAAAGTCTGTTCAGAATGGAAAAGGGGTGAGGTGGGCAGGATTCCCTCATTGACTCCTTGGTGTAAGGCTTGGGTCAATCTAACTACCAGACTCTATCAGCAGCTTGTTCGTCATGCCAAATAGCAGGATAATGATGGGCTGGCAGTTGAAAAAGGGCATAAGGCAGCTACATACCATCATCCACCATCTTCTCAGTGAACCTGGATGCCAAGGGCCCTGGTGCAGCTGGCCCCAGGATGTGGAGAACCTCGCGGAGGCTGAGCGTCAACTCGCAGACACTTCCTCCTACCTCTCCCTGGACCATGACCCCACCACTGAACATCAAGCCATTGTTTCCAGGACTGTCACTGACCTCATCTCCTCTGGGGATCTTCCTCCAACAGCTTCCAATCTGACAGTCACCCAATCTCGGACAGCCCGCTTCTACCTCCTACCCAAAATCCACAAACAGGACTGTCCCGGCAGATCGATCGTGTCAGCCTGTTCCTGCCCCACAGAACTCACTTCTCATTATTTTGACTCCCTTCTCTCTCCCCTTGTCCAGTCCTTTCCCACCTACATCCGTGATTCCTCTGACACCTTACGTCACATCAACAATTTCCAGTTCCCTGGCCCCAACCGCCTCCTCTTCACCATGGACGTCCAATCCCTCTACACCTCCATCCCCCACCAGGATGGTCTGAGGGCTCCTAGCTTCTTCCTCGAACAGAGGCCCGAACAATCCCCATCCACCACTACTCTCTTCCGTCTGGTTGAACTTGTTCTCACACTGAACAATTTCTCCTTTAACTCCTCTCACTTCCTCCAAATAAAAGGTGTGGCTATGGGTACCCGCATGGGCCCCAGTTATGCCTGTCTCTTTATGGGGTATGTGGAACATTCCTTGTTCCAGTCCTACTCCGGTCCCCTCCCACAACTCTTTCTCCGGTACATCGATGATTACTTCGGTGCTGCTTCATGTTCTCATCGGGACTTGGAAAAATTTATTAATTTTGCTTCCAATCTCCACCCCTCCATCATTTTCAGATGGTCCATCTCTGACACTTCCCTTCCCTTCCTTGACCTCTCTGTCTCAATTTCTGGTGATAGACTGTCCACCAATATCCATTACAAGCCAACCGACTCCCACAGCTACTTCAACTACAGCTCCTCACACCCCATTTCCTGTAAGGACTCCATCCCATTCTCTCAGTTCCTTCGCCTCCGTCGCATCTGTTCTGATGATGCTACCTTCAAAAACAGTTCCTCTGACATGTCCTCCTTCTTCCTTAACCGAGGATTTCCACCCACGGTCGTTGACAGGGCCCTCAACCGTGTCCGGCCCATCTCCCGCGCATCCGCCCTCATGCTTTCTCCTCCCTCCCAGAAACATGATAGGGTCCCCCTTGTCCTCACTTATCACCCCACCAGCCTCCGCATTCAAAGGATCATCCTCCGCTATTTCCGCCAACTCCAGCATGATGCCACCACCAAACACATCTTCCCTTCACCCACCCCGGTGGCATTCCGTAGGGATTGTTCCCTCCGGGACACCCTGGTCCACTCCTCCATCACCCCCTACTCCTCAACCCTCACCTATGGCACCTCCCCATGCCCACGCAAAAGATGCAACACCTGCCCCTTCACTTCCTCTCTCCTCACCGTCCAAGGGCCCAAACACTCCTTTCAAGTGAAGCAGCATTTCACTTGCATTTCCCCCAACTTAGTCTACTGCATTCGTTGCTCCCAATGTGGTCTCCTCTACATTGGAGAGACCAAACGTAAACTGGGCGACCGCTTTGCAGAACACCTGCGGTCTGTCCGCAATAATGACCCAAACCTCCCTGTCGCTTGCCATTTTAACACTCCACCTTGCTCTCTTGCCCACATGTCTGTCCTTGGCTTGCTGCATTGCTCCAGTGAAGCCCAACGCAAACTGGAGGAACAGCACCTCATCTTCCAGCTAGGCACTTTACAGCCTTCCAGACTGAATATTGAATTCAACAACTTTAGGTCTTGAGCTCCCTCCTCCATCCCCACACCCTTTCTGTTTCTTCCCCCTTCCTTTTGTTTTATTCAATAATTTATACAGATTTTTCTTTTCCCACTTATTTCTTATTTTTAAATCTTTTATGCCCCCCACCCCCACTAGAGCTGTACCTTGAGTGCCCTGCCATCCATTCCTAATTAGCACATTCATTTAGATAACATCATCACCTTCAACACCTCTTTGTTCCTTTGTCTGTGACATCTTTTGATTATCTGCTCCTATCACTGCTTGCTTGTCCCTACAACAACACCACTCCCCCACTTCTCCCCCGCCACCCCCACCCCACCTTAAACCAGCTTATATTTCACCCCTTTCCTAATATTCAATCAGTTCTGTTGAAGGGTCATGAGGACTCAAAATGTCAACTCTTTTCTTCTCCGCCGATGCTGCCAGACCTGCTGAGTTTTTCCAGGTAATTCTGTTTTTGTTGTGGAGAACCATCCATTCAGGGGTCCCAGGAGATTCAGGCATCCTTGCTCCGCATTGGTTTTCTCTTTTTCCTTCTGCTGTATGTCACCTTGTCCAGTAAGAGAGAGGGAAGAATGCCAGTGATTGTGTTGCTTTGTGTTGGGATCTTCAGCCTGCCACAGCTGAGCTAGAGCTATGTGGAGACAGTGCGGGGTGGGTGTGATGCTGGCAGCGTTGGTAAGTGTATAAGGGTGAGGTGGAATATCTAGATATTAGGTGTGAGTCCTGAGTGCCAGGGACTGTTGATGAGTGAGTGATGGTGGTGTGGTCCATTGAACAGCGTGAGAGGCCAGTGGTGTGATGGGTAGATGTCATATGAAGATGAATTCACTCTCCTTGACAACCTGCATGAGCTCATTGTGACCAGATCCTCAAGTCCAGATACCAGGAATTGACCTCAGTGGTCATCTGCTCCCACTGCCTTTGGGGACTGGTCCTTGAGGGCTTCCTGGATCCCACATAATCATGGTGTCTCTCCTCCTTCCCATCTCTACCACTAGGACATCCGTGACCCTGGATCTCTCTCTCTGCCCCAGTGTTACATTTCCTTTATTCAGAATTTCGGCAATAGCATTCTACATCAGCTCTTTGCAGCTGCCCTTAAAAATGGATAGACTGCCTTTAAGAACAGAAAGTTGGTACACCACATACTAACAGCACAACACTGTTCAGCTCGCGACTGTGTGCAGAGGCAGACAATAGCACAGGGGCCATTTGGTCCAACTATCATGCAAATAAGGTAACGGTACCAAATTTGCATGCTGCCCCCCTTCCAACCAAACCAGCTGCATGGGCAGGTCATGAATCATGACCCCCATATCTAAATAACAGCGCTGACAACATTTTTGGTCCTACATGTTGACCATTTTGTTATACATGGGAAAGTCACAGCCTAGTGACATCAGCACAGCCAGCTTATTTTAACTGGAGATGGCAGAGGGCGAAGACCCTTCAGTGAAACCTGGCGGGAGGTAGAATGTGGTCAGGAGAGGCCAAGGGGAGTTTTAATTTCTAGTTTTGTGAGGATTCCTTGTGGGTCTAAAACAGCAGAAGCATTTGGAGACTCTCTAGCCCTGGCATTCCCTCTTCTTGCCAACATAGGCAGCAGAATGGCCTCCTCCTATGCTGTGGCCATTCTATGATTCCATATTTGGAACCCCCTCCCTCCACCCTCACCCCACCCCCCAATCCAGCTACTGTTTCCCTGGGCGTCTGGGGGGTGGGGGGGCGTTGGTGGTTGAGGACCTCATGCCTAATTTCGAACTCTGCCCACCATCTTGTTCCTGCCAACTTTGGGGGGCGTGGGGGAAGGATGTGCAAATAAATGTAACTAGGCCTGGGAGTTAGAAGGCCTCAGGCCTCACACTGAAGAGTCAATGAGGGATTCCCGCCCACTTCACCGTCTTTCCACATTGAACAGACCCTGAACTAAAATCTTATTTCGCTCATAATAATGGCGCAGTGAGATGCAAATCAGAGAGACCCTCCTGATTGTATCTTATCCAAGCTACAGTAACCTTTGCAGCACCATGAAAAATGACCTGACTTATAGGCACAGACAGTCCAAATGGGAAGTGAAGCGGTTTAACATACTTGCCTATCACTTGTAGGGCCTGGGTTTGATCTCGAGATAATGGTCTAGTGTCATAACTGATCATTTCATTCAATTTTCAATCAGAATGGACACTGTCATTGTTTTGCCTTTGAATGCACAGCTCTGAGGAGAAAAGAGATTTAACCCACACACCACCTAATAACTAGTTGGTTGCTTTCAGCAGCAAGCCTACTGGGCATCCTTGTCAGAAGAGGTAAACGTTGGATATGTCAAAAAACACAGTGAATGTTGCAGCTTTGAACAGCTAAGGAAAATATTTTTCACCCTATCAACAATGAGACAGCATCTGTTGTGCAGTCGTCCTCACTGTATCGCTCATTTCAGACAGGGTGCCTGCCTGGAGTGAACTCTATGTGTTTGGAAGTTTGACATCACAGGCCTAGGTATGGAAAGCCCTGATTTTAACCCACTCCTGAGCCTTGGCCCACAAGGGTGTCAAAAAATAAACGTAACCTTGCTATCTGGGCCTCTTCTGTCTCTAGCTCCTCTAGCTGACGGGTTTATCTGGCGGAGAAGACAGGACAATTTCTCCACGCAGACCGCGGGTTAAAATTGCAGTCGGGCCTTGATGACACGATTGGATCCCAATCTGCATATTGAAAGGACTCCGCCTCCTTCCATCAGGCTCCCCTAACAGCTGCTCAAAACGTCAGGTTAAACTTGAGCGCAGTGAGTCACTCTGGCCATTTTAGCTGCCGCCTGCCTGGTTTCCATGGGGAGGGGGAAGGTTAAAAGCAACCCCTTTGCGGTCTGCCTCTGTTTGCAAATAGCTGTGGGGAAAATGAAGGGAATTTGACCACTGGGGAGTATTTGGGTTTGGACGTGGATGGGGGTAAAAACCGGGGAAAATATCCGGGCGTCGGGAAGCCAACTCCAACCTGCCGACTTTCACATTTCACTCGAGTGTATCACAACCCCCTTGGAAGATCCCAGCCGTTGACAAAAAACCTAACTGGACCAGCCTCATAAATAGCGTGACTATAAGAGCACAGGAATTCTGCGTCTCTAACTCACCTCCTGACTCCCCAAAGTCTGTCCACCGTCCACAAGGCACACATCAGGCGTGTGATGGAATACTCTCCACTCGCCTGGCAGAGCGCAAGCTTCAAAACCACCCAAGAAACTCGACGCTATCCAGCACAAAGCACCCAATCCACCACCTTAAACATTCACTCCCTCCCCTACACATCCAGCTACAAGATGCACTGCAGCAACTCACCAAGGCTTCTTCAAACAACTCTTCCCAAATCCGCAGCCTCTACCACCTACAAAGACATTGGCTGATGCTTGGGAACACTACCACCTGTAAATTCCCATCCAAGTTACTACTATCCTGATTTGGAACTACATTGCTGTTCCTTCACCATTGCTGGATCAAAATCCTGGAACTCCCTCCCTAATATCCCTGTGGGATGTACCTACATCACATGGACTTCAGCAGTTCAGGAAGGTGAACACCTAGTAATGGGCAAAAAAATGCTGAATTTGCCAGCAATACCCACATCCCATAAATGAATGGAAAAAATCTCATGGAACATTCCCAAAAAATAATCAGTAACAATCTCACAGCTGTTTTCTTAGTGGCTTGTGGGAAAGGGTTTGCTCGCAGTACTTTTGCTGAGAATTTATTTCTTCGGACATCTGTTCTATTACATCGCTAATTCACCCTCTGTCAACACCTTGGGGGTTACCGTTGACCAGAAACTGAACTGGACCAGCCATATAAATACTTTGGCTACAAGAACAGGTCGGAGGTTGGGAATTCTGCAGAGAGTAACTCACCTCCTGACTCCCCAAAATCTGACCACCATCTACAAGGCACAAGTCAGGAGTGTGATAGAATACTCTCCACTTGCCTGGATGAGTGCAACATTCAAGAAGCTGGACACCATCCAGGACAAAGCAGCCCGTTTTATTGGCACCCCATCCACCACCTTCAACATTCACTCCCTCCACCTCCGCAGTACAGTGGCAGCAGTGTGTATCATCTGCAAGAAGCACTGCAGCAACTCACCAAGGCTTCTTTACCAGCACCTTCCAAACCTGTGATCTCTACTAGCTCAAAGGATAAGGGCAGCAGATGCATGGGAACATCACCGACTGTAAGTTCCCATCCAAGTCACACACCATCAAGACTTGGAAATACATCGCCATTCCTTTACTGTTGCTGGGTCAAAATCCTGGAACTCCCTCCCTAACAGCGCTGATTGTGTACCTACACCACATGGACTGCAGCAGCTCAGAAGGTGGCTCACTACAACCTTCTCAAAGGCAATTAAGAAAGGGCAATAAATATGGCCTGGCCAGTGACGCCCACATCCCATGAAAGAATTAACATCAGGACGAATAGCGGCTTTGGCTGAACTTAGAACCAACCTCAGACGAGGAGAAACGTAACCATAAAATTAGAACGTGTTTCTGATAAAAGATCACATTTCTAACGTTTTCTGCTTTCATTTCAAATTTCCGGCATCTGTGGTATTTCGCTTTTGTACCAGCACCTTCAGCCTGCTGGTCAAACACCTGTTGCTGCACAGGAGAGAGGAGAGCAGCAGAGAATGGACCTGCAGAGAGGGCAGCACCAGAGAGGAGAGCAGCAGAGAATGGACCTGCAGAGAGGGCAGCACCAGAGAGGGGAGCGGCAGAGGAGGGGGGTGGAGTGGGGGGCAACTCACAGGAGGCACTACCTGTGAAATGGGCAGTTGCGCTGACATGTCTGGACAGCAGCATCCCAGGTGGCTTAGGCTGTCACACCGGGCACTGGGGGGGCACCTGCAGCCTGATGGAAGAAGAACTGCTCTCTACTGGATGTGGTGGCCGTGCTTTTCTATTGGCTGTTAAAGTCACCCGCTGCCCTCACCCGTCTTGCCTTCTGATCCTTCCAGATATAATTTCCCACCCACCAATATATGGCTGATGCGTGACTGATGGCTGGTTTTCCAGGGCCAATAAGTATATCACTTGCAAACGTGGCTGATTCCCTTCAGAAACGGCTAGTGTAGTGCCAACAACACTACGATGAATGCCATGTGATCCTCATTGCCAGTCTGAATGGGTAGATGCCATGGTCTGCACCACTGCCCAGCTTCCCACTGACTTGATACATGAGCCAATCCAGGCACCCCCAGAACAACCAGACGTTTTCATCAACTGCAAAGGCTTCTCCTCCATCAACGGCCAGCTCATGTGCTACCGCAAAAAGATATTTCTGCAGGTCTGTACCTGATTCCTGTATCATCAGTGCGGCAAGGTGTGGCTGTGATGCAACAGAATACTCACTGTAACAAACGCGAAATACTGCAGATGCCGGAAGCCTGAAATAAAAACAGAAAATGCTGGAAATGCTCAGCAGGTCTGACAGCGTCGGGGAGAGAGAAACAGGGGTTAGCATTTCAGGTCGATGACCTTCCGACAATGGACAAAGTTAGAGAAGTTATAGGTTTTAAACAATCTTAGAGGCAGGGAAAAGTTAGGGCATAAGAAAAGGGCAGGTCTGTAGTACGGTGGAAGGTAGGAGAGATTCAATGTCAAAAGGGATGATGGTGCAAGGCTAAAGGAAATAGTAATGGGGCAAGTACAGAAAGAAAAGTTGGCTCCAGCGGAGGTGTTAATGGAAATAGCAGAATCATTACCAGCAGCTGCTGTCTGAATACATGGTGGCAGAGGTTATTACTTGAAATTGTTGAAGTCAATATTGAGTTTGGAAAGCTGTAAAGTGCCCTAATTGAAAGATGAGGTGTTTGTTCTCAAGTTTTTGCTGAGCTTCATTGGAACAATTTGGAGGCCAGGGACAGAGAAGTCAGAGGGGTAGTAGTCTGGAGAATTAAATGACAGATGATTAGTATTAAAAGGTCAATAGACCATGTGTTATTGAACCCTTCCCCTCTTCGCCCACCCAACTCCCACAGCACACACGCACACACACACACAGCCTTCATTCCCAGTACATCTCCTGGATAATGCTGGGATCAATATATTTGCATGTTTCTAGCAACAGTTTCCATGGTTTCCATGTAATTGTTAAACAAAGGAGAGAAGAAGCAAAGTATTCACTATTGTTTTCTCACCTACTAACTGTGAGGTAGGAGCCCCCAAAATCCTGTCACATGCACCCTCACTCCATATGGTGGAGTGGAAAAGATACTGAATTCCATTTTTTCCCACAAATCATTGATATATTCCAATCATTCCATAACAGCGCTAATCAAAAGTAACATTTACCACCCTTTAAGTTCAAATCTCTGTGTATGCAGTTCAAAGTCATGTTATTCTGTTGGAGCACTACTACAAGGGCCATGATATTCATTGCTAGTCACCCATCTCTCATCAAAAGACAGTGTTGGCCACTCAGCATGACAAAGCTGCTCCAGCTGGCAGTACAGGATGGTGTAATCAGAAGAGTTTCCATAAAAATTGTCAATGCTGTTTTCCCCTCCAATTGTCTCTCCTCCTAAAACCACACAAGGAGCTGAATGGCCCACTCCTACTTCTATGTGCTTATATTCTAAACAGTCACACCCCCCCCCCGCCTCACCAAGCCGGTCTCAAATCTCTCTGCCCTGTCTTTAAGCTAGTCACTTTTTTTTCTATTTGTTCATGGGATGCAGGCACTGCTGGCTGGGCCAGCATTTATTGCCCATCCCTAGTTGCCCTTGAGAAGCTGGTGGTGAGCTGCTTTCTTGAACCATTGCCGTGCATGTGGTGTAGGTACAACCACTGTGCTGTCAGGGCCATTCCTTTTAGATAATAGTAATAGAGTCAAAGATATGACAGAGAGCCCAACACAGTTGCAAACTGGAAAATAATGGGACTGAAAGATAAGCATGCATGCCACTTTGCCTACACTTAAGATCATATTTGAATTAAAAAACAATTAATTATTTAAATTTTCTAGAAAGCATGCCATCTCCTTAAAAAAAGCACCTGAATCATAAGCGAAGTTCCTCAATATTTTATTAAGATAAATATGAGCTATTAAATAAGATTATTCAACGTGTTTTGCCTCAGTGGGGATGAACTAAGAGCAAATTTACTCAACACAGGTCCTATCTCATAGAGATAAACAATGGAAGGAACTGCAGAAATTGTAACGCAAAATAACCACAATCCTAAATTATAAATTGCACCCGATTTCCATTCTGAAAGAGATAGCTGCCTACTTAACAAAATTATTACATTCTAAGATTTAAAATTTTATCGATGTAATGGAATGGAAAATTGTCATTTGTCAGACCGTTGCTTTCCTGCTGGGATCATGTAAGTTTTTGCAGGTGATCTCAATATCCTGTATCCATCTATCCAGACTTGTTCAGACCACATTTACAGTACTCTGCCTGTTTTGGCCCCATCATGGAGTTGGTAATATAAAGGCTTTGGGAAAGGATTGCGAGGAGGGCCACAAGAACGGTGTCCAGTGTATACAACTTTAGTCACTCAGATAGAATTGGAGAACAGGGCCTATTTAGACACCAGGTTTGGCGGGGTGGGGGGGGGGGGTGGTGTGTTTGATAGTGTTAGTATAAAACAGTAAAGGGCTAGACTAAAAACAAAAAAACTGCGGATGCTGGAAATCCAAAACAAAAACAGAATTACCTGGAAAAACTCAGCAGGTCTGGCAGCATCGGCGGAGAAGAAAAGAGTTGACGTTTCGAGTCCTCATGACCCTTCGACAGAACTGGAGTTCGAGTCCAGGAAAGAGCTGAAATATAAGCTGGTTTAAGGTGTGTGTGTGGGGGGCGGAGAGGTCTGTGAAAGCGGGTTTTAGTAAACACCTTGTCAAACACTAGGAGAGAAATGGAAAGCAATGAAGGTGAACAAGGCAACAGAGAGATCCGGAAATCTTGTCGCAGAGAGGAACAGAACTTCTTCAAGGAGGTAGGCATTTCTTGAAGAGTAGTGGCAGTCAATTAAACACAGAGATAAAAACAAAAAAACTGCGGATGCTGGAAATCCAAAACAAAAACAGAATTACCTGGAAAAACTACATTGGCATTGACGGATTATTTCAACTTGACAGATCAGGGACTATGCCTTAAAGTTAGGCAAGGGTCACACTAAGTTAGATGTTAGGCGGATCTTCAATGCTCAGAAGATAGCGGGACAGGTTACAATGGCACCATGAGCGCTGATATGGCAAAACTGAATGGGAAATGTGGACAGGAAGTTTTAATGGGAAACGTTAACACAAGAATCGTGACAACTGTAAGTAAGATATGTGAGTGGAAAACGTGCACTCTACATTAGACTTTGAAAATAATAATGGTATATCAGCCCATTTACCATTGCTGATGGTCGCAAGCAATATTGGCATCGCCTCTCGCCTAGATATGACCCTTCTGCATTCACATTTGTGCCAGGTTTTCACTTATATTCAGTCGGAACGCATGAATCAAATAGCTCACATTATACAGGATCAATTTAACGTCTAAATAACTTTTTCAGTAGTGAACATACCCAGTGGAGTTTGTATCTTCTAACGCTCTGGTAACATTATATTAGGATTCTTGTATTTGCAGCACTCTGCTCAGGGGAGTCCTAAGCTGATGCTGCAGGTGGTGCTAGCAAATAAATGAGGTACCAAGAGTGAAGTAACCACGATGAACTGACAGATGATATAAGTATGTGTGCAATTTTATGAGGCTTAAATATAGCACAGAGCTTTTCTTCAGTACACTATCCCACAGAAAATAGTACCGCAGATGATTCAATATGTGAGACGACATGGACACTTATACTTGGCTTTTCTAATCTTTGATGTGTAGCCTGGTGCCACCCGAACTCCTACCCCTGCCTGCTGGCCAGGTAGTGATTTCTGTCGCCGATTGCAGCCTGAATATTAAAGTGAGGCCTGAGAGTTAAAAATTTCTCTGGGACTCAACCTGCGAGCTTGTTGCTCACCCAGGCCCTTCGCACAGACCGATCCCATGCCGCAATAAAATCGGGGTCATTATCACAGTTTCACAGGATTGTTACAGCACAGAAGGAGGCCATTCAGAATTGGAAGGAAGAATTCACCTAGTGCCACACCCCCTCCTTCACCCCTTAGCCCTGCATGTTCTCTCTTTCCAGCTGGTAATGTAATTCCTTCTTGAATCCCTTGATTGACCCTATCTCCACCACAGTCTCAGGCAGTGCATTCCAGGTCCTAACCACTTACTGTGTGCAAAATTGCCTGCGATTACTATCTTTTTCTTCTGAATGATCTAAGACTGTTACCCTAACCTCAAACCCAACCTTATCTTTCAGTGAAGGGGCAGACGGATGTGGTAAGTGGCTGCAGTGAGTTAACACTGTGCCCTGCCGTATCCAATAAAATATTGTTAACTGTGAGTGGTAATGGGGTAGATATATATCTTATAGAATCATACAATACAGAAGAAGGGCATTCAATCCATTGTGCCTGTGCCAGCTCTTTCAAACAGCTAACCAATAAGTCCTACCTTTCAGCTTTTATCCAATAGCCCCTCCAAATGTTTTCTCTTCAATTATATCTCCAAAATGCTGTTGAACCTTATTCCCTTGGCTTTTCAGGCACTGCATTCTGTGTTACAAATACTAGTTTTTATAAGATGGTTATGTTTTAGACTGTCTCTTAAATTCGAGGTAAAATGAGGTAATGAAGAGGGTCATGTGATCCCCAACTAGTTTAGCCTGGCAACAAGTCTGTGTGGCCTGGTTGCCCTGGGGACCCAGGATGAGTGTAATTGAAACCCACGTACCAGGATTAACACCCCAAAGCAAAGGGAGTGACAGATATTTTTGCTATTGCAGAGTTACTGTCTCAGTTATTTGGAACAGAGGGAGAGAGTTAGCTTCCAGACAGAGTGCGGGTCAGAAGATATTTTCTGGTCAAAGAGACAGAGCCCATGGAAATTTAAGGACCCTGAAAGATTCATCCCGGCATGGCCGGTGGAAGGAACCCCCATTATGATTTGGAGGAGCGGGGAGAGGCAAACTCATTGGAAGCTGAGAGTGAGCATGCTTGGAGTTATTGGTCATGTTAAGGCATTAATAAAGGCTATCTTTTCTATAGTTTACAGTATTAGTTGCCTACTAAGTAATGATTAGTCGATGTTGATTTTAGATTGTTTGTTACAGTAGAAGTCTTAAAACTTAAAATCTTGTCATGCAATTCCTTTCAATTGGTCACAGGGAATTCAAATCCTTTACTTTAAAGTTATCAGTCTCTATGGGGTTCATAACAATTGAAAATAACAACTCACTGTATATGAACTTAGCACCTATATTACAAAGTTACCACCTACCCAAGTGCAAAAAGGAAGACATTCCGCTTACAGAATCTGTCAGAGCTTCCTTCCTTTACTTCCAATGAAAAGAAAGTCAGTTGTGTTCCATTACCGGTGAGGGGTCCTCCCTAAAACTGAGAATAGGACCACAAACAGAATAGAATGGATAGCTGGCTGGCTGAGAGACAGAAAGCAGAAAGTAAGTGTGTGGGCTAGCTATTCATTGTGGGAGGTGGAAAGTGGGGGTCCCACATGGATCAGTGCTGGGCTCACTGTTGCTGGCAGTTTATATTAATGATTTCTAAATTTGTAGATAACACCAAATTGGGGGTTAGTCAATACTGGTGAAGGCTGCAACAAATTAAAAGAAGACATTAATAAACTTGCAGAATGGGCAGATAATTGGAAATGACCAAGCACACTATTCAAGAAGAAGTGTTTATGTTTACATTTCATGGACTGAAGAGTGCCTTGGCTGAATTAATGATGTTATACCGAGGGGGAAAGTAAACAGCAAAAACATCGCCAACAGTTCAGCACAGGCTAAACAATTGTCCAGGAGCAACAATACTTTCCAGTTTTCTTCAAATCCAGCCACCTGAATTGCGCAAGTGCCTCTGATTCAAAGTGGTTGTAAAACCAATCAGAAAACATGTCCCTGGTTACCTAGGCTCTCTTATTGGCATAATAGTGAACAGGAGATGTCCGAATACCCTTGAAGCACCTGGGGCATTTGATCTTCCCGATTACAGCCAATTTACACTTGTGTGTGCCCTCCACATTGGCACAACCAAGGAGAGTCAACCTATCCTTCGCATCCCCCTTAACACCCATTGGTGGACCCTCCTCAGCCGTTGCTAGTGCTTTCCTAGGGACATATTGCCAGGATAGAACAGAAAGCAATGTTTCTTTCATTTTCTTTCAAGTGCGTGGGTGATTTCTTGAAGTGTGCACTCCCAATAAATTTTGATTTGAGCAGCCATACGCACGCAGTAATTTAATGGGGTCGACCTGTGGGTGACCTGCAATAAATTTTGTTTGTTATATTATCTTTTAAAAAAATAAAAGCATGTCACACATTTCTTGGAAAATAAGAACGTGAATGGGGTAGAGGAGCGAGGGGAACTGTGAGTACAAATACACAAATCACTAAAAGTTGTGATGTAAAAACTCTGTAAAAAACAAGGCCATAAAAATAAACAAACTAAGCAATAGGGTTTATTTTTAAAGGGCAATAGGGTTTATTTTTAAAGGGATAGAATGGAAAAGTAGGGAAGTAATACTAAACTTGTACCTTTAGCATGGGGAGTCTCTGACATGAGTCGACATGACCCAAGCCAACACGAACCTCGCCGACTGCACCCAACCTTTACCACGGGAAGTCAAGTTATTTGTCTGCACCATTTACCTTGCGATTTTTGTGGTGAATATGTCAAAAAGACCATCAGATACCCTCATAGCTAACAACGAGGAAAGGAAAAGGAAGCACAATTCGTTATCAATTGCTAAGAAAGTAGAGCTGTTGCAGAAACTTGGCCATGGTATATCTGTGAGTCAATTGAGTGAGGGATATGGGGTGGGTATCACCACTATATTTGGTTTAAAGAAGCAGGAAGGCAAATTGTTGAAATTTTATATTGAAAGTGATTCACAGAAGTTAATGAATATTATGCAAACTTTGCATTGGCCGAGAAATGATGAGCACAATCGTGTTATGAAGGAGTGGATTCGTAAGAGCAGGAGTGAAAGGTTTCCACTGACTGGCCCACTGGTCATGCAGCAAGCCAAGATCTACCACTGAGGACTAAGGCTTGAAGCCGCCTGTGAATACATGACAAGTTGCAGAAATTCAAGAAGGGTCATGGTATCAAGTTTTTGAAAGTTTATGGTGATAAAGCATCTGCAGACCATTGATGGGTTTGCTAAACTAATTTCAGACGAAAATCTTTCTGCCTGAGCAAATTTACAATGTTGACGAAACGAGTATGTTCTGGCAAATGTCCCTAGGAAAGCATTAGCAACGGCTGAGGAGGGTGCACCAATGGGTGTTAAGTAGGATGCTAAGAATAGGTTGACTCTCCTTAGTTGTGCCAATGTGGCTTGCACACACAAGTGTAAATTGGCTGTAATTGGGAAGAGCAAATGCCCCAGATGCTTCAAGGGCATTCAGACATTACCTGTTCATTATTATGCCAATAAGAGAGCCTGGGTAACCAGGGACATGTTCTCTGATTGGTTTCACAACCACTTTGTAACAGAGGCATGTATGCATTGTCGGGTAGCTGGACTTGAAGAAAACTGTAAAATCATGTTGTTGCTGGACATCCCTGTGCTGAACTGTTGGTGATGTTTTTGCTGTTTACTTTCATCCAGAATAACGTCATTAATTCAGCCAATGGACCAAGGCAATCTTGGTTCCTTGAATTGTAAATATAAAGACTCCTTCTTGAATAATATGGTTGGTGCTGTGATCAAAGGCCTAGGGGTGGAAGGCTTCCAAAAGGAGTTTACAGTTAAGAATGTCATCCACGCATCTACTAATTACTGGCGCCTTGTTGACAAAGACACGTTGACCAACAGCTGGCACAACCTCTGGCCCGCAAGAACGTTCATTGAGGATGATAATATTGATGAAGATTTTGAAGGTTTTTCTGCGAACATGGGAAAAAAGCTGGTAAACCAGCTCCTTGAGTATGGAAAAAGTATATCAATGGGACGTGTGAAAATGCTGAAGGCTGAGGATATTGAGGAAGTGTTTAACATTGATAATATTCTTTGACTGATGGGGAGATTGCAGAAATGGTGTTACCTCAAGATCAACTTGATAAAAACAGCGATGACATGGGTGACATAGTGAATATGGCAGAGAAAGTACCCATAGACGATACTATCAAGATGTGTGACAGGTTGATAGATGCACTCGAACAACATGCATTTATAAGTGAGCAAGAAATAATGTCAATCTATAGAATAAAAGATAAACTTATGAAACAAAACCAATGCCAGTGAGGCAGGTGAAGTTGAAAGAGCTATTCAAGAATGCCTCCCAGCAGAGTACATTGAATGCTCTGAACCCTCTCCTGCAAGCAGAATCTCAGATGGCACCATGGGTGGAACTTTTTACAGTGACCCTGCATTTATTATTCAGTGATACATCTTACTTTTCTTTTCTAATCATTTTATCCACTTTAGACTATAGCTAACCTAGGCTTAGGCTATTTTAATGTAAGTAGACCTCATCCTATATGCCGTATTCGAAAACCGAAGTTACCTGAAATCTGAAACACGATTGGCCCCACGGATTTCGGACACTCAACCTGTGTAGCACCTTGCTTAGATTATACTTGGAATACTGTGCATATTTCTGATTGTCAAATCATTAAAAGGATATAGAGATTCTGGAGAGCATGCATAAAAGACTTACAAAGATACCACCAGAACTGTGAAGGTTATACCTACCAAGAAAGGGTGATCTGGCTAAGTGTCTTTTCTCTTGATAAGAGAAGTCTAAGAGATTTCCCAAGAAGACTTTAACATTAGAAAAGGTTTTGATTGTGTAGATTTGTGGTGCAGACACAAACTAGAGGCCATCAATATAAGATATTTACCAAGAATTGAGAAGAAACTTACTTACCCAGAGAATGGTTAGAATGTGGAAATCGCCACCATAGGGAGTAGTAGTTGACGTGAATAATATCAATGGATTTAAGGGGGAGTCAGAGAAACGTATGAGGAAGAAGTAAATAAAGTAGGTTGTGCTGACTGAGTTAGGCTTGAAAGGATGGGAGGAGGCTTGAGTGGAGCATGGATGAGCTAGACAAAATTTTTCTGTGCTCTATGTTGTATGTAATTCTATGTAAATGATTCTCAATTAGATTTCAGTTCCTCCACAATGTGGTAAATGTCTAATTATTGATGAATGTAAAATGGAACCATCTCCAAACACTCTCCATGGCACTGAATCCTAATCAATGTGATGTGATGTCACTAGTTCTCAATTAAATGTACAGATTCACACCACTCACTCTGGCATCCCACTTAATTTTGTGGGATAAACTAATTCTTCAGATCTATTACATGAATGAATTCTCCCTGATGAGAAATCTCTCCAATGATTACAACAAGTTCGAAGCATTGTTTTTGGATTTTGTTTGAAGGAGACTAGGATAAGCTTTCTGCAAGCCATTCAGAACAAAGAGGCAGGTAGAATAACTCTACTGCTTCTCCAGGAGTGTCACTCGATATTTCAATGACATACTGGAACTGATGAATGAGTGTTACATCAGGAGTATAGAAAATGTTACGGACAGGAGGGGGATTAATTTAAACAGCCCTGATCTTTCCTCTCAGCACCTGTCCATAAACAGAAAAGTATTTTGATTTTGATTTCCCCCTTTATAAGTGGTGGCATATTTTCCCAACCCTTCAGTTTTGGTGTGATCCAACTTCTATGAACCACTCCTCAGCAAACTCAAGATAGGTTAAACTCAGAGGGGTAGTTTATTCACACACACTTAAACATGAGTGGAGGAGTTGCAACATGGCCTCATTTTTCACTCATACAATAAAAGAAGGGGGAATAAAGAAAAAACGGGGTTTACAGGGCAAAAAAAAACACAGAATAAAGAATTATTGTTTCACGTGAGTCTAGAGTTCAGAATCAAAGTCCAATGATGTGTCCTTTCACAGAGTCAGCAAGTTGAAGACTAAAGCTGGATAATTCACTTTTCCAGTAGAGGTGACTTCCATGATGGGATGGGCTTGTAGGGATGAATTAGCCTTGTAGGTGCTGGTACAGAAGTTTAGAAGTTCCAGGAGAAACAGTGAAGATAGGGCCAGGCAGTTAAACCTGGTCAGAACTCTGGTTCCGATCTGCTTCTTGCTAGATGAAAGACGGCAGTCTGAGCTTTGCATTTCCACAAGGCAATATTACAGGTTCCACAAGATTGGGGGGGGGGGAGGGGTCATCATGTGACTCCCACCTCTCTACTTTGGCTTGGACAAAGCATGTATATTCCTCAATCTGGATTATTGAGATTGGTAATGTTTCAACCATTACAACCATTAATAATTTCAAAAGAGATTTCAAGGTCCTTTGTCCTATCAGACTGGTAGTCTCTGTTGGCCAGGCCTGGCTTTAGAAATGTAAATGGCCTTTGTACAATTCCCTTAGATGTGATATTTGCAGTCACAGGGCTCTTAAGTATCTCTTTAGAGATGATAAGGTGTCAGCTTCTCTAAATGCCAGAATGTTACTTTTGATTGAGTCATATCCAGCCATGGCTTCAGTCATTTGATATGAATAATTTTGGAAGCTTAGGTCAGCTGGTTTTCACAAGTTTCCCAGTGATTAAATATCTGATTAACTCACAAAATGTATACAATATAAGCATAACCTATGATAAAGGCACAAATGTGAACTAAAATGCATATATATTGGGTTAAATTTTCCCACAGGCTCCAGGAGAAAATGGGGGACCTGGGCCCACACTTGCTGGGATCAGCACCGATTCAGCAATGTTTCAGGAGGCAGCCTCCTAATTGGCCACCTCCTGGCTCACTCTTCTATTAAGGATGGCAGGTGGGCTCTTGATGTTGTTGGGCCGGCAGCTCTGGAACCTCAGCAGGCCCACCGGGAAAGGTAGGTGCTGCTGAGGCAAGTTGGAGACCGTGAGGACACTTCAACATGGAGGTTCCCCCGCTGGCCTGCACAACTCAGAAGAAACCGGCGGGTCTATAGGGATGGAGGGAAAGCATCCCAACCCATCCCCTCCCTCCCCCAAACTCCCTCCTGATTGGGCACGGCTGAGATTGCAGTCTTTCTTGGTTGCTACCCCTTCAATGGGGCATGGAGCTCTGATGGCACCCCAGTTTGTCACAGGATAGGCCAATTCCATTGAGTTGGCATCCTCCTCATGCTGTGTGGTGCCATTGCCATAGTGGAAAAAAGACGTGAAAAGGCCACTAAATCATCCCGAATTGGAGTTACAGTCACCTTAATTGGCTTCCACCTCTTTACTGCAAGGAGCTGATCCTCTTACTAACCCGCTCTTGGGATACTTCCATGGTGGCAGAATTCATCTGTGGGCTGTTCCAAGCAGCTCCCTCCACATTTCCCAAATTCACCACACCAACGCCCCACACCCCCTCTCCAACCACCCCCCCCCACCCCTTTTACACCACCAGCTCCAGCCCCATCTCCACTTGGCTGAGAAAATCCAGCCCATTAATGCAGAGAGTGTGAGACAAACTAAACTGGAGAACTGGAGTCCATGATTAAAGTCGAAAGCCATGATGGAGTAGCAATCATCAAAGAATGACTGAGCTAAATATTCTTGAATACAAAACTTTCGGGAGAAATCTGGAAAGAAGAAAGGGGGAAAGAAGAGCAGGTAGATTTTCGGATACAGGAGAATCCAAAGATGTGAGCATTGGGCGGAAAAATGACATTGCTGTAAAGGTTCAGCCATGATCTTATTCAATGGCAGAGCATGCTTGCTGGGTCATATGGCCTACTCCTGTTCCTATTTCTTGTCTTCTTTTGTGCTAGTGTGCTATTTAGAGACAATGGGCAGGATTTTACAGGTTTTTTTTTATTCATTCACGGGATGTGAGCTTCACTGGCTGGGCCGGTGTTTATTGTCCGTATCTAGTTGCCCTTGAGAAGGTGGTGGTGAGCTGCCTCCTTGAACCGCTGAAGAGCACCCCACCACCAAAAGAGTTGCTGTAAAAATCACCCCCACTCTGCGGAGTTGCACCAGTACAATTTAACTCTCTCAGGAGCACTAATTGGCTTGCGACAGGGCTTTTACCCCCATCTGGGGAGAAAGTCCAGCCTCTGAGAGCTGCTGGCCAATCTGACTTGCCTGCAGCCCTCTGGTCTCAGCAGTGTCACCGGGATCGGTGTCCACTGCTGGGACTGCACCAGTCCCCAGTGAACCAGATGACAGGTAAATTAGGGGGGGTTATCAGCGGAGCGGAGTAGAAGGATGAGGGGGAAGGGAGGTGGGGTCCGGGTGCACAGGCTAGGGGGGTGGGGACACAAAGGAGGGGCAGACCTTGGGGAGAGGGCCTCCAATTGGACAAGGGGCACTGGGAAGGAAATACCTCCTGCCCAAGGCCCAAGTGGGCTTCCTGTCCATCGCCAACCCTCCATCCACTGGCTGAAAAGTTGCGGCCAGGAAGCAGCCCTTAAGTGACCATTAACCGGCCACATATAGGCCTCAAACGGTGCGAGGGTGTGGGTGTGGGGGGTGGTGGCGAGGGCCCACCTGCTGTCCATTAAATTGCAGTCTGGTCAAGGCTGGGCAGGAAAGTCACCCACTGAATTTTACTGGCACCCCCACCTGAAAACCGGCCCAAAGGAGATCTGTCCAATATCTTACCTGGAGTAAAAGGACTTAAGCGGAAACGTAGTCAAAAAAAAAGTCCTTTACATCGAGTTGAACAGCAAGGGATTATTACATTATCACAACATTGTTCAGAATATATTTTAGATCGAATAATTGAAAGGAAATTTTGAGGTAGATTTGTCCACAAATTAGAAAGATGTTTACTAACAATGCGATAATGATGGTTGACTGTAATTATCCAAAAATAGATGAGGATACGGAGTTGAGAAGATTAAGGTGTGAACTAATAGAGATACACAAGATGCTGAAGGATTACGAATGAGTAGATAGTGTTAGGTTGCTTCCATTGCTCGGCAGGACAGTAACGAGAGGTCACAAGTATAATTAAATCATTGAAGCAGAGTTCACAAGTCTTCTAAAAGAGAGATCTCTAATTTTCTGCAAGAGAATACTAAAGGCTATAGGAATCAAACAGAAAAAAGGGATTAGATTAAATAGCGAGAAACATTGATGCAGGTTTGATAGGTGAACCATTATTTTCTATGCTTAACAGTCACTGATTCCCTGCCGAATGTGCTACTTAACCTTTACCTATGAATTGATGGTACACTAAGATCACTGGAAGCAAAATAGCATTGGTAGAGTGGGAAAGAGAAACATTAGTATACAATGTAAAATAAATTGGCAGCACACAAAATACCATTGGTAGGACAAATGGGATTTTTGACTCATCCATTTTCTTAACCCTCCCGTTGCTTCAACAGTAACCCCACAATCCTTGGGCAAAAATGTGTGAATCACATTAAACCCCGTTCAAGTCCCCATTGGAGGGCTAAGTGCTTCACCTTGTATTCTGTTTTCTTTTAAGGCCCTTGTCAAGCAGCTTTACTTTCCCACAAAGAAGCGACATTTCAAAATAAAATATCAAAAGCTGAACACATACTCTCAACACCAGCGTGCACCAGCTGTAACCATGGCAACTTGCTCCTCAGATCTACAGCTGAGCTCCTTGTGCCATCAATAACACAAACAAAACAAACTAGATGACAGGAAATAATGTACTTACCCATCATAACTAAATTAAAAAATTACCTGCTTAATATAGTCAGATAAGACAAGCTGTTAATATATCTTTAATTGCCGACAGTAATGAAATCATAAGACCAGTACTAAAATAAAATTGAATGAAGCAAGCTTCCTAATATGTCTGGATAAACAGCAGGAGCACACATTCCTTCATTGTATCTTTGACGACCACCTACCAGCTACACCATGGTAATGACAAATAACAAGCTCTGCTCAATGCAGGAGAAGAAGACTTCCACTCAGTTAAATGTTTCAACAAATGTTGGTTTGCAATAAGGTTTAATTAAGGTGCACGTGGAGAAGATGTTTCCACATGTAAGAAGAGACCGAAACTGGGGATCATCAATATGACCTGGTTACCAATAAATCCAAGAGGGAATTCAAGAGAAACCTCTTTACCCAGAGAATGGTGAGAATGTGGAAATTGCTACCACAAGGAGCAATGACCATAAGATGCATTTATGTAGAAAGCTAGGTAAGAACATGAGAGGAAAAGAGTAAAAGAGAGGGAAAGAGAGAAAATGAATTACATTTATAAAGTGTCTTAAGTGCTCTCAAAATGTACAGAAGTTCTTCACATCTAATGAACCGCTGTAATACACTTTCTTTCTCTCTCTCTCTCTTTCACTCTTTTCCTCTCTCCTCTGCTGTTTCCTTAGGAGTGAAGAAAGTTGTTGCTAGGGGCAAGGACATTAAAGACTGAGGTGAGGATCTGATTGAGCAAATTGGTGTCTGTAGGAGGGACGGTCACACGAGGACGGCCGTAAGTAGGAGCGGAATCTTCCGGCCCCGCCAGTAGCGGGAAGTTTGGTGGGCGGAGGAGCTTCATTTGGCAAGAGGCCAAAAATCAGTTCCCCGACGGTGGGATGAACTTTAGCAATTAAGTTCTTGGGACTTTAAAGACAGGTCGAGCTTCCCGATGAACATTGTTGGGAACTCTATTTGCGTGCATTAGCATGTCATGTATGCCCTTTAAAAGGGCACCTCAGCAGAATTAAGCTCCCCTCCAAATTGAGTGCCCCGCCAGCAAGAAATTAAAACGTTCGCTTTTATGACCGCACATAAATGGGGTGTGCCTGGCGAGGTAGACTTCCTTCATGATTTACATTGAGTTGCATTGTCCTCTTTGGGGAGCGTCTGTAAATGCCAGCCTTTGCTTGAGAGGGGGAGGTGGCAGTGCATGTTGCGTGGAGGATGACCAAAGAAAGGAGGAAGGGTTAGCGGGGAAGGGTGGAGAAGTGGCCGGGCAAAGGTGGAAGGGATGGTGCAGGTTGTCTGGGTGCCCTTTAAGTATGGCACCCTGACCTTCGACCCCAAGAGGTAACGGCAGGTGACTTCCTGCTTGCCCCTCGCCATGAGAATTGGCGAGGTCCTCGAAGATGCATATTTAATTAGATGAACAGCGCAAGATCACGCGTGTTCAGCTGTCCCGCAGCATCCCTCATAACAAGGGAAATCACACCCACTTCCATGCCCACCATCGAACATAGACTCCAGAAAGGAAGATTCCGGCCTAGGTGGGTTATAAGAACATAGGAACATATGAAGAAGAGTAGATAGTTCAGCACCTCGAGCCTACTCCACCATTCAAGTAGACCATGGCTGATCTGTACATTAATTCCACCTGCCCACCTTCATTCCATAACCCTTAACACACTTGCCTGACAAAAATCTATCAATCTTAACTTTGAAATTTTCTATTGACTCCCAGGCCTCAACAGCTTTTTGGGAGGGAAGAGTTCCAGATTCCCACTAACCTTTTGTACAAACAAGTACTTCCTGGTGTCACTACTGAACAGCCTAGTGCTAAATATAAGTTTATAACCCCTCTTTCTGCACTCCTCCAGCAGGGGGAACCATTTGTTTCTATCCCCTGCTATGTAGTGGAGCCAGTTAACTCAGTTGGTTAGCATGCGAATCCAATTAACATCAACTGTGTGGGTTCGATTCCTGCTCTGGCTTGAGGTAGACTTTGGGATTTATCTCCTTGCCCTGTCCTTGAGAGTGGAAGCCAATGATAAAAAAACGGCCAAGAAAACAGCTCAGGATGAAGCATCAGCAGATAATGAGCCAAGGACCTGCCTTGGAGCAGAGCACACATGAATGAATGATCCTATCCAGGCCTTTAATTGTCTTAAACACCCCAGTTTGATCACCCATTAACCTCCTGTGCTCAGTAGGGTACAAGCCTATATGCAGCCTGCCAATGTAATTTAACCCTTTCAGCCCCAGTATCATCCTGGTGAATATGGACTGCACCCCTTCTGAGGCTAATCTCTCCTTCCTGACAGGAAGCATCCAGATCTGAATGACAAACTCTAATTGGGTCTAACCAGAGCTTCATCTAACTATAAAATAACTTAAACCCATTTGTATAGAAACCCCCTTTGAGGTAAAGGACCATCACTCCATTCATTTCTTTTTAATTGGATCTCAATTAGCTCTTTGGAGGATAGGGAGAGACAAAGAGAAACTGTAGGTTTATCCAGAAAGGAAGCTAGTCTGGGAGACGTGTACCTTTCCAAAATCATTGTGCTGGATTAACAGGGAGGGGGTGGTACAGGGGCAGATGGCTCACCACTCTGGGAGCAAGTCTTTAGCAGGGAGGGTTTGGGCAGGGCAGCGAGGGAAGCGGGGGTGAGGGTTTAAGGCTGTGGGTGGGTAAGAGGAACGTGGGGTTTCTATCTTAAGGAGGCCAACCCGTAGTCGGCAAAGGGAAGCTCCTGAAGATAGAGCCACCTTCCAAACCCAGGACCACTACCATCTAGGAGGACAAGGGCAGCAGACACATGGGAACACCACCACCTGGAAGCTCCCCTCCGAGCCACACACCATCCTGACATGGAAATATATCGCCATTCCTTCACTGTCGCTGGGTCAAAATCCTGGAACTCCTTCCCTAACTGCGCTGTGGGTGCACCTACACCACAGGGACTGCAGCGGTTCAAAAGGTGGCTCACCACCACCTTCTCAAGGGCAATTAGGGATGGGCAATAAACGCTGGCCCAGCCAGCAAAGCCCACATCCCATAAAATGATTTTTTTTTTTTTTAAATCCCGTTGCCGCCGGGAGTTAACCGGTGGCGGGAGGCCCACTCCAAGTGCCCCAGTTTTACCCTGTGTGGGCTGGTGGCAGGCTGGGTGTTCCCTCCTTAATGGATCCCCTGGGCTTATCAGAAGCCTCCCCCACCCGAGGTGTAAAACAAATTCCTCGCCCCCACCAGCCTTTCCTCCCACCCCCCACCCCTCACTCGCCCCACCTCACTGAGGCCTGCCACCTTGGCACCCGAGGAGTCCCCTGACTCAGCTGCTAGGCGGATCCAGTGAAGCCCGCCTTACGCTCAGCCTGGCTGCAGTACCAGGAATGGCCACTGCTCCCAGTGGCGCTGCCAGTACAGGAGAGCTGTCTGCCTCTGATTGGTCGGCAGCTCTCTGAGGCTGACCTCTTGTGCCTGAGGGGCAGAAGTTCCGCCTCACCTCTCTTAGTTGGCAACCGGGCATATAATGACAGCGAGGCAGCCACCATTCTGCTGGGCGGGCACCACACTGACATGTTAGCTTTGGTGGGGGGGTGGGGGGGGAGGTGATGCTGGGGACTGCGGCACTACAGAATATCCAGCCAATAGGCTGCAATGCTTGTTCCAGGTCCCCACTGTCAGATTGCTGAGGCGGTTTGTGCCGATGCTGGTTACGCTCTGGAAAATCAGTCCTTGGGGCCACCTGTTACAAGCAATGTAAGTTTTTTAAATATACTTACCTGAATGTGAAGCCAGAAAGAGGAGTGCTGCTGACCTCTGACCGTCCCCTCCCAAGGTTTTCCATTGCCTACTTGCCTCTGCTCCCACCACCCCTACCTCCTGAAACACCCAGGGCTGGATTTTCAAAGCGGGGTCAGGAGCCTCACACCCGGGTAAATTCTGAGTCCCGACCCCATGCCCAAACTGCATCTCCTTCCTGATGCTATCTTAAAATGGTAACAGGCTGATTGGGCGCCGAGCACCTCCAGAAGGAGCTACCTGTTTGGCACCAGCCGCAAAGGCAGGCGGCAGCCATGTTGGGGGCTGCTGCGACCAGGTGCTGGGGAAAGAGGGCAGCTCATGAAAGGTGAGCAAAGATGGAACAAAGTTGCCATGACACAAGTCAGGGTACAGCGATCAACCTCGTGCTATTGACCCCTCAAATTTGACAAAAATGACAGACAGGAACAAAGTTCCTTCTGCCCGACAAAGATCATGACAGCTGTATACTAATGTGCACCAGACTGCTTGGGTTGACCCAGAAGAGGAATTGAAAATCCCATTCCGTTCCAGACAGGCCCTTTAACAAGCTCCTGAAGGAGTTTAGAGGGGCATTAATTGGAGGCAACCAGCTTTTCTGTGCCCTCTGAAGAAGTCATATTAGACTTAAAACTTTAGAACTCTGTTTCTCTCTCCACGGATGTTGCCAGGCCTGTTGAGTTTTTCCAGCACTTTCCATTTTTATTTCAGATCTCCAGCACCTGCAGTATTTTGCTTTTATTCCCAATCCCTCCCTTCCTTGCAAGCCCTTTGAAAATTGCAAACTGTCCCAGAGGATGCAGGATCCAGTGCCAGGTTGTGGGAATGCAATTTTCAAATTGCGCCCACAAGCATTCCTGGCCCCCAGAATCCATTCTCCCCCAACCTCCAATCGAACAACCAAATCCGCTCACCGCAGTCTCCAACAACCACCCTGCAGCCTCTGTTCCTTCCCACCCAAACTCCGATTCTCCCCACCACCCCTCCTCCCCACCCCGGACTCTGATCCCCTGGCCCAGTACACCCACGATGCTAACCCCCCCACCACCCCCAACACCCCCAACACCCACCTCCCCCCAGCCCCCCTACCCCCACCCCCTCCGCCCGGCAAATTTTCAAAGTGCCTGTGAATATGAGGCCAAGTCTCCATTACATTTTTATCTTGAACCCTGTGACTGAGTAGAGCTGTGAATACCAGGCCGGTCTGTGTGCCTTCATAAAATGACGATATAACCCACACTGTGCGGAGACTCACTGTACAAATAGATTAGTTATGCACTGGTAGCACGTGGTCCGATTAGACTCATGTATAAACAATGAATAAAACAAATATAAGTGGTTGATTGTAACAACGTACAAACAATCTTATGCTTTATGAGGCCAGACCATTTATCACCTATTCATGAGAAAGAAGCAGGGATTCCTGCAATGATGTTTGGGGACTGATTCGGATCTGGAGCTGGGCAGTGAAAATGCTCCATGAAGGAGCTTCTGTACATTTAACCTGATAACACAGGCTGCACTCTGAATAATTTATTCTTTCCGTGTGTGTGTGTGTGTGTGTATCCGTGTATTTCATTCATGCTCCTTTCAAACCAGCTGCTCTTTATTCTTGGGGTCCACCCACTGTTTATAAGTGCAGGATCAGCTTAACTCAAGCCATTGGCGTCAGCACTTGCGCACACAGACCTGGAGTGGAGGTACATGAAAGCAAACACTGCTCAAGCGCGATGGAAATGATTGTTGCCTCTCCTCTTTGTTCCCTTGTTGCAGAGAGAGGCCAGCCATTGTCCCAGCTGTCTCCTTTTTTTTTAATAGCTCCAGCCTATTCAAAGTTCAGTATTTTCAGCTTTATCCATCTCCAAACAAATGATAACCATTAAACTGTCAGTGCTGTATGAGGGTGAGAGCACACCAATGAAGCCTTCCTTCAGATCCACACTTATTAAAATTTCATTCAGTCTCGTCGGCAGAGATTAAAAATGAATAAACAACAAGGAGAAAGTAGAGTAGAAAATAATCACTCCTTCGATGTTCCTTAATTATTCATTCCTTACTGAGGCTGCCTGAGACTCAACAAAAGGTGAACAAATGAAGGAAAGAAATATCACTGGGCTACTTCGATTTTTGTAAAAATTAATGCTGATTTTTTTTTCTCATTTAAGACAAGAGTTGTACATTGTTAATAAACTAACCCTTTAATAACTTGCTGGCAGCTTTAAACATTTCCAGGTCAGATGTATTGTGGGATAAGCAGATAACAAATACCATTTGACACTACCCAAAAAATAGATTGTTGCAGAAAGCTGTATGGAGAGTTTGGCATTGTAACAACACCAACAAATTGCATTTATGTAATGCCTTTAATGTAGTAAAATGTCCCAAGGCACTTAAGTATGTCCATTCAGTGCCTGATGTCATACTTGACCCCGAAATGAGTTTCCAATCACATATCCCCCGTCATCATTAAGACCACCTATTTTCACCTCCATAACATCACCTGATTTCGCCCCTGCCTCAGCTCATGCGGCTGCTGAAACCCTCATTCACGTCTTTGTTATCTCCACACTTGATTATTCCAATGCCATCCCAGCCAGCCTCCCTCCTTAAGCTTGTGGTCACCCAATACTCTGCTGCCCGAGTTCTAACTTGCACAAAGTTCAGTTCACCAACCAGCCCCCTGTGCTCGCTAACCTATTTTGGCTCCTGATCAAGCAATGCTTTTATTTTAAAATTCTCATCGTTGTTTTCAAATCCCTCCATGCCCTCACCACATCCCCCCCTCCTTATCTCTGCGAGGTGGATGTAGCTCAGGGGCAGAGCATTTGACTGCAGATCATGATATGCCTTGGTTCAAATCCAGGTGGTTCCCTCCCTACTTACCCTGTCTGTTTTCAAAGGTAAGGTTGGCTCATGTGTCACCAGCTCAGGAATCATCCTGAATTTTTCAGTCAGCGGGGGGGTGGTGGGGGGGGAGGTTGGTGGTTGTGGAGCCAATTGGCTCCGTGCCGCCATTTTACACGGGTGGGCCAATTAAAGCCCACCCAGCGTAAGTTGCGAGCTGTAGCCATGTCAGGCTTGCCCCCCCCCCCCCCCCCCCCCCCCCGCTCACCACACACACACCCCCCCCCCCCACCCCCCCCAACCCCCAGCACGCCAACTGAAAAATCCTGCCCGTCGAATAGTATAACACAGAAAGTGGTCACTTCAGCCTATTGTGAAAGACCGAAACTGGTAGATTTCTAGGTACTAGGGATATGGGGAAAGTGTTGTTGAGGTAAGTGATCAGCCATGATCTAACTGAATGGCAGAGCAGGCTCAATGGACTGAATGGCCTACTCCTGCTTCAATGCAATCTCCTCCCACCCTACAGCGCTCTGAGATATCTGTGCTCCTCTAACTCTGGCCTCTTGTGCATCCTTGATTGGAATCATTCCACCATCGGTGGCCACGCCTTCAGCTGCCAATTCCTTCAAATTCTGGAATCCCCTCTCTTCCCTCCTTCAAGAGGCTCCTTAAAACCACACCTCCAGTGTAAAATTCAGCCTGATTGAAGGATTGACTGTCAATGAAAAAAAAAACCCACAAATTTTTGAACGCCCTATGATTTTTCAGCTGCAGTTACGCACAGCAGTGTCCTGGAGATTAATCATTAATTCTTGGAGACTCCCAGAGATTCATTGAAGGTTGGCAACCCTACCTTGAAGCTGATCCAGACTTTGGCTGAAACAGATGTATGTGTATATTAGATATTAAAACCCACTTGTCACGGTGCAGCCAGGCCTAATGATATGTGTTATTGGGGTCATTCGCAGCGTAATTTATCAAACGTATCTCTGACAAGACACGTGGCCTGTGCAGTCCTGAATGAGAATCCGTTCTCCTTGTGTCTTGGTGAACCGCTTTTGTTTTTGTCTAACCATACCCAGCACTTGGTTTGAACTTGGCAACAGAATGGATCAATCAGCTCCTGCTCTCAACGACAGGGATGATAAAAGCTGAGGGGACCCACTTTACAATGTTCTCCCGTTGAATTACATTGACGAGTGCTGGACTGGACACTGTGAAGCAAAGGACTAAGTCTTCTCTACATCAGGGCTATTCATATAGAAAGGCTGGCCTAGTTCTCAGGCTCTGGGGAAGCTGCCGACAGTATATTCCTTTACAAAAAAAGTCCTTCAATTAAAGAGCATTCTCCAGCGTTCTGGTTAATCTGAGCATTTTACTAACAGTTATTTTCTACAAGGAATAAAATGCCATCTTTAGCTGATAAAAAGGCAGGACCCAGGGTCAAACGTCTGGGCTGCACCCTCCATGTCTGCACCCTGTTGACCAAGTGTTAGCCCTGGGACTGGTGGCATGTTGGACTGCCTGTGGATTATTCTGCGGAGCAGTGGGATGTGAACTGGTTTCTGGGCTCCCCTCATAGCGCAAACCTGACCTCATCTGGAATGTTTAAGGGATTCAGGGTCGGGGCGGGGAAGGAAGCCAAGGGAAAGGAAAGGCCGATGAATAGCCCACATGATGGTATTGTACCATAGTTCCAGAGGGCAGAGGCCTCATCGAAACACAGAGCACAAAGTGAGGCCATTCGGTCCATCGTGTCTGTGCCGGCTTTTTAGGCACACCGCCTGCCCCCTCACTCAGTCAGCCAATACAAGGGAAAGGTGCCTAAAGTAAGAGAGAGAATAAATCATTTTCGAAAATGAGACACAAGGAATAAGATCCAAAATTCTCTTGCCAATAGCCGAACTGGACAATCCACTGGCCCAGTGCTGGATTAAATAGCACCACAGACTGATTAAGGCAAACAGAGAGCTAACTCCCAACAGAGCTAACAGCCTGATGAAAGGTTGCCTACATATATCATGTTTAGTGAAGGTGAGCTGCAGTATTAGTCAGGGCACTCTGGAGTATCTCGTGACAGGTTGCAATCTGTTTCAAAACGGTTCCTGGACCCAGGAGACAGTACTTAGATCACCAACTTTCATCATCACAGAACTGAACCAGTTATTTGACAGTTAGCTTACACGTGTCTTCCCAAAATGCCTTGCCAGCTAAAAGCATTATTGCGCCAACTGTGTTAGTGAACTCTGATATGAATTTTATTTCAGTCCCCTGTCGTTACAGCCCTGGGCTCCACTTCTGCACTTACAGACACTGTAATTACCTAGGGAGCTAGCCTGGATGCTAAATAAAGGAATGGATCTTAAAAACAGAATTGATTAACTATTGCTAGAAATTCCTCCTCAGTCTCTGATGGTCTTCATGAGCATTATCATTTTCTGTCCCATAATCCTCAGGTATTGATCTATTCCAAAAAAATTCTACATGTGTTTGCAATCACTCAGATACAAGAGGCCACTTACCAGTCTAAACTGGCAAAGAGCTATATTTCATTTTCTGTATCCACTATTTTTGATGTTTCATACAAACATATGAATTAAGAGCAGGAGTAGGCCATTCAGCCCCTCGAACCTGCTCCTGCATTCAATAAGTTCATGGCTGATCTGATTGTGGCCTCAACTCCACATTCCACCTACCCCCAATAACTTTTGGCTCCCTTGTTAGCCAAGAGCCTATTTACCTCTGCTCTAAAAATATTCATTGACCCTGCCTCCAGCACTCTCTGGGGAAGAGAGTTCCAAAGATTCACCATCCTCTGAGAGAAAAAGTTTCTTCTTGTGTCCGTCTTATAGGAGACCCCTTATTTTTAAACTCTGTCCCCGTATCTAATCTTTCCCACAAGTGGAAACATCCTCTCAGCATCCACCCTGTCAAGTCCCCTCTGGATCTTGTATGTTTCAATAAGATCACCTCTCATTCTTCTAAACTCCAGTGGGCACAGACCCAACCTGTCCAACCTTTCTTCATAAAATAACCACCACCCCGCCATCCCAGGTATCAGTCAAGTGAACCTTCTCTGAACTGTTACTAACGCAACGCATGTGTTCCAACTGCTGCTCATGGGTATTCTGGTGCAATATAGACCTTGCCCAACAGGAGATCCCACACACAGCATGGCTTATTGCTGTAATACGTGAAGCAATAGCAAGGCTGCACTTATCCTCCCATTGTTGTGTCAGAACAATAATGGGATGCACGTTAATGAAAAAGTGCTAACATAACACACAAGACTCCAAGCACATTAACCCAATCTGCCTATTGGGAAACTAGGAGCCCTGGGGTGTTGAATTTTTTTGTGCTCCTATGATGCACCCTGAGATGTTTCCCTATGTTGAAGGTGAAATTTACATGCAATTTGCTGGGTTATTTTGTGTTTGTTAAGACCCCACATACCCTGAGGTGTAATCCCATCCCTCCAGAATGTCATCACACATTGGTTAGAGTTCCAAAAGCGCTTTGTAAAATGACAGACTAAACCTAACTCATCAGGCAGGGACCCCACAGAATTGGATGAAACACCATTTTAATGGAGAGTTAAATTGGGGGAGTGTTGCACCCAATCCCGTCAGTTTCCCAATAGGCAGATTGGGTTAAAATTATCCCCTGAGAATCTTAAGATTGTACCCCAACTGTACAGCATGTATAGAAAATAGTGATTGATTCTCCCATCACTTCAGCAGATGAGTGTTCAGCAAGCGGAAAAAAGATCGATTAGTCTTGGTTGATGTCATCTATGTGTGACATTAGGTCAAGTCTTGATTTGTATAACCGATTGCAAATGTTACATGTGAGGTCAGTGTTGGAGGGAATGCATGGAAGGGTTGGCTTTGTGCCACACTTGCTTTTCCTGAAGGCACGTGACTTTGTTCTCCTCAAATGTCGAAATCGCTGGATGACAGGGACTTCCCTGCCCTGAGTATTGGGATCCAGCTTGCAAGCCCCAAAGGTTGGCTTTCAGACTGTCTTTATACCTAAGTTTAGGACACCCTGCGGTGCCGGTTCCCGTGCTCAGCTGACTGCAGGGTATGCGGGAATCCTCCATGAGAACCACATGACCGACCCAGTTAAGTTGGGCTCTCAATGTCAGGGATGCAGCACTTTGCAAGAACCTTGGTGTTGGGGATGTTGTCCTTCCACCTGATGTTGCAAATAGATCTGAGACAGCGAAGCCGGAATGCTTCTAGTTGTTTTATATGAGGCCGGTAGGCTGTCCAATTCTCGCACGCATAAAGAAGTGACATAAGTGCCACCACCTGGTAGACTTTGATCTTTGCTCCAAGACAAACCCCGTGCTCTTTCCAACCGAAATAAGATCTTCATATAACCTATGGTGCAAATGTAAGCGTTCAAACACCAAGCTTAGAGCAGCCTTTTACCAAGAAAAAAGATTGAGCGACAGACAACGCGCAATGCAGCATATTAGAGCACCAGTGCTTGGCTGCCCAGTGCAGCAGGCACAGGGTTAATCCCATCACACGGCTGAGTTATTTACCTTAGGTACACTATTCCGGGAAGAGGCAAACTGGCATCAGCCACCTCAGCAGCAGCGTTAAAAATGGAAAGAAGGTGCTGGCTGATGCTTCTACAGATTTTAAAAGGTGATTCAAAGCATTGTAGGGTAGCTTGGTGGTTATGTTATTAGAGCAGTAACCCAGAGATTGTGAGCTTGTAATCCCATAATGGCAGTTTACAAACTTGAGTGCAGTAGGAAAAACCTGGGCCTTGCTGTGTGTCTATTGGCTGCTACATTACAATGACCACACTTCAAAAAGTACTTGATAATTCTAGGAGTGGATGTGGTTGATGGGTAAATAACCAGAGATAAAAAGCATGAGAGGCATTGGTCATATTTTGTAAAATGCAGCAGTGTCGTTTGAATTGCATCAACTGTTCTTCGCTAGTCTGCGGGATTCTGAAGATAACCTCAGAGTTATCTGCTACTGCTACAAACTGCCCAAGGAAATTTACCATTCAAATATTTCAAAGCACCATCTAATGGCCCAGTGCCACCCTATGATTTGGCAACAGGAATCCGTGAAATGTCATGATTCAACCTCCAAAAGAAGCAAAGATAATTTGCCACAAAATTCAGCTCTATAGCATCAGTAGTTTGGTTTTTAACATCTTGGTGAGGGCTTTAACAAAGGCATTGCGAGCATGTGGTGAAAGTCTGCAGAGTAAACAGATAGTGAGGTCAGTCAGTGCCTAGCACTGATTTGGCAATTGGACCCAATCAGGGGTCGCAGAAACAGCAAATGTGTTGTGAGCTCCCCCACCTCTGAGACTGCGCATCCCACCCCTCCGACCACAAAGACCAAAGCCCATGCAGCATCCGGTCCTGCTCATCTCGGTCACTCTCTTTGGACCATCGGTTCCTGTCCATGGCTAATAGACTGAATCTTGAAGCTCAGCCCTAATGATAAACTCAGCCATGATTCTTCCATTACTAAGCTGCAGCATGTCTCAGCCCATCACCCTGGCGCTGCATAACAACCTGGGCTCCAACATGACCCACCTAAAGACCCTCAACCTATGCTCCTGCTGCTTCCTGGCCAAGATCCACGAGTTGGAGTGGCTCAGATGATGGACTGGTGAGTACATAAAATAATAACATTTTTGCAAAGTGTATTAAAAAAAGATTTTCATATTTATATGATGAGTTATATGTTGATCTACAATACATGAACTTTAATAATTATATGCTGAAAGTTACTATGATGTTTTGTAGCTGTCTTATTTTTGTTGGCATATGGGGTCATGCTAATTTTCAAGTGTTACTACGGGGGCGTATTGGAAAACAGTTTGGGAAGTGCTGCTCTAGTTAATGCACTCTCTTAAACATGCACAGCTGAAGGTGCATTCAGCAGCACAGTGAACCCACCCTTCTGCCACCAATAATATTTAAAGGGGTCATCATTAACTTGCAGGTTAGTTGCAGATTACTTTCTACCGGCTCTCTTTGAGTTTGTGCAAGTGTTGGGTTTTGGATGGGTTGCTTACAATTTTTGAAGACTGCAGGGATTGGTGGTGCACATGGGGAAGACCATAGTTGTCACGGCAAGGGCTCTAAACACACCATTTGCTGCCACAGTATCAGTCCCAAAGCAGGCTGCAGCACAACAGGGAGAAGGAAAAGAGACAGCAAAAAGGAAGATAAGATTCTGGGAGAGGGAGCAGGAGGCGCAGGGGGGGCGGGAGAGAAGATCTCAGCTGGAGGCCTTATCCATCTAGGGCGTTCCAGGATCACTTCCCGTACCTCCATCTCCAATGTGTGCATTGTCTGCACTTTACAAAGGAGGCACTCACAGATTTCTGTCACCTCTTGTAACCAGACCTGCAGCCTCTGAGCAGGGTGAGGACAGCGTTGTCAATGGTCATGAAGATGACCAAGGCCCTTGAATTTCTTCACGTCAGGATTCTCCCAGGCTGGAGCAGATGATATACATGACATCTCCCAGTTCACCGACCTTCGTTGTATCTGAGAAGCGACAGACGCTCTTTATGCCATGAGAGGGAATTCATTATCTTCTCTCTGAATAGCAAGAAGGGATTATATCAAGCAGTGCTCTTATCAAAGGATTCAGATAACATCATAAATTGTGAAACATGAATCTAGGCTGGTTTACAATTATCCTACAAATATTAAAATGAAATTGCTGCCTACAGAACATCCAACTATTTTAATAATCTAGCCGATCTCTCATGGCTTTGCTCACAGATATTTTGGAGTGAATACAGTTGGGATGTTCAGCTGTTTTTTTTAAGATAACCTATCCATTCAAAGCCATTGTTCTGACGCTCCCTGTGGGGAAGCAGCCGAATTAGACACATCGTGGGATGAGCTAGAGATTAGTTGTCATTAAAGGTTCCATAGATTGACAGCTACTTTGTGGAGAGACCTGGTCTTCAAGGTCATTACAACCAGCTAAAAGTGGCACAGTTACTTTCTTTATAATATTTTCAATGTTGTGGGTTATGATGACCCCAGATGAGATTGACATGTGCTAGTTGTAAGAAGTTTATGTGGAAATACATGAAGAGATTGGGGAAGCAGTGTGGCTTTTATACCTAAATCTTGATGGTATCTCAAGGATTATCCATGCTGATGTAATCTATGGATATTCTGAAGCTGATTGGCAGAAAAAGGATACGTTTATTTTCTCACGCACAAAAGATATTGCAAGATCATAAACTCTTAGCAGCACAGACCAGACCAGGAAACATGTATAATACACGTGGTACTATTATGGCTCCTTGATAATCGTGCTGGAATGCACCAATGATTTAATGATTACATCAATGACTTTAAAACTCTTATAGCTCTTTGTCCATTATCCATCATCTATAGAAAGTTCATTCCCTTCAGAACTTTAGTAATTTTCTTTTGCTCATACTTCACTACAAATAGTTACTAATCCAACGCTTAATGCTTATCACCTTAATAATATTTCATATATTTTTATAGAACAGTGATTCACTACATTTCTTTTCAACAGGCAGTTTCAGTTACTTTGTGGCCCTCACAAAAGCCATTCTGTTATGTCTGACACATTCGGATGCAGAATGACCCCAACAGTGTGAGTTCAATCCCTGTACCGGCTATGGTAATTCATGGAGGCCTTGCCTCCTCGCCTTGTCCCACGCTTGTGGACTGGTACCCCTCAAGCTACAACTAGCCAAAATGTCCCTGTCAAACGGAGAGAGATGTCTATGATCCTTTGGGACTACGGCTAGATATATGTCTAATACTTATTCAATGGGTGGACCCAACAAGAACTTAATATTTATTACTTTTGGGACAGGAGAGAGATTGGGATTTTTTTTTACCATATCACCATTTTTGAAGGTGGCCTAACAATGGACACCACTCATCTTAGGAGATACAAGACAAGGTGAAGCTGAAATATCTTTACCCATTAGAACTCGTGTACCCTTCACACTTAGCTGTTACACTGCTTGTAAGTATGTGGCCTCACCAGCATTGCCCACGTCACATAAGTGATGGAAGGTTTCACAGGATTCAATGCGCAAAGCAGTCATGAGCTTCTGGGGGTGCATTTTGGAGCATTGAAATGCAATTTATCCTTGTGTTTGAGCAGGGAAGAAATGCAGGTTGATGCCTCTGGGTTATGCAGACAAGAGGCATGAACTCTGCATGGTGATGCGTGCTTGGGTAAATGCAAAAGGAAGCGCTACTTTTTCTACCTTTACTCTTTCATGGGAAGTGGGATCGCTGGCAACAGCAGCATTTGTTGCCCATCCCTAATTGCCCTTGAACTGAGTGGTTTGCTAGACCATTTCAGAGGCCATTTAAGAATCAACCACATTGCTCTGGGTCTGGAGTCTAATGTAGGCCAGACTGGGTAAGGATTCCTTCCCTAAAAGGCATTAGTGAACCGGGTAGGTTTTTACAACAGTCAATGATAGTTTCATGGTCACCATTACTGAGCCTAGCTTTATATTCCAGATTTATTGATTGAATTTAAATTTCACCAGCTTCTGCAGTGGGATTTCAGAGTATCAGCCTGGTGTCTGGATTACTAGTCCAGTGATGTTACCACTATGCCACCATCTCCATCTTTTTCTTATTCATACATGGGATGTGGGCATCACTGGCTAGACCAGCATTCATTGCCCATCCCTAATTGCCCTTGAGAAGGTGGTGGTGAGCTGCCTTCTTGAACTGCTGCAGTCCATGTGGTGTAGGTACACCCACAGTGCTGTTAGGGAGGGAGCTCCAGGATTTTGACTCAGCGACAGTGAAGGAACGGCGATATAGTTCCAAGCCAGGATGGTGAGTGGCTTGGAGGGGAACTTGCAGGTGGTGGTGTCCCCATGTGTCTTCTGCCCTTGTCCTTCTAGATGGTAGTGGCCGTGGGTTTGGAAGGTGCTGTCTAAGGAGCATTGGGGAGTTCCTGCAGTGCATCTTGCAGATGGTACACACACTGCTGCTACTGTGCATCAGTGGTGGAGGGAGTGAATGTTTGTGAATGGGGTGCCAATCAAGTGGGCTGCTTTGTCCTGGATTGTGTCCAGCTTCTTGAGTGTTGTTGGAACTGCACTCATCCAGGCAAGTGGGGAGTATTCCATCACAGTCCTGACTTTTGCCTTGTCGATGGTGGACAGGCTTTGGGGAATGAGGAGGTGAGTTAATTGCCGCAGGATTCCTAGTCTCTGACCTGGTCTTCTAGCCACAGTATTTATATGGCTAGTCCAGTTCAGTTTCTTGTCAATGGTAACCCCCAGGATGTTGATAGTGGAGGATTCAGGGATGTTAATGCCATTGAACGTCATGGGGTGATGGTTAGATTCTCTCTTGTTGGAAATGGTTATTGCCTGACACTTGTGTGGTGTGAATGTCACTTGCCACTTGTCAGCCCAAGCTGGATATTGTCCAGGTCTTGCTGCATTTAGACATGGAGTCCTTCAGTATCCGAGGGGTCACAAATGATGCTGAACATTGTGCAATCATCAGTGAACATAAGCTTGGAATAAGATAGAAGAGTATTTCATAGCAATAAATCCATGGGTTAGAGGTGACTGATGCTTGAAAAAACTTTCTGGTTTGGCTTCCTTCATAATTATTGAGTCAAATTCCATTTAAATTTATACAAGATGAGATAAATGGCTCCTCAATCGTTTTCTTTTGTTACCACTGAAAATCATGAAGCTCTTTGTCAGGTATAGACAGCCTTTAATTTTCTCCTGCTGTTTTTTCTATAGTCTCTCCTAAGGATATGCTGACACGGTGCCCTGGGAATACTCACAAAATAAAGCTTGTTTGCTGGATTCACAAATTTACCAGTTGTTGGCACTGTTCAGAATGACATAATCGTTTATACACCTTTCATGGAACACAATTCGTAAGAGAATGTTTCTGTCTATTTGAAGATTTTTTTTTCTTTTCCTGTGTGAAGGTTAGTACAAATCCTTTCATTCATGTCTGCAACAAAATGCAGTTTCCACAGGAAGTCTTGTGGCTCCAATGACCAGAATTGTATACCATACATATTAGTAAATGGAAGCCAGTGCGCTAAAGCACTAACAATTACCCCTTTACTATTCTCACGCTGGAGAGCGCACAGTTTATTCACCTTGCACCTCAAAAAATAGAAGAATAGCACACCGAGTGACCCATATCTGACAGATAATATGATAAGCTAAATTTATTTACAAAAATTAAGATTACAAAGATGCAAGACATGACAGTGGGACTGATAGAAGCAAATACATCAAAACATGCTTTTTGTGTATATAGCTCCTTTAAAACAGAAAAGTTACTCATTGCTCAGTACCTATCATTAGAGTTAACCCTTTACTCTACATATCCTCCCGATCTTTATTTCCATACCATCATACACACAGTCTCCTACACCATCCACCCACTCCGCACCACACCCCCCCCGCCCCCAAAGTATCTTGCGCTGGTGACATCAATCTCCAATTGTGTTCTCGACTCTCTTTGAGGATGTGTAGGGTGTATGCTTTCCAGAATTTTCTCTGTGGAAGGCACCACCTCCTCAGGCAGAGATTTCTGCTCCTGGTCAGCAATATAAAGGCGACAAACGGAGACTTTCCTTTTCTTCACTTTTTTTCTTTCCCTTATTCTTGGTACTTTGGGGAAAGATTGGACCGCTGGTTGCTCTTGCTTGAAAGAATGAAGCTCATTTAGATCCTGTGAAGATTTGTACAGCTGTAGAGGGTCTACAAATTTCTATTGCTGTAATGAACAAAGTATTATCTAATGCCTTATCCATGAACGAATCAGGTGGCTGAAGAGAAGGATGAAGAATATTCCAGAGAAAAAAACGATAATTGTCTTTAGTTAGAAGTTCAACTTGCACACTATCTTCAGTGAATTTACTCCTCAGCAAACCTAACTGTCACTGGAACTTCATCAGAATTTATGCTGTCTTCCAAAGGTTCAGCATCTCATCCTGTGACAAATCATCGATATCAGTGGCAGCTTGGTTATCATCCTCTTCCACTCTTTACTGAATGAACAAATTAAAGTCTAGAATGTCATCTCACGGCATGTAACCTTCATCCCTGGTGCACCTGTCTCCCATTTCAATTAGCCTCTCCTCAAAGAGAGATGAAAGGTCTACAATGTCCTCCTGTGGTCATAGGGATAGAGTTTTGTCAATGAAGACTGATTCACAGCATTCTGAGTCAACTTGAATTTCTGGAATGGAGGCTCCTCTAACAGATTTTTCCTTCTTACTCTAGAAGAGATCTTGCTGGAGAGACTGGTCAATTGTTCAAAAATATTTATTTACATGCTAACTATTTACAAAGGTTAAATAGGACCAAGACATAGCTGGAGCTACTCCCGGAACTGCTTCTCACTCATCCCTCTCATTGCTTGACATCCCTGTGACATAGATCTTTATGCGCATGCCTTGTAGCGAGCGTTAGAGTTAACCCTTTACTCTACAGCCTCAAATCTGCTTTCCTGCTGGCCCCCCAATTACCCCTAGCTCCTTTGTCAACAAAAATCTATCTAATTCAGCCTTGAATATACTCAATAACCCAGCCTCCACTGCTCTCTGGGGAAGAGAATTCCACAGACTACCAACCCTCTGAAAGAAAAAAAAATCATCCTCGTCTCCATGCTAAATGGGAGACCCTTAATTTTTATACTGTGACCCCTAATTCTAGAGACCCCCACAAGGGGAAACACCCCTCAGCATCCATCCTGTCAAGTCCCTTCAGGATTGTATATGTTTCAATAAGATTGCCTCTTATTCTTATAAACTCCATTGGGTATAGGCCCATCCAGCTCAACCTTTCCTCATGAGACAACCCCTTCATCCCAGGATTCAGTCAAGCAAACCTTCTCTGAAGTTCTTTGAATGTAATTATATCCTTTCTTAAGTAAGGAGATCAAAACTGTACACAGTACTCCAGATGCAGTCCCATCAAGGCTCTGTATAGCGGTAGCAACACTACCCTACTTTTCTACTTGATTCCCCTTTCAATAAATGCCAACATTCTAATTGCCTTCCGAGTCACTCGGTGTACCTGCTTACTAACTTTCTGTTATTCATGTGTCAGGATACCAGATCCCTCTGTACCGTAGAGTTTTGCAAACTCCCTCTATTTAAACAATTTGCTGCTTTTCTGTTCTTCCTGCCAAAGTGGACACGTTCACATTTTCCCACATTATACTCCATCTGCCATTTTCTGTCCACTCACTTAACCTATTTATATGTCCCTTTGTAGGTTCTTCATATCCTCTTGACAACTTACTCTCCTACCCATCTTTGTCAGCAAAATTATACCTAATTGTTTATCTCATTGGTGTTTGTGCTGTGAATTCCCCACATAACAACAGTGACAACGCTTCAAAATTACTTCATGGGCTGTGAAGTGGTTTGGGAATGTCCTGAGCTCCTGAAAGATAAATAGGAGTGGGGGGGGGGGAAGCAATTTTTTTCTGGTTGCTTGGCGGCATGAAATGAAGTAAACTGAATGGGTGAAATAACAGATTCGCAATTGCTACACTCCACTCCTGGTGGTAATGCTCAGCATGGTGAGATCTAATATCCACACCGCCACCAGGAGGTACCCAGTGGTACTGCAGAAGTTTGAAGCGACCCCACAATTTTACTTGCGCCTCGAATTTTACCTTTGGCGGGCGGGCGGGCCTGGGAGTGGTCAACAAACGGGTCCCCCGGCTGCGATCGGCAGCCAACTGGCCAATTAACAGCCAGCCGGTGTGAAACGCGCGCTGAAAAGCTCAGCGCTGCCAGGGCGTGGGGCAGGAAGGGTGGGGGGGGCGATGACGTTTCCGCTGGCCCGGGGTGAGCGCTGCGAGAGAGAGAGAGAGAGCGCCTCCCCCTGGAGGCAGACGGCTGCCTCAGGGAGCTGCAGACCCGAAAATGTCCAAATAAAGGTTTTTCTAAAAGCTGAAAAAAGAAGGTCCATGCATCACACTCCATCGCCTGAAAATATAACTGATGAAAATGCTTCCCACGGATATATTTATTTTTATTTTATTCCGTAACGGAAAAATGCAAAGGCCGCCCAGCCGATTCACCCATCCGCCGACCGTGAGGTTGGACGGGTCACGAAAACTCGGAGGCAATTGTGCCGCTAATGGGCTTGATCGGCCTCTTAATTGTCAGCAGGCGCGCTTCCTACTTTTGAGTGCGTCTGCTGCGAAAAATATTGCAGGATTGCGCTGTGCCGTTGGGATATTTGCCCGACGTCTTCTCGTGCGATTTTTAGGCTCAATCGGGTCGGGCATGCGCCCCACCCATGGGACGTAAAATTCAGCCCTTGGTGTTTGCCAATAACTTAGCACACGCAAGTCCAAAGTTTTACATTTCAGTCATTCTTTGGGCATGAATGAGCGCTCGAATGCCCTGCAGTATTATCGGCTGGCATTCAGCAGGGAAAGGCATAAACTTTAGGGAGACAAGTAGTAAAGTAAGTACTGTCCAGAGGTGTCATATGAATTAGGAGCAGGGGTGCCCCTTCGAGCCAGCTCAGGTGGCATGAAAGAGGGACAATGTTTGAATCCCATTGAGTAGCGCCAGTTGAGATGAGATGGGCGAGACAGTTTGAGCACAAGGTGTCAGCTGCAGTGGTCTTCTACTGTGGCATTTATTTCCCTTGAAGTGAATGTACACAGCCAATTTTAACTCTGTGCGAGTGGGTGAGTTTTGAATGAGTTAAAATCTAAAACGTATGTAAGTCTGAAATGTGAGGCTATCCCCCAGTTAGTGATATGTAATGGAGTCTTAGCCTGGTGCAGACTGGTTACATGGACTCACTGCAAACACACGTCCATGCCAGGTTTCATAATTGCAGTGAGAGGTGACAATAACTCCAGTATTTCAGTGAGTTAGTGTTGATGCATGAGCATCAATGTTGCCAGACCAGGAGGTAAAATGCCCAACGACCATGTCACCATCAAGGTGCACTGGGATATAAATGCGAAATTTGTGTCATACACTTACTGGTACACTGACTGCCAAATTGAGTTAATCTGGAGCATTAATGATGAAAGTGCATCAGGATCTGCAGTGTTCTGAACTTTCTTCTTACAATTGGCAGGCTTGCAGTACACCAGTATCAATTATAACAACAATGCAGTAAAGTTATTTACCTCTGAGTGCTCAGCACTAGAGGTTGAATTTCTTTCATCCGTTGTTCAAATGGAACATTTACTTCTGTGGAAAAATCAGAACCTGAACCTCATCAGAACCCCAACCCAAACAGACTAACGGGACACAAGATGAAATGCCAATATCTAGTCTACATGAAAGATTAACAGCCATGGCAATATTTGTAATGCTGCAAGAGAAATCCAGAATCCTTTCTTGACCAATGCAAACCTTTGCAAGTGCCACTCACAAAGGAATGGTGGAACATTTTTTTTGTTTCACATCTTAGCTAAAGCTTTGACTTGATGGCGTTCAGCATCTTACTATAGCAATACCCCAATGCCTTAGCTGGAAAGGCGACTTGCTGAAAGAAGAAAATGTAACAAAGCCCAAAGAGAGGAGGAAAGAGGAGCAATAGAAGAATAACAACAGGTGCCTGAGAGCATTCTTTTAGTCACCTATTCCTGCTTCATTTTTAAATATTACTAATTAAATGATGACTTATTTTTCTATCTTCAGAAGATATTTTAAAAATCGACACACCCCTCAGCAGCAGTAACGTACTGTGTTTGTTGTAACAAGATACAATCTACTGCAATGAATATTTAACAACAGACGGAACTTCAAAAAGCTGGAATCAACGCTAACGAGGGTAATTTTACAAGTCATTGTTATTAGAAAGAGATATAGTGACATATAGGGAGATATATTACAACTGAGAGCCTTATAATGCAGGTAGGGGGTAATAGGAGTGGCACCAGAACTGAGGATGAGATGCATGATGTATTATAACTGAGTCTTATAATGAGGGTTGGGTGCAAAACCAAAGTGTGGATATGGGATTTATAAGGTAGTAAGTGAGGGCTTATCCCAGTACAATGTCCCTTGTTGGCTACATCAAAATGATTCCTCTTTTAACATGTTCTCTAGGAACTATTGGTTGTGTTTGAAGGGAATTAACTAATGTTACTCTATGGTGTAAATTGTTTGCAGAGTCTGATGTTTACAACTCACTGTTGGCAGCAAAGCAGTTCCAATTGGTGTCCCTCAGCCGAGAAAGAATAGACAAAGGGTACTGATGAAAGCTATATTTCAAGACGCGACGGTTTCCTCTTGTGAGATGCTGATGGTGCTGTGTTACCATTCACTCAGGGAGTCAGGGTCGCTGTGGCAACAATGAATTTTTGTTGTGGTCTGGCATGATGGATAACTTTGGTAGAGACGTCAACATTCTTTCCATCACACGGCTGACCAGGGTTTTCTCCTGCTCTTGCTGCCTGCCTTTGGTGTGTGAATGGATTTTCAGGTTGATACTCAACCTGTTTGGCCACTTTATGAATGCACCTTCCCTGACCATCAATTCCTGGGCTGGGGCTTGAAACCCTGGAGCTCCTGGCTCTGAGGGAGGGACACTACCCACTGTGCTACAAACCTGTGAGATGACAAAAGATAGCTCCAGATATTTTGGTTTAATTCAAATAAGAATCCAGCAATGAATATGAAGGTGATGGAAAATATGGTATTCCATCGTTTAAATGGCTGTTGTAGCAAATGGGAGATTGAGGAGTGTCCATCTGTGGAACTAGAGGATCAATATGCATTCAAAACCATATGAGTCTGAAAACGCCTGATTTCAGAAGCTAAACAGGCTCAGGCCTGGTTAGTACTTGGATGGGAGACTACCTGGGAATATCAGGTGCAGGAGGCTTTATTCTCCAACTATTGGTTGGAGAAGGCTGTTATGGGGGAGAGATGTCTGGTCGCGGTAAAACCAGAGGCAAAGGGTGAGCCAAGACCAAGACTCGCTTCTCCAGATCTGGTCTCCAGCTCCCTGTCGGCTGCATCCACCGGCAGCTGCACGAGGCTCACCATGTCGAGCGTGTCGGGGCCAGAGCCCCTGTCTACTCGGACTCCACCCTCGAGTATCTGACGGCCAAGACCCTCGAGCTGGCCGGCAATGCGGCCCGGGACGACAAGAAGACCTGCATTACCCCCCACCCCCCCCCGCCACCTGCAGCTCACCATCCGCAAGGGCGAAGAGCACCACAAGCTGCTGGGAGGGGTCACCTCAGTCCAGAGTGGGGAGCTGCCAACATCCAGGCTGTGCTGCTGCTCAAGAAAACCAAGTACCCCAGCAAGGTTTATGCCTGAAGGAGTGAGATCAGAAAAAGTTCAGAATTGGCAACTGTTAACTTTGTGTCAAATATGTTTGATTATGTGTAGGTGGAGGGCATTAATTGGGATTTCATTCGAGCATATATGAAGAGACACTGTGGTGCAGTTGAGTTAGGAGGTATATGCTTGTAATGTTTCACTCTGTAAATAAATGTGAGACTATGTAAAAATTGGCTCCAGCACTATCCTTCATCAATTGGCTTTCCAATTTATAACAAGACAGATTTCTACCTTCTTGGTATTGAAAAGTTCAAAACCTTTCGATACCATGGTTACAGTCACAGAGGATGCCATTCATGCCTTTAGCTAGGATTGTTTTGGTGCTATAAGATGGGTTTGAGCCAGAGCTGAGGGCTTCAGACAGGGAGTTTCAAGAGAGATGGCAATAGAGTTGAGAGGAAATGGCATGCAAAAGGACTTTAAAAAACAATTAGAGAGGCCAAGGCATGTCTAGCATTGGGACAATGAATCATGGAATAGAACCGGTAACATTATTACAATAAGACATGAAAAGAAACCAAAACTGTGTGTACCAAAACTTTTTGCTATTTTAAAATTGACTTCTGCTAAACTGCAAGATGGCTGATACAGGTCACATGACTCCTAAGGGAAACAATGGATTTTGGCCAGAAGCACAGAAACTGCTTGCAAGGCTGCAATTAACTCATTGATGGGCCACATCACATGACCGCCTTTTGTATCATTTTAATATTACATTTCTAGCCTCACAGCTCAGACTGCTGCTTTAACACCAATTGAAAAAAACACCAGCATTTCCGGCTGACCAAGCAGTTGGCTACCATCTCTCAACTCCTTGAAGTCTGTTTGATTTTCAAAGTCTCTAATCGTTGCCTGCCAAATGGTCAAAGCACAAAAACCCCATCGTGCTTCACTGTCATTCGTTCTGAAGATTCTCGTGTTGCTGTCTCCAACCAGAAACTCATCTGGATTGAACTCAGCCACAAAGGAAACACCCTCTGGACTTTCACTTCTCAGACCTTGGAAATCACTTGAACTAATATTAATTTCGGTGCTGCTTTTATTGTTGTTGCCTATAGTTCTAAATCTTCCCCTTTTCTATCTCACCTTACTGTATCTGTGTGTGTGTGTGACTGTGAACACCTCCCGCCCCCAGGTTTGGATGTGAATAAACTAACCTACTGAGTTAATCATAACACGAGCTTGCTGTGAGTTATTTTTAAATTGGATAACACAAGCTGAGGGTCTGCAGAAACATGTCACAGCCTACTTTAAAAATAATTCAAAATACCTCTGCTCACAGACAGATGGGGAGAGGATAAATAAGTTCGGTTTCTCTCTGTCCCATCTGCAATGAAAGGGACATAGGAATATAAGACTTAGGAGCAGGAGTAGGCCATTCGGCCCCTCAAACCTGCTCCGCCATTCAATAAGATCATGGCTAATCTGGTTGTGGTCTCAGGTCCACTTCCCTGGCTGCTCCCCACAACTCTTGACACGCTTGTCTATAAAAAGCCTACCTAACTCAGCTTTGAATAAATTCGGTGATCCTGCGTCCAACCTGTCATGTTTGTACTGACTCCACAGTCGAGGGCAGCTCAGTCCCAGGTAAGTAAGCCTTGCCCCCTTTTTTTATGGCAATAGCTGCTGCAAACCTGATGGGTTTAAAGGTCCAGCCAAGTTTAAAGGCCTTTGGCAAGCCAGGGAGGAGGTAAGTGTAACAAGGTAAGTAGGTAGGGGGGATCAGGGGTATCGGGAGTCAGACCTGGAGAGGTGGAGTCAGGAGTCGGGCCTGGGGGGGTTGGGGTGACGGGAGTTGGGCCTGGGCGTTGGTGCCAGGAGTTGGGAACGAAGCCTTGGTGGGGGGGAGAGTAGTTGGGAGGTGTGGGGGAGTCCCATGGGGGTTGTGGGGGTGGGGGGGGTTGCGGGGGGGGGAGTCCCATGGCAGGTTGGGAGAGGTCAGTACAATTATTACCCAGAAGCTAGAAGTGGCTTTATTTCTTTCAATTTTTTCTGGATAACTATTGATGTAAGACAGTCAGAACCATCGAAGTTTGCGATTTAAATCTTGTTTTCAGCTGGTTCCCAGTGCAGGGCAATTGCACTGGGAATAGAGCAGGAAAGAGGAATCCAGGTAGAAGATCAACTGACCGAATGGCCTCTGCCCGCTCCTGTTTCACGTTCTCCCAGAACAAAGCAACCCTCTGAATAAGTTTGTCATTTCCCCTCTGGTTCTTTGTCAATTACATTAAATCTACGACCTCTGGTTAGTGGCCCACTTGCTCCAGCAAAACTCATCATCATTTTGAATAATTCTATTAGGTTTCCCTGCAATCTTTTAGATTAGTTTTCAAGGGGGGACGGGGGCAGTGCTGAAAGGGTTTCTTCAAAGTGTAATCAACACATAAAACAGATGGCTGAATATGATAGTTGAGATGAAAGCCCTGGAATTATTTAAGTGGTATAGCAGGATGCAGTGATCAAGAAATTGCTGACCCTCCAGGGTTGACCAGGAGTCTCCAGGAATTGAAGGTCAATCTCCAGGACACTGCTGTGTGCAATCCTGGAGAAAAATCATCAGGGCATTAAAAAAGATTGCTCCTTTGTCATTTTTTTTGAACATTGCTCTTTAACCATGATATAGAAATATTGAAAATGGGAGAAAAAGGCTGTTTGGCTGACAGTTAAGTATCATCCAATTGGCTGGGATTTTAAAAATTCATTCATGGGATGTGGGCTTCACTGGCTAGGCCAGCATTTATTGCCCATCCCTAACTTCCCTTGAGAAGGTAGTGGTGAGCTGCCTCCTTGAACCACTGCAGTCCATGTGGTGTAGGTACACCCACAGTGCTGTTAGGAAGGGAGTTCCAGGATTTTGATCCACCAACAATGAAGGAACGGCGATATATTTCCAAGTCAGGATGGTGAGTGATTTGGAGGGGAACTTGCAGTTGGTGGTGTTCCCATCTATCTGCTGCCCTCGTCCTTCTAGATGGTAGTGGTTGTGGGTTTGGAAGGTGCTGTCTAAGCAGCCTTGGTGAATGCCTGCAGTGCATCTTGTAGATGGTACACACTGCTGCTACTGTACATCGATGGTGAAGAGAGCGAATGTTTGTGGATGTAGTGCCAAATAAGCGGGCTGCTTTGTCCTGGACGACATCGAGCTTCTTGGGTGTTGTGGGAACAGCACAAATACAGGCAAGTGGGGAGTGTTCCATCACACTCCTTCTTGTTTTCCAATCTGTGTAGGAAGGCAGTTCATCACAAGGACAGATGTGTTGGCCAATTAATGGCTGGAGCATGGGGGCAAGTCACGTAAAACCTCCAGGAATACATTTAACCACAGTTGGCAACCATAAGAGACTGTAGGGTATTTTTGAATTAATCAAATCGGCCTAATCTACTTTATGATATGAACCGTACCTAAATACTTTCACTACAGTGAACAGAATGATTATATGAAATGTAGTTGAAATGCGTTACTGATTCTCCTGGGGGGCAAGCTTATTTGGAGGTCTGAAATAAAAACAGAAAATGCTGGCAAAACTCAGCAGCTCTGGCACCATTTGTGGAGAGAGAAACAGAGTTAACATTTTGAGCCACTATGACTCTTCATGGACTCAAGAGGTTAACTCTGTTTCTCTCTCCACAGATGTTGCTAGCCCTGCTGAGCTTTTCTAGCATTTTCTGTTTTTATTTCAGATTTCCAGCATCCGCAGTATTTTGCTTTTATGTTATTTGGAGGCCTGAGATGCTGTCAGGGACATGCAAAATGGACTTCAACTCCCATGATGCCCTAGTCCACGCGGTGCGCGATGGGAAACGAGTCTGGCCGAAGGTTTCCACCGCCCAACCCCCCCCCCCCCCACGGTGACGCTCGTGTCGTTACGCGTCGCGCGGTGCGCGATGGGCAATGTGTGCTGGCCGGCGGCCGGGGAGGTGGGGGCGGGGTGGAGGGACTACTGCTCCCGTCGTGCTTTGCGAGCACGTCGCTCCGCCTCTTTTGGCGTCGGCGCGCCGTGCGTCCCTGCGTGCGGGAGCCGACAGCTGGAGCTTTACCGAGGTGGACGGTCGTGTGAGCGGCTATAGATGGAGCCTCGGGGCCTGCTCGCACTGACAGTGCTGGCCGCAGCATCAGCGGGAGAGCTGGAGGCGGATGGCGGCTGGTGAGAGGCGGAATCCGCGCTGCTTTTTCCAGTCAGGGAAGACTTGCATTTCTGTAGCGCCTGTCACCACCTCAGCACATCCCCCAAAGCGCTGCAAAGACACTGTGCTATTTTTCGCGGCGCAATTTAAATTGTTTTCAGATTCCCCCTCCGCGGCCTCAGGGCTTCTCCTATCTCTGTAATCTTCACCAACACTGAGATATCTGCACTTCTCCAGTTCTGGCCTCCTGTACATCCCTCAGTTTAATGGCCCAGATTTAGGGTTGCCAACCCTCCAGGATTGAAGATCAATCTCTAGCATGGTCCCAGATTTTACACAATGATCCTGTAATTGTCCCTAACCCTAACACCACCCCCTCCCCCCCCCCCCCACCCACCCCCCATCTCCAGCAGCACCCCCTACCCCCTCTCACACCTCTAGCAACCCCCAACCCGCTCTCACCTCTAGCACTCCACACCCCCCCCCCTCCCCCCCCCCAGCTCCTGCACCTCTGGTAGCAAAACTGTGCCCTTCCCCCCCCCACCCAATCTCTATTTCCTTCTTTAAGATGTACCTCTTGGCCAAGCTTTTGGTCATCTGACCTAATATCACCTTGTGTGCCTCAGCATCATACTTCGTTTTATGACACTCCTGTGAAGTGCCCTGGGATGTTTTTTTTATGTTAAAGACGATATATCAATATAAGTTGTTGTCACTGTTGTAATGCAGGATACGCTGCAGCCAAATTGCACACAGCAAGCTCCCACGAACAGCAATGTGATACTGAATGCATAATCGAGATTTTTTTTTTTAGTGATGGTGTTTGAGGGATTAAAATGGCCAGGGCACCAGGGAGAACTGCATTGCTTTTCAAAATAATGTCTCGGGATCTTTAATGACCACTCGCGATAGCAGACAGTGCCTTGGTTTAATGTCTCATCTGAAAGATGGCTCCTCTTGACAGTGCAGGATTTCTTCAATATGTACTGGAGTGTCAGCCTAGATTTTTGTTCTGAAGTCTCTGAAGTGGGACTTGAACTCATAACCCTCTAACTCTAAGTCACAGCCCAATCCCACATCCTTGCCATCACCAAAACTGTACTTCCACCTCCAGAACAGCCCTGCCCATCTGCTGCTGAAAGCTCCTCCATGAAGTTGTTACCTCCTAGATTTGAGCACCGTAGTGCTCTCCTGATTGAGCACTCACCTTGTGTACCCTCTGTAAACTTGACCTCATCCAAAACTCTGCTGCACCTATTATAACTCACACCAAGTCCTGCTCAACAATGCTTGTTGACCTAAATTGACTCCTGAATCAGTAACACATTTCAACTGCATTTCATATAATGATTCTGTGTACTATGGTGAAAGTATTTAGGTATGGTTCATATCATAAGATAGATTAGGACAATTTGATTAATTCAAAAACACCTCGTTATTAAAATTCTCATCCTTGTTTTCAAATCCCACCATGCTCTTTCCCCTGCCTATCTTTGTAACCTTTGTAACCTACAGCCCTAGAACCCTCTGAGATCTTTGGACTGCTCCGATTCTGGCCTCTTGCGTATCCTCGTTTTTCATTGCTTCACCATTAGTATCTGAGCCTTCAGCTGCCTTCCCTACAGCTTTGTATCTCTTTCTCCTTCATGACAGTCCTGAAAATCTACCTCATTGGTCAAGATGGGCTTTTTTTGGATACCTGTTCTAATATCTCCTTATGTAACTTGTCAGCTTGTGTTTGATCGCATTCCTATGAAGTGCCATGGGCTTTAGCTTTGTTAAAGACGCTATACAGTGCAATTTGTTGTTCTACCAAACTAGATCCGAGAGCTGTCAAGATTTTTGTTTATTCATTCACAGGATGTGGGTTTCGCTGGCTGCGCAGCAGCATTTATTGCCCATCCCTAGTTGCCTTTGAGAAGGTGGTGGTAAGCTGCCTCCTTGAACTGCTGCATCCCATGTGGTGTAGGTACACCCACAGTACTGTTAGGAAGGGAGTTCCAGGATTTTGCCCCAGTGACAGTGAAGGAACGGCGATATATTTCCAAGTCAGGATGGTGAGTGACTTGGAGGGGACCTTCCAGGTGGTGGTGTTCCCATCTATCTGCTGCCCTTGTCCTTCTAGGTGATAGTGGTCATGGGTTTGGAAGGTGCTGTCTAAGGAGCCTTGGTGAATTCCTGCAGTGCATCTTGTAGATGGTACACACTGCTGCTACTGTGAGTTGGTGGTGGAGGGAGTGAGTGTTTGTGGATGTGGTGCCAATCAAGCGGGCTGCTTTATCCTGGATGGTGTCAAGCTTCTTGTGTGTTGTGGGAGCTGCACTCATCCAGGCAAGTGGGGAGTATTTCATCACACTCCTGACTTGTGTCTTGTCGATAGTGGACAGGCTTTGGGGAATCAGGAGGTGACTCGTCGCACGATTCCTAGCCTCTGATAGCCTCTTATAGCCACAGTATTTATATGGCTAGCCCAATTCAGTTTCTGGTCGGTGGTGACCCACCCCCAGGATGTTGATAGTGGGGGATTCAGTGACGGTAATGCCATTGAACATCAATGGGGTGATAATTGGATTCTCTCTTGGTCATTGCCTGGCACTTTGTGTGGCGTGAATTTTACTTGCCACTTGTCAGCCCAAGCCTGGATATTTGTCCAGGTCTTGCTGCATTTGGACATGGACTGCTTCAGTATCTGAGGAGTTGCAAATGGTGCTGAACATTGTGCAATCATCAGCAAACATCTCCACTTCTGACCTTATGATGGAAGGAAGGTCATTGATGAAGCAGCTGAAGATGTTGGGCCAAGGACACTACCCTGAGGAACTCCTGCAGTGATGTCCCAGAGCTGAGATGACTGACGTCCAACAACCAGAACTATCTTCCTTTGTGCTAGGTATGACTCTAACCAGCAGAAAGTTTTCCCCCCTGATTCCCATTGACTCCAGTTTTGCTAGGGCTCCTTGATGCCACACTCGGTCAAATGCTGTTTCGATGTCAAGGGCAGTCACTCTCTCACCTCACCTCACCTCAGGAGTTCAGTTCTTTTGTCCATGTTTGAACCAAGGCTGTAATGAGGTCAGGAGCTGAGTGGTCCTGGCAGAACCCAAACTGGGCGTCAGTGAGCAGATTATTGCTAAGCAAGTGCCACTTGATAGCACGGTTGATGACCCTTTCCATTACTTTACTGAAGGTGGAGAATAGACTGATGGGGTGGTAATTGACTGGGTTGGATATGTCCTGCTTTTTGTGTACAGGACATACCTGGGCAATTTTCCATATTGTTGAGTAGATGCCAGTGTTGTAGCTGTACCGGAGCAGCTTGGCTAGGGGCGTGACAAGTTCTGGAGCACAAGTCTTCAGTACTATTGCCGTAATGTTGTCAGGGTCCATATCCTTTGCAGTATCCAGTGCCTTCAGCCGTTTCTTGATATCACGTGGAATGTATCAAATTGGCTGACAACTGGCTGGGGACCTCTGGAGGAGGCTGAGATGGATCATCCACTCGGCACTTCTGGCTGAAGATTGTAACAAATGCTTCAGCCTTATCTTTTGCACTGATGTGCTGGGCTCCTTCATCATTGAGGATGGGGATATTTGTGGACCTCCTCCTCCAGTGAATTGTTTAATTGTCCACCACAATTCACTGGATGTGGCAGGACTGCAGAGCTTAGATGTGACCTGTTGGTTGTGGGATCGCTTAGCCTTGTATATCATTTGCTGCTTGACACGCAAGTAGTCCTGTGCATAGCTTCACCAGGTTGACACCTCATTTTTAGGTATGCCTGCTGTTGCTCCTGGTATGCCCTCCTGCACTCTTCATTGAACCAAGGTCCCCTGGCTTGATGATAATGGTAGAGTGAGGGATATGCCAGGCCATGAGATTATAAATTGTGTTCGAGTGCAATTCTGCTGCTGCTGATGGCCCACAGTGCCTCATGGATGCCCAGCTTTGAGTTGCTGGAACTGTTCAAAATCTATCCCATTTAGCACGGTGGTAGCGCCACACTGCATGATGGAGGGTATCCTCAATGTGAAAGTGGGACTTCTTCTCCACAACGGTTGTGCTGTGGTCATTCCTACTGATACTGTCCTGGACAGATGCATCTGCAGCAGGCAGGTTGGTGAGGATGAGGTCAAGTACGTTTTTCTCTCTTGTTGGTCCCCGTCACCACCTGCCACAGACCCAGTCTAGCAGCTATGTAATTTAGGACTTGGCCAGTGCAGTCAGTAGTGGTGCTACCGAACCATTCTTGGTGATGGACATTGATGTCCCCCGCCCAGAGTGCATTCTGAGCCCTTGCACTCCTCAGTGCTTCCTCCAAGTGGTGTTCAACATGGAGCAATACTGATTCATCAGCTGAGGGGGGGTGGGATGTGGTAATCAGCAGGAGGTTTCCGTGCCCATGTTTGACCTGGTGCCATGAGACTTCATGGGGTCAAAAGTCGATGTTGAGGACTCCCAGGGCAACGTCCTCCCGACTTTATACCACTAAGCCGCCACCTCTGCTGGGTCTGTCTTGCTGGTGGGACAGGGATGCTTGTGCTGTTTGGCACGCAGACATACCCAGGGACATTATCTGTAAGGTATGATTCCGTGAGGTTGACCATGTCAGGCTGTTGCTTGACTAGTCTGTGAGACAGCTCTCCCAACTTTGGCACTAGCCCCCAGATGTTGGTAAGGAGGACTTTGCAGGGTCACAGGGCTGAGATTGCCGTTGTCGTTTCGGGGTGGTTGTTTCCAATGCCAGGTGGTCCATCCAATTTCATTCCATTTTTGTGACTTTGTAGTAGTTTGTTATAGCTGATTGGCTTGGCTGAGCTATTTCAGAGGGCATTTAAGAGTCAACCACATTGCTGTGAGTCTAGGGTTATGTGTAGGCCAGACCAGGTAAGGACAACAGATTTACTTCCCTACAGGGCATTAGTGAACCGGATGGGTTTTTACAACAATTGACAATGGTTCCATGGTCATTATTAGACTTTTAATTCCAGATTTTTATTGAATTCAAATTCCACCATCTGCCATGGCAGGATTCCAGAGCATTACCCTGGGTCTCTGGATTACTAGTCCAGCGACAATACCACTGCGCCATCACCTCCCTAAATCAGAGAAATGTGATGGATGAGATTCAACCTCGAGCAGTAATACTGACAGCTTTAATCACAATCTTTTTTAGCATATCTGCATACCCTATTTTCCCTTTAGTTGAACCGCGTCATGAACGCTCCTTCTGTGACCAACAAGACCTGGCATGGGACTTGAACCTGGAAGGGGTAGGGCCACTACCCACTCTGCCACATGTTTATACAAAAGTGCTTGAACATGGGGAAGTGTGTGTTAAATGGTATTCCTTTTGTTTTACCTCCAGCTAATGAGTGTTTTTCTTTTGTTTCTAAGCTGGAAAACTCTAACATGCTATTACTTAACTAAATTAGTAACTAATCAATGGATCAAATAAATAATTAAAGCTAGTCAGACATGGCAGGGCAGGTGGTATGTTGTAACTGCAACATGTGGGAATTTGTGGAATGCATTGCAATTCCAGACAGCCATATCGTGGTAAGTGTCTGCAGCTCAAGCAACTTTGGCTCAGAGTCGTTAAGCTGGAGTCCGAGCTTCAGACATTGTGAGGCATCAGGGAGTGGGGTAGTTACCTGGACACCTGTTCCAGGAGGCAGTCACACCTCTTGGGTTAAGTAGAATTTGAGTTGTTCAGTGAGCAGGCTCAGGAGGCTGTGACCTTGAGTCAGGCAGGAATGGGGATCCAGTGATGGAGGAGCCTCGGCCCTTGACTTTGAACAAAGGATGCGAGTTACATGCTTCCTATGTGAATGAGATGAAGGACTGCAGGGTGGATGCAAAAACTGACTATGGACCAGGATGCAGGATTCCATTGAAGTGGGGACAGTGAAAAGAAAAGAGCTAACGTAGGTGACAGTATATTCAAGGGAATGGATATTGTTCTGTGTAGCCACAACCGAGAGTTCTGCAGGTTGTGTTCTTTTCCAGTATCAACATTAAAGACATCCCCTTGTGGCTGGGTGCGAACTTGAAGTCGGAGTAGGAGTGGTAGAGTCCAGTTGTCATGGGCCACGTAGGAACCAATGACACAGGTAGAATTAAAAATGTTTGGAGGAGTTAGAGTGTGGTTCAAACCATGCTGTGTGAAGGAGTTTCTATTCATGGGGAACTCACACCAGTACTAGGGACAGAGGGAGCTATTTCATTGGGTTCCACTTAAACCAGGCTGGGATCAGCATCCTGACACTGTATACCTAGGGCTGTAGATAGGGCCTTAGAGCGGGAGAGAGGTCTGGTGAAGAGAAATTTAGAAATCTAAAGAGAAAAGGCAAGGCAATAGAGCAATGTAACAATTTGGGTAAAGACGAGCAGAGAATTTAACAGTAATAGTGCATCAGCGAAGGTCCATGCAAAGAGAAAAGGAACACAATGTATTCATCACAAGATGAGCAAACTGCTGGCACAAATAGAGATAAGTGGGTTTGATCTAATCGCCATTACTTAGGTGACCAAGGTTAGGAAATAAATATCCCAGCGCACACCATATTTGGAAAAGGCAGACAGAATGGAAAAGGAAGAGCAGTAGCCCTGCTAATACGGATGACAATGAGGATAGTGAGAATGGATATTGGCTCAGAAGATTAGGAAGTTAATTCTATATGGGCAGAGATTAGGAATAACAAGCATCAGAAAATGCTGGTTGGGGTAGTTTATAGGCGCCCTAGCAGTAGAGGGGAGATGGTAGCCTAGTGATAATGTCACTGGGCTGGTAATCAAAAGACTCAGGCAAATACTCTGGGAATATGGGCTCAAGTCCAACTACGGCAGCTGGTGGAATTTAAATTCATTTAATAAATCTGGAATATCAAGCTAGTCTCAGTAATGGTGACCATGAAACTATTGTCGATTGTTGTGAAAACCCATCTGGTTCACTAATGTCCTTTTAAGGAAGGAAATCTGCCACCCTCACCTGGTCTGGCCTACATGTGACTCCAGACCCACAGAATTGTGGTTGACTCTTAACTGCCCTCTGAAATGGCCTAGCAAGCCACTCAGGGCAATTAGGGACGGGCAAAAAATGCTGGCCTTGCCAGCGACACCCATATCCCATGAAAGAATAAAAAAAACAGTTATAATGTTGGACAGGGCATTAAGGAAGAGACAATTGGAGCTTGTAACAAAGGTAATGTAATAATCACGGGGGGTTTTAATCTTCATATAGACTGGAAACATCAAATGGGCAAATGTAATCTGGAAGATGAGTTTGTAGAATGCTCTCACAATAGCTTCCTGGAACGATGCATTGTGGAACCAACTAGAGACAATGTGTTTTTGTGTAATGAGGCAGGGTCAATGAGTAATCTCAATGAGGAAAATGATCATAATACAGTTGAATTCAATATTAAGTTTGAGAGTGATGGACAAAAAGGAGAATCTTAAACTTAAACAAAGCCATTAAATAGTATGAGGGGAGAGCTGGATCGGGTTCATTGGGTAAATAGATTAAAAGGTATGAATGTAAATAAACAGAAACATTAAAAAAAAATTCAAAATGTTCCAACAAAAATGTATTCCTTTAAAGGAACAAAAACTCAGCAGGGAAGATCTACAGGGCTGCCATTGACCAGAAGCTGAACTGGACCAGCCGTATAAATATTGTGGCTACTAGAGCAGGTCAGAGGCTAGGAACTTTATGGCGATTAACTCACCTCCTGACTCCTCAAAGCCTGTCCATCATCTACAAGGCACAAGTCAGGAGTGTGATGGAATACTCTCCGCTTGTCTGAGTGCAGTCCCAATTATACTCAGGAAGCTGAACACCATCCAGGACAAAGCTCGCTTGAGTGGCGCCCCATCCACCACTTTCAGCATTCACTTCTTCCACTGCCGACGCATAGTGGCAGCAATGTGTAGCAGCAGTGTGTACCATCTACAAGATGCACTGCAGCAACTCATCAAAGCTTCTTTGACAGTGCCTTCCAAACCCATGACGTCTACCACCTAGAAGGATGAGGGCAGCAGATGCATGGGAACAGCATCACCTGGAAGTTCCCGTGCTAACCATACACCATCCTGAATTGGAAATAGATCACCGTTCCTTCACTGTTGCTGGGTCAAAATCCGGGAACTCCCTACCAGCACTGTGGGTGTACCTACACCACATGGGCTGCAGTGGTTCAAGAAGGCAGCTCACCACCACCTTCTCAAGGGTAATTAGAGATGGGCAATACGACGCCCACATCCCATGAATGAATGAAAAAAAATCCATCCATGGCTTACTGGAGAAGTTAAGGATAGTGTTTGATTAAAAGAAGCAGCTTATAACATTGTGAAGAATGGTAGCAAATGTGAGGATTGGGTGTGTTTTAGAAACCAGCAAAAGACGATCAAAAGGTTGTTTAAATGGGAAAAGTAGAATGTAAAAGAGAAAAGGAAAGACTGACATTCACGTAGCACCTTTCGCAACTGCCAGAGTTTCAAAGCCCTTTACAGAGTGTAGGCACTGATGTAATGTAGGAAATATGAGAGTAAACTAGCCCGGAATATAAAAACAGTTTTTAAGAATTTGTCCTTTAGAGGCAGGGACAGGAGAAATTATCATGGGGAAAGAGGAAATGGTAGAGACATTGAACAAATATTTTGTTTCTGTCTTCACAGAAGAAGACACAAATTACATACCAGAAGAAGAGGGGTAACCAAGCGGCAAATAAAAATGAGGAACTTTAAGTAACTAATATAAGCAGAGAAAAGGTATTGGACAAAGCTAAGGAACTAAAAACCCACAATCCCCAGGATCTGAAAGCCTGCACCCTAGAGTTCCAAAAGAGGTAACTGGAGATTGTGGATGCACTGGTTATGATTTTCCAAGTTCCCTAGATTCTAGAACAGACCCAGTGGGCTGGAAATGAGCAAGCTTAATGCTAATATTCATGAAAAGAGGGAGAGAGAAAAGGGTACAACAGGCTAGTTAGCCTGACATCAGTCATTGGGAAAATGCTGGAATGTGTTATTAAGGAAGCCTTAGCAACGTGCTTAAGAAAACCACAGTATAAACAGACAGTGTCAACATGGTTTTCCAAAAGGGAAGTTGTGTTGGACAATTTTTTTTAAGGAGTTTTTTGGGGATTCACCTGGTAAGGTAGCTAAAGGGAAGGCAATGTATGTAGTATAATTGGATTTCCAAAAGGCACCTGATGAGGTGCCACACGATAAGGACTCATGGAGTTGGGTGTGGTATATTTAGTGTTTTTAGAGGATTGGTTACTGAACAGGAAGCAAGGATAAATGGAGCATTTTCAGGTTGGCAAGCTACAATTAATGGAGTGCCACAAGGATAAGTACTGGGGCCTCAACTATTCATAATTGACAATAACTTATACAGAGAAGTAGAGAGTAATGTATCCAAATTTGCTGACAATACAAAGCTAGGTGGGACTATAAGCTAAGTAGTATGTCGTAAATGATCAGCTGTCCTTTTTTACTAACAGGCAGTTTGATGTTCATTCTTGATCATGCACAACTTAGAATTATCAGAAAGCAAAGCATGATTTTCCTTAAAAAATTTAAAAAATAAAGTTCAGGATTGAGATCATCAGGTTTTAAGTTACAGCCCAAAAGGAACATGAGAGAAGCAGATTTGTTGCTGACATACAGCAGGTTGTGGATGAGGCTGCAAAGAGATATAGACAGATTTAGTGAATGGGCAGCAAGGTGGCAGATGGAGTATAGTTTGGGGAGGTGTGAAGTTATTCACTTTGGTAATAAAAATAGAAAAGCTGAATATTTTTTAAATAGTGTGAAACTTAAATGTTGATGTACAGAGAGAGTTGGGTGCAACTGTACAAGGAACACAAAGCTAGCATGCAAATACAGCAAGCAGTTAGCAAGACAAACGGCATGTTGGCCTTTATTTCGAGGGAACTGCACTACAAGAACAAGGAAGTTTTGCCACAATTGTACATGGCTTTGGTGAGACCACAGCTGGAGTACTGGGAGCAGCTTTGGTCTCCACATTTAGAAAAGGATGTATTTGTATTGAAAGCAGAATGGCAAAGGTTCACTAGATTGGTTCCCGGGATGAGAAGCTGAGTAAAATGGGCTTATACTTTTTTGGAATTTAGAAGAATGAAAGATCATTTCATTGAAACATACAAAATTCTTAAAGGGCTTGACGGGATAGTTACTGAGAGGTTGTTTCCCCTGGCTGGGGAATCTAGAACACGGGGACTCAGAAGGACTAACCTTCTCAAGGGCAACTTGGAATGGGCAATAAATGCTGGCCCAGCCAGCGAAGCTCACATCCCATGAATGAATAAATAAATAAAACCTCAAAATAAGGGGTTGATCAGTTAGGACTGAGATGAAAAATTTCCTCATTTGGAGGGTTGTGAAACTTTGGAATTCTCTGTCACAGAAAGTTGTGGATGCTCCACCATTGAGTATATGTAAGGCTGGCATAGATCAACTTTTGATCTCTCAGGGATATGGGGAGTGGGCAGGAAAGTGGAGTTGAGGCAGAAGATCATTCATGATCATAGTGAATGGTGGAGCAGGCTCGATGGGCCATATAGTCTACTTCTGCTCCTATTTCTTATGCCCTGATGTACTGATTCGTAAATGTTAGTGCCAAAGTGGATAAGACCATAAAAAGAGCAAATAATGTGGAACAAAGGATGGAAAAAGACCATCTAGCTCCATCTGTGCATAATGCAGCCACATAGATCACTGACACCCACTGCCATCCCACAGCCTCACACAGTCAATCCCCTGGAAGTGCTGTGAAACAGGTCAGTTTAGGAAATACTTTACAACTTGTATTTATATAGCACCTTTAGCTTAAGTCGGTTTTAAAGAGGGTCTTAGAGGACAGTGTGGTGCAGAGGTTTAGGGAGGGAATTCCAGAGTGTGAGGGCGAGGTGGCCTAACTCATGGCTATCATTGGGATGGGGATCCACAGAAGACCAGAGAAAGAGAAAGTGCTGGGGGATGGGGGGGTGCGGTTTGGAGCAGAGAGTGAGCAGTTCTGATGCTGGAAAAAGTTTGGATGAGGCAACATCTATGGAAGATTGGAGGCCCGGTGGTGGATTTATTTGATGGAAATGATGGCAGTTTTGAAAGGGAGTAGAATAGTAGGTGAGGAGCGGGAACCATTTACAATCACAACTAGCATGGGGGTTAGGAAGGAAGTTGGGTGGTCAGCACTTGGGAATGGAGTTAATGCTGCAAATGGCAGGTCTTGTGCATGAGATGAACTTGGAGAGGGCATAAGCTGTCAACTTATGCCCAAGTCTCTAGAGGGGAACTTGAATGTACGGCTTGACTTGGAGACAAGAGGTCTACCACTGAGCCAAGGACTTAAGGAATGCATTGTGGTATAGCTACTGCATGCTTCCACTATCAGCTGAATTTGGAAAAAAAAACAGATCGTCAGCAGGAGATATCCTTCCCTACACTTTTTTTTTACCATTTATGCATCATCATAAACTTACTCCATCTGTGTTTCTCGCAATCAACCTGCAGTGAATATACCAGCCAAGTCCCCATGAGCTGTGTTTTATGAAAAGTTCTGCAAATATTGAATGCTTCCTCTGGTTTGCAATATTACCTGAGCTTGATTGAATTACTGCCTCTAATTTCTCACCAGTTGTTTGTTATGCAATTGCATAATAAATACTAAAGACATGCTACTAAAGGATCCTCACCGGAAAACAAACCAGCTTGCTTGATGTCACGTAGTTTTTGGTCCAGTGCTACAATCCGTTAACTCTTACAAGTAGTCTTGTAATGTCCACTTCTGCAGTATTCAAATAATGGTTAGTAAGCCAGATTTTGATTCATGTCGTAATTGGAGTTACCAAACAGATTGCAAACTGATCGTGCAAACTACATACTGCATAATGACATAATAACTTTTTATTTATCAATTTGCCATTGTATATTTTCTTTAAACCATGCCATTGTATATTTTCTTTAAACCATGTATTGTATAATCCCAATAGAGGCATGTTTAGATTTATTGGGATAACTTATTTTAGTCTGTTGTAGTTGTAGAGTGAACTTTAATAACTCATGAGAAATAGCTATCAACAATGATTTAGTTAGAAATTGTGAGCAAGTGCAGCCCTAGCTGCTGTGTATTTTGATCAGTGTCTAAAAATTATTTCAGATCTTTGAACTGTTCTGTTCTTGTGATTAATGGTTTGCAAACATTAATGATACCGATGTCTTGTTGGGTTTCAGGAATAAACTGTTTTGCATCCCTTCAGAACTGTCAGTTTTAAAGATCATTTTTCTTACAGTACCTGTGAGTCACAAGGTTAGAAATATGGGACTCGGTGCTGTGGCAGATTATTATATCACGATGCTTTTGAAACACCACAGGCAAGGTCCCCAGAAACTGAATAGTCCCAATCCCCAAGGCTGAATAAATTACACACATACAGTTATGTAAATTTAAAAAAAAAACAGTGGCCTGTGTGTTAATGTGAATGGTATAAATGCTATTTGCAAATAAATATTTGACTGTGAGCTTGTGGCCCAAATTTTAGTTTTGAAGCTTGGATGTTAGTTTTGATATCATGGAAATCATTCACCATTTGAGGTCCTTGAAAATCTAGCGAAAAAAGAAAAATATGTATTTGCAGTCATGTCCCAGAGTGCTTCCCAGTCAATGAATTAGTTTGGAAAAACAGAATTACCTGGAAAAACTCAGCAGGTCTGGCAGCATCGGCGGAGAAGAAGAGTTGACGTTTTGAGTCCTCATGACCCTTCGACAGAACTTGAGTTCGAGTCCAAGAAAGAGTTGAAATATAAGCTGGTTTAAGGTGTGTGTGTGGGGGGCGGAGAGAGAGAGAAGTGGAGTGGGGGTGTGGTTGTAGGGACAAACAAACAGTGATAGAAGCAGATCATCAAAAGATGTCAACAACAATAGAACAAAAGAACACATAGGTGTTAAAGTTAAAGTTGGTGATATTATCTAAACGAATGTGCTACCATCCATTCTTAATTAGCACATTCGTTTAGATAATATCACCAACTTTAACACCTATGTGTTCTTTTGTTCTATTGTTGTTGACATCTTTTGATGATCTGCTTCTATCACTGCTTGTTTGTCCCTACAACCACACCCCCACTCCACTTCTCTCTCTCTCTCCGCCCCCCCACACACACACCTTAAACCAGCTTATATTTCAACTCTTTCTTGGACTCGAACTCAAGTTCTGTCGAAGGGTCATGAGGGCTCGAAACGTCAACTCTTTTCTTCTCCGCCGATGCTGCCAGACCTGCTGAGTTTTTCCAGGTAATTCTGTTTTTGTTTTTGTTTTGGATTTCCAGCATCTGCAGTTTTTTTGTTTTTATTAATTAGTTTGGAAATCCCTGTTATTTTATCGGCAAACCCAGATCACATGCCTCCCTTCTGGCTGTCTTGCCAATTTACTGTTTTGAATGATTTCATCACGTCAACAGCAATGCCCAATAACTTGGAACCAACATTTTTGCACCTCTTCTTTGCAGGAAGACGGACCACTCCGAGCAGATGGTTGGCAAAGGGCCCTGCAACGTGGAAGTGAGAGACTCTTTGACCTATTCTGAATTTGTTCACAGGTATGTTTTTTTGTGCAGCACACCTTCCTGGTCCTCTCCTCTTGGAGCTTGAAGTGCATCTGATCTGAGCACAGCCCATTGCCAAATCTGTTTCACCTGCCTCACACACCCCCATCTTTTTGACTCTGAATTTGCTGAAAACTTGTGCCATGTAGGTGGTGCATCCTTGGTGTGTACCATTATTGTAGTGCAAATGTTCCAAGAAATTATGTCGCTAATGGTGCATCAGGCCAAGCCTAATATCTGGAAAGTATAACAACACTTTGTCATTTTTTATTATTTTCAGATGATCTTGGTTGAACCAGTACCTCAATTCCTGATTAATTAAAAATTATTCTTATCATTTTTGTGTGAACTTTTAATTTCAGGTCAGCATGTCAGCTTGCGTAACAAATAGCTATAGTCTCTCTAAAGGCAGCTTTAAGTGTCTGATCTAATAAAAATAACAAGTCTGTGATCAGGTTTTGGCTTGGATTCATAGAGTCAGGAGTGACTCACACCGCCCTATATGATTTCCTGGGGCTTTTGCACAATTTCCACTTGCTGATAACCAATAGAAAGCCATTATTGTAACTCCACCCACATGGGAACCCGCAACGATCACAGATTTGCTGCACTTAACTGCTTTTAAGCCATGCTTCATGCTGCTGTCATTTAAACCGAAAATTAATGATGAGGGAGACTGGGCAGCAGTGTGATTTACAGACTTGAGACTAAGGACTTGTGACTTGCTCTATTTCTCAGAGGCTGAGAGTCTTTGTGAAGTTCCACACAGAGCAGACACAAACTTTTCCCTAGGCTAATTTGGATCAACAGGCAATCAATCTAAGCAACCTACAGGCCAAATTTTTCCCTTGATCAGTACAGAGCTATTGACTTGGAAAGTAACCTGGCGCTTCATGAGATATATCCCCATCTCCTGACTCCATGAATCCAAGCAAAAGCTTGAATTGTCATTTCGGTTGGAGCAGCCTCTTAAAGGCTGCCTTTAAAGAAATTGTCGCCATTTATTACACAAGCTGACATGAAATTAAAAGTCCACACCAAAAAAGTAGTTTTTATTAACCGGGTGTTGAGGTATTAGTTCAACCCAAGATGGTCTGAAAGTAGAAAAGTTATAGAAAACACTGTTATACTTTGCACATTTGTTGGGTTAGCATGATGCACCATTAGCGTCAGGATCAATACTCTGGCCATTGATCCACATCCCTTCTGATTCGTTGCTATGCACGTTGCAACGTATTTCAATTAGTTCTCCAGAAAGCTTTGGCATAAATTTTCTCCTGGAGGATCAGGGCAGGCAATGGCAGCAATCACTGTCAAGTTAGATCAATATCGTTGTTGCAGCAAATGTTTGCTCTCTGATGACTCAGGAAATTCTCAAACATTGAACCTAAAGCTACCAACAGGGATGAGGATTTGGATTAAGTAGAGTAATTTTTTTTACGTGAAATGGGTGTGAACGGACCATGTGGGGTCCAAAGACTGTTTGTGGTCCTGTTCCTCATTCCCTTGTTTTAGGTGCATTAATTTTGTGAGCTGCAGATTTGAAAATGATTGTTTTTGGCACTGCTGCTTCATTGGGTAAATCTTAAATGAGAACTCCAAGCTCAGTCAGTATAAGCAACGATTTTAAAAATTGCCAGTCAGTGGGAGCATGGATTTAAACTTTTCACATGCTATTCTTCTAGCAGCCAGTGAGGACAAAATGTTTGGATGTTTCAATCCTAGAGGAAAGAGTAAAATGGGCGATGTCCTTGTTTTATAGGTATGCATATTCCAAGCCAGTGATTATCCGAGGAATCACACAGAATGAGGTGAATGATCTTTATGTACTGTTTCCTGTCCAAACTTAACTGAGTGAAAAGCAATATTTCGGCACATTGAAGTACTCCCAATACATGTCACATTTGGTAAATGCTGCATGTGTGTTGAAAGGCAATAAAACTTAGTATGAAATATATACTCTTATCACTTAGAATCATAGAATGATATAAAACAAAAAGGCCATTTGGCCCATCATGTCTTTGCCAGCTCTTTGGTGGAACCATCCAATTATTCCTACTTCTCTTTTCCCCATTGAGCTGTAAATTCTCACCGTTCAAGTATTTATCCCATTTTCTTTTTGCAAGTTTCACCGCCCTTTCAGGCAGTACATTGCAGTTCACAATAACTTGATGTTTTTTAAAAAAAAGGTTTCCTTATGTGGCCTCTGGTTCCTTTGCTCATTACCTTAAATCTGTGTCCTGTGGTCATCGTCCACTGGAAACAGTTTCTCCTTACTCTATTAAAATCATTCCTTATTTTGAGCACCTCTATCAAATCTCCTGACAATCCCGGCTCGAAGGAGAAAAACCCCAGCTTCTTCAGTCTCTCCACATACCGGAATTCCCTCATCCCTGGTACCATTTTATTCCTCTTCTGCATCCTCTCTAAGGTTTTGACATGCTTCCTAAAGTGTGGTGCACAGAACTGAACAGGGTATTCCAGCTGAGGACTAACCATTGTTTCATAAAGTACTTCTGGCACCTGGCCAGGCATACGGGTTGAAAATCCCCTCTTCGGAAAAGCTGATGATCGACTGGATTGGATCACCGTTCTTTTATATGTTTTTTTTGGAACCCATTCAGGCAACGCTTTCCCCTCTTTTATGTTGGTATCCAGAGTGAAACAAGTTTAATAGGTCAGTGTGGTATTCCTGGCATTAAGCTGCCACCCCATTCAACATTGACCCAGCAATTGAGAGTTTTAAATGAAATGACACACTGATAATGTAGTTAATCTATAATGGTTACCTCTCACATTAGGCTTCATATCAGTGCGGTCTGCCTTTTCTGGTTAAGTGTATTATACAACTTGCTGAAGGATTTTGGCTCATAAATTGGAGATTTAATTAAAATAACTAGACACATGTTAACCACAGTGATGCCATCCTAACTAGACTGCACAGCAAGAAGAGACGAAAGTAACTACATTTGGATAGCACCAGTATCACAGCTCTAAGAAATTCCCAAAGCACTTTGTATAAGCACTTCATATACTACAAATTATTTTTGAAGTACAATAACAGTTTATGTAATGAACATGGCACCCATTTAGTGTGCGACAAATTCTCTCAAATGTCAAAGAGATAAATGATCTGTAAAATAAAAGCATACTGCAGCGGATGCTGGAAACCTGGAATAAAAACAAAGTGCTGGAAAAACTCAGCAGGTCTGGTAGCATCTGTGCAAAGAGAAACAGAGTTCATGTTTCGAGTCCAGTGTGAGACCCTTCTTCGCAACCGGTAAGAATGATCCGTTAGTCTGTGTTTGGTGCTGTCGGCTAAGAGATGCATGTTGGCCGGGACATGCTATGGGATCTTTAACATCCACCTGATTTTCTGGAACCTGCAGCAACAGGAGCAACTCCCCTGCCAGTGAAGACAGTGCAGTGTTGCAGGGTTGGCTTCTCTGTTTTCTGGGATTTATTCAAGATGCAGTCAAAGCCAGCCCAGTACACCAACCACCTGCTGACTGTTACTGTGCCAAATGAAAACCTATATAATTATAGTCGGCTGTTGCGTGGAAACACAGTTGTACACTGGATACCAGGGCTGTAATTTAAACTCTGTTGTGTTCAAGTTTTAATCTCGTACTCATGCTCGTCATGTGGTTCATGATGTAATTTGCACTCATCCTTTAAATTATAGTCTTATTGCTCACTCCCAAACCAATCCATTATCCGCACATCATGTGATGTCGAAATATAGGGATGTCGGTTACTAAGCCAACAGCAGTTATTAGTGTCAAATACTTCGGCTGAAAATATTGAAATGCCAAACCCCCTCTGAAAGCTGTACTGCGACCTGGCATTGTATGTGTTTGAATCTTGCAGCAATTCCGGGCTCTCTGTTCGAAGCAAAGTCTCCTGCAGGAGTTTGGAAATCGGCTGGTGAGACTGAGCACAGCAAACACTTACTCCTATCAGAAAGGTACACATATGTTTAATAAACACATTCCATGCTCCTTTCTGGCTAAATATAATTTTAACCTTGCAGCCTTACAGTTCTTTCAGTGGGTTAGTTCGGTATACTTTGCTTCCATCCCCCTTTTTTTATGTCAGTAGAAGTTTTTGGATTATCCTGCTTGCACCAGCTCTTTGCTAAAGCAATCTAAATCTGATCTCACTGCCCCACTCTCTTAAAGTCCTGTATGTTACGCTGTTCCATATCTATATCTAATTTCCCTTTGAAATATCCAATGGTCTCTGTTATTTTTAAAAATACCATTGGTCACTTTTATGATTTTATCTGCCTGTAATTTCAGCGGTTTATGTATTTGAACTGCTAAGTGTCTCTTCATCCACACCCTTCATTTTTCCATTAAGCATATACTCTCTTTCCTGGTTTCTCCTTCCAAAATGTATTACCTTGCTCTTACGCAAATCCTTTACTTTAGTGTTGTCGGCAAATTTTAAGCTTGTACACCTAAATTGTATATGTGTAGATGTATGTATACATTGAGATGCTGAATGCCTCTTTGTCCATAATCTTGTACTGTGATGTATTCTTCTCTTCCCTTTCCCACCATTCACATACGTGAACTCCCCATAAAAAGGTGCGAGCAACTGACTTCTTCACATTCCCTGGAAGATGCTGCAAGGTTTGAGAAGTATTGGTTGGTTCTCTGTCCATTCAATGTCTTGTCGGATAGATCTGACTTTCTCACTGGTACACTCGCTGCAATAGCTTTTGGCATTGGACTCTCATTAACACACACAGTTTTCTCACTGAATTTGTAGAAAGTGTATTTGTAAAACCGCATGGCCAGAACAGCTTTCTGTTGCTGTTCCTGATTTCCATCTGTTGATTGGCTCCCCCCTTTTTTTTGTCTGTCTGCTATAACATATCGGTCCATTAGGACTCCATAAAAAGTGTTTCAGTCAACAGTGAATCAAAGAACCATTATGATTTAAATGTAAACAGAAATATCCTCTTAAGACAATGTGATATGTTTTCTACTATTTTTTTTTCTTAACTCACTCCCCACAATATGCAAGTAGTATTGTAAATGTAAAAAATTGAGGATCAAAGGAATATCTGCAATTTTCATGAAAATCACTATAAATGCTAAGAAAAGCACACACTGTCCTTTCTAATTGTTCTTCCTCTGGAACTAAATAGTTTCCCTTCTCTTCCTCACAGTCGATGTTCCTTTTAAAGAATATGTTGAGCACATGATGAAGCCTCAATCTTTGGATTCTTTGGGTAGTGGTGAGTTTTCCTTTAATCATGTAACTCTAATTAAAACATTATTGCTTCCAAAAGCTGTCCCTTCATGCATGATAACATGTATGCAGAGGAAGCAACAAACAAATGAATAATAATAAGTCAAAAGATAGTGCTCTGCAGAGCTTCCTGTTCAAGCAAGAGGTTCCTGCGTTTTGACTTGATTTATACTTTGAAATTTTTATGTCACATCAATGCCAGTTCCAGAATTATTGCTCAAAATTGGAACACTAAGTGAATCATTAACGAAAGAGAGTTCACATGTGATACCATTACAACTTGCGTCAGAACTCACTTTTACTTAGAACCATTTCAGATGAAGATGTAAATAGGCAAGAATGTTTATTTTTGTATCACACAGGGCCATGTTGAACTTGCTACCTGTTTTCGCGCCTCCATCAATATCACCCTGCTCTGATCAACAAGAGTTAAAATGTGAGCCCAGCCTGAGCCGAGCCCCCTTCCAGTATCCCTTTTTTTTTTGTTGGGAGTCACTTGAGCTCCCCAAGACAATCTAGGACAGATCAGGAAGGTATGGCATGGCAGAACTAAACCCTTATTCCGCCAGTGTCACACATTAAGACGTAGGCCTGCACCACCTACTAAAGATATTGTTAATTAAACTAATAAGTGTACTCCCCATAAACCTTCATGTCATAACCCACTGTGATGACCATATGGTTAGTGTGGAGCAAGAGTGTATGTGGTGATTGAGGTCTGTAATCACAAGCTGTTTAAATATATTTGTTATGTTTCCTGTTTGAATAGATACATTCTATTTTTTTGGAGATAACAATTTTACAGAGTGGGACTCGCTCTTCAGGACATATGTCCAGCCTCCATACCAGCTACCGGGGACCACAGGAGCTTACAGCTTCGGGATCGCAGGTTAATCTCTAGCTTCTGCACTGCTAGTTTTGAACAAGATAAACCCATTGACGATAGATCCCTTTTATTGCCTGTATAATATTGCATCAATGCAAGCCAAAAAATAAACTTATTAATATAGCTGCCAGTACAGATGGATCTGGTAGGCAGAGAATGTCTTAGATGGACTAGTAAATCTGAATATAGTTTATACTGGAGTGACTTCAAATTGATTCAGATTTGAAATATTGAGAAGTCACAGACCGAAACTAACATGAAAGGTAACAGCAAGGCTGTGAGATTGAAGCTGGCAGGAATGGGTGGAGCAAAGTTATGGGAATCAAACCGACGGTGAAGAAGAGGGAGCGCAGTCATTGGATTTGAGCCAATCGTGGGCGCAAGAACAGTGAGTCCGCAGGGTCTTCGCCATTTGATAGAGGGAGGGCTGGTAACAGGAGGAATAAAGCAGCAAGACAGATAATGTTGGAAAAGAGATCAAGCAGTTTGACCTCAGAAAGGCAAGCATGTCTCATAGTGAAACCTTAATTGAAACAGGGGCTGTGCACAAGACTGAAACATTTTCAGTCTTTTACTAATCTCGAGAGATTGGGAGTGGTCACGTAGTTGATAACAAGTGACAATCCTGTAGGGACTGGTTGAAGCAAGAGCCAAATGGCCAACTGCACAGTTCAATTCCATTTTAATCTCTGGGGGAGTTCTTTTTCTGGGATATTGCATTTATGGAAACCTAATTTTTGTATGTAAACAGGGAAGTATAGAGGAGACTTAGCTTTCGAAAATGGAGGGTGGGAAATTCAAGAGGGTTGAATTCCCTAAGGCTCACTTGGCTGACCTGGTAACTGATTTCAAAGAGCCACAGGTTGGTTACAGGTTGCTTGCTGCATGCATCTGGTATATGGAAACCAAAGAGCCACTGAGACAAGACGCCACAATAAGAAGGGAGTGTCTTACTGACATAAAAGTGTACGAATTAAATCTGGGGGAGGCCTTATTACTTGTGAGGATGATTTGCTATGTCAGCCCTAACCTCTATTAAAAGGACTAATATCCTAGGAATAGTATTAATGATATTCTGTAATATTCTACTGTCTCTGCCATGCATATTCATAATGGGTATGAAGAAAACATGTTCTCTTCCTCTTGACTGTATATAATTTGGAATGGAATGAAGATAAACTAAAAAAATGTTTTTCTTTTGGGGGGTGTGATGTTGGTTTGGCTTTTAGGTGCAGGCACAGGAGTGCCATTCCACTGGCATGGAGCAGGATACTCCGAAGTTATATACGGACGAAAGGTAAGAATTTCGGCCTTCAGTAGAATTCACTACCTGCAAAAAGAGAATGATCATAAGCATTATGAAGAATAGAACCAAACAGCCAAAAGCCATTCAGACCATCGTCCCTCTGCCAGTTCTTTGAAAGAGCTATCCAGTTGGGTTCCACTCTTTCCCAAATCCCAGCAAATTTTTTCCTTTTCAATTATATATCCGGTTCCCTTTTGAGAGTTACTAGTGAGTCTGCTCCCACTATCCTTTCAGGCTGCACCTCATCTTCCCAACTCTTTGGAAGGCAGGTCACAGATGCAATTTATTACAGAGAAGTACAGGGAAACCAGGGAGGTGTGTTTGAAGGGAGGAAAAACAAGGATTGGGAGTACGCAATCACTGAAAAGATGCTGAGAGTTGTGAAGCAGCAGAGAGACCTGGAGGTTAATATGTATAATTTCTTGAGAGTGCTTGTGCAGGTACGTGAAGATATATATTTTAAAAAAAACTAAAGCATTTTGGAATTTACATATAATAGTACAAGAGCAAGGAGCTTATAATAAACTTATACAAGGCAGTGGTTAGGCTACAGATAGGGAACTATATGCAGTTTTGGGTACCCCAGAACATTTAAGACACACAGAGTGTACAGCATAGTTTCAACAAGATGATATCAGGGTTGCCGAGTTATAGTTATAAGATTAAAATTATGAAAGGCTTTGATGAAGTGAATGGGGAAAGACAATTTCATCTGGTTGGGAAGATTATGATAAGGGGTCATCTGTTTAAAAATTAGAGTTAGGAGAAATTTCCTTGGGTTGGGAGTTGTCTGAGTATGGAATGCTTTGTCACGGAGCAATTGAGACAGGGACAACTGCAGCTTTTAAATAAAAATGTAAAGTAGAGGAAGGTACAGAGTTATGGAGATCAATTGGGGCAATGGGGTTAGTTTTAATTTGCTTTATCACACAATTGGCACACAGTGGGATGGATTACCTTTTTATGCGTCTAATTTGTTTTTAAAGATCAACCAAAAACTAATTTTTCAAAAGGACGGAATCTCATTGTATAATGTGTATAGAATCAGGCAATATAAAAGAAAAAAAATAGAATTTAAACATATGTCAGCACATACCACTTGCCTGAAATTTAAACTCGTGGAAGTCCACAGTTCTGTTGCCTTCTGCATAGTCCCTGCTGTACAATCCCGCAAACTGTTACAATCCCAATGTTGTGGTTAATCATGGAGTTAGGGAGAGCTGTCAATAAATAGTCAAGGTGTGGCTTGATTCTCAGGTATTTAATTGAATGTCACATAGAACCATAGAAAAGTTACAGCACAGAAGGAGGCCATTCGGCCCATCGTGTCCAGGCCAGCCCGAGGACACCCAGGTGCCCTTTTTAATCCTACCTTCCTGCTCCCGGCCCATAGCCCTGCAGCTCACAGCACCCAAGGTGCAGATCCAGGTACCTTTTTAAAAGAGTTTGGAGTTTCTGCCTCTACCACCAACCTGGGCAGCGAATTCTAGACACCCACTACCCTCTGCGTAAAAAAAGACCCTCCTCATGTCCCCCCTATACCTTGCGCCCCCCTTCTTGAATCTATGTCCCTTGGTTCTAGAATTCTCCACTAAGGGAAACAATTTTATCCTGTCCACTCTATCTATTCCCCTCATAATTTTGTACACCTCAATCAAGTCACCTCTCAGCCGCCTTTGTTCAAAGGAAAATAATCCCAACCTATCCAATCTCTCCTCGTAGCTACACCTTTCCAATCCTGGCAACATTCCTGTAAGCCTCCTCTGCACTCTCTCCAGAGCTATTACATCCTTCCTGTAATGTGGTGACCAGAACTGCACACAATACTCCAGCCGTGGCTCCACCAGTGCCCCATACAATTCCAACATCACATCCTTACTTTTATATTCTATACCTCTGCCAAAGAAGGAGAATTTCTAAAAAATTGTTGAAATTTGCCAATGGTGCATCGTATAAAGCTGACTTGTCTCCTGTTGCCATCACATCACTTAATATTGGTTTATGAATAAGACAAAAATTTCATCCTGAAAAACTGTTTGGAGGTTTTTTAAAAATTCTTTCATAGGATGTGAGCATCTCTGACAAGACCAGCATTTATTGCCCATCCCTAGTTGCCCTTGAGAAGGCGGTGGGGAGCGGCTTTCTTGAACCACTGCAGTCCATGTGGTGTAGGTACACCCACAGTGCTGTTAGGGAGGGAGGTCCAGGATTTTGATACCATAGCACTCAGGATGCTGGTGTTCCCATGTGTCTGTGGCTCTTGTCCTTCCAGATGTCGAGGTTACAGGTTTGGAAGGTGCTGTCTAAGGAGCCTGTAGTGAGTTGCTGTAATGAATCTTGTAGATGGCACACACTGCTGCTACTGTTGATTGGTGATGGAGGGAGTAAATGTTTTTGGTGATGGATCGCCGATCAAGTGGGCTGATTTGTCCTGGCTGGTGTCAAGCTTCTTGAGTGTTGTTGGGGCTGCACTCATCTGGGCAAGTGGAGAGTATGCCATCACGCTCCTGACTTGTGCCTTGTAGATGGTGGACAGGCTTTGGGGAGTCAGGAGGTTGAGTTACTCTGCAGAATTCTCAGCCTCTGACCTGCTCTTGTAGTCACAGTAATTATATGGCTGGTCCAGTTCAGTTTCTGGTCAATGATAAACCCTTGGCTGTTGATAGGGAGGGATTCAGTGATGGTAATGCCATTGAATGTCATGGGGAAATGGTTAGGTTCTCTCTTGTTGGAGTTGGTCATTGCCTGGCACTTGTATGGTGTGAATGTTACTTGCCATTTATCAGCCCAATCCTGGACGTTGTCTAGTTCTTGCTGTATATTAACATAGACTGCTTCAGTATCTGAGGAATTGCAAATGTTGCTCAATGTTGTGCAGTTATCAATGAACATCCCTACTTCTGACCTTATGATGGAAGGAGGATCATTGATGAAGCAGCAGCTGAAGATGATTGAACCTTGGACACTTTCCAGGACTTTTCTGTGATTATATTCAGTTACTTTTATTGTAAGATTATAAGTCGATCTATCAAGCCTGCTCCTCCATTCAATAAGATTATAATTGACCTGACTGTGGCCTTAACTCCTCTTTCCTGCCTGCCCCCCATAACCCTTTTAGATCAAAAGTCTGTATAACTCAACCTTAGATATATTCAATAACCCAGTCTTCATTGCATTCAGAGGGTCGTTAGTCTGTGAATTCTCTTTCTCAGAAGAAATTTCTCCTTATCTCCGTTTTAAATAGGAAATCCCTTATTCTTAAACTGTGTCCCCTAGTTCTAGTCTCTCCCATAAAGGGAAACATTGCCTCAATCTTGTGTTTCAATAAGGTCGCCTCTCATTCTTCTAAACTCTGTGTGTTGTAAATCGATTGTTGTATCTTTTCCATTGGTGTTAGAGCTTCTGTTGTGTCAAATGACAATATATTGTTTGTTTGACCAATGATGATATGTATTATGTGAACTGTTGATAGTGAAGAGGATAGCTGTTGACTCCAGAATGATATCAATGGTTTGGTTGAGTGGATGGAGAAGTGGCAAATGGAATTCAATCCAGAAAAGCATGAGGTAATGCATTTGGGGAGGGCAAACAAAGCAAGGGAACATTCAATAAACGGGAAATTATTGAGAGGGGTTGAGGAAGTGGAGACCTTGGAGTAGAACAAAGAACAAAGAAAAGTACAGCACAGGAACAGGCTCTTCGGCCCTCCAAGCCTGCACCAATCATATTGCTTGTCAAACTAAAACATTTTGCACTCCCAGGGTCCGTATCCCTCTATCCCCATCCTATTCATATATTTGTCAAGCTGCCTCTTAAACACCACTATCGTACCTGCTTCCACCACCTCCTCTGGCAGTGAATTCCAGACACTCACCACCCTCTGCATAAAAAAACTTGCTCTGCACATCTCTAAAGTTTTCACCTTTCACCTTAAATCTATGTCCCCTAGTAATTGACTCTTCCACCCTGGGAAAAAGCTTCTGACTATCTACTCTCTCCATGCCACTCATAATTTTGTAAACTTCTATCAAGTCACCCCTCAATCTCGGTCGCTCTAGTGAGAACAATCCGAGTTTCTCCAACCACCCCTCATGGCTAATAACCTCCAGGCCAGGCAGCATCCTGGTAAACCTCCTCTGCACCCTCTCCAATGCCTCCATATCCTCCTGGTAATGTGGCGACCAGAATTGCACACAGTATTCCAAGTGTGGCCTAACCAAGGTTTTATACAGCTGCAGCATGACTTCCCAGCTTTTAAATGTAATAACACTGCCGATGAAGGCAAGCATCCCATATGCCTTCCTGACTACCTTATCCACCTGTGTTGCCACTTTCAGTGACCTGTGGACCTGTACACCCAGATCCCTCTGCCTGTCGATGCACTTAAGGGTTCTGCCATTTACTGTATAATTCCTGCCTGTATTGGACTTTCCAAAATGCATTACCTTGCATTTGTTCGGATTAAACTCCATCTGCCATTTCTCTGCCCAAGTCTCCAACCGATCTATATCCCGTTGTATCCTTTGACAATCCTCTTCACTATCTGCAACTCCTCCAGCCTTTGCAGTTGTCTGCAAACTTACTAATTAGCCCTGTTACATTTTCCTCCAAATCATTTACGTATACTACAAACAGCAGAGGTCCCAGCACTGATCCCTGCGGACACAGGTCCTTGAAGGTGGCAAGACAGGTGGACAAGGAGGTCAAGAAAGCATATTGAATGCTCTCCTTTATTGGGAGGGATATGGAATACAAAAGCAGTGATGTAATGATGGAACTGTATAAAATGCTGGTTATGCCACACCTGGAACTTTGTGTACAGTCCTGGTCACCACATTACAGGGAGGAGATAATTGCCCTGGAGAGTGTGCAGAGGAGATTTACAAGAGCTTGAAAATTGCAGCTATGAGGAGAGATTCGATAGGCTGGGGTTGTTTTCCTTCAAACAGAGGATGCCAAGGGGGTGACCTAATTGAGGTGTACAAAATTATGAGGGGCCCAGATAGGATTGGTAGGAAAGACTTGTTTCCCCTAGCTGAGGGGTCAGTTACCAAGGGGCATAGATTTAAGATGATTGGTCGAAGGATTAAAGGGGACATGGGGAAAAACTTTGTCACCCAAAAGGTGGTGGGCATCTGGAATTCACTGCCTAAGTTTGGTGGTTGAGGCTGAAATGCTCAGCTCACTTAAAAGGTACCTGAATTTGCATCTGAAGTGCCTGTAACCTGCAAGGCTACGGACCAGGGGCTTAAAATGAGCGGCTAGTTTCTTTTTTCTCTTTTTGGCTGGTGCAGACACAATGGGCTGAATGGCCTCTTTATGCACCTCTCTATGGTTCTAAATAGACAATGCAGCAAATGGTCAGTAGATTACACTGAACTGAGCTAGTACAAGATATTTGTGATTTTGTTTTTCGGAAGTTGTACATTTTAGACCTCCTGTTACTGAAGTTTATCTGAATAATTCATAAATACTAAGTTCCAGGTCAATTCATTTGTTCTAATTACTTCTTATATATTTTGGACAGCGCTGGTTTCTTTACCCACCAGAAAAAACACCAGAATTTCACCCAAACAAGACCACACTCTCATGGATGTTCGACACATACCCATATTTAACAGAAGTGGACAAACCCATGGAGTGCACCATTCACCCAGGAGAGGTGAGCGAAAACAATGTACATTTTATACAATGCACATACGGACAATTAGCAAGGATGACAACGACAAAAGCTTGTGTTTACAACAGAGCCTCTGAAGTAGAAAAACATCGCAAGAGGTTTTACAGAGGTTTAAGAGGAAAAATGGACACCGATTCAAAAAAGATATTAAGAGGAGTGACTGAAGTACTTTCTAAAGAAGGTGTTAAGGAAGGAAAGGGAAAGAATTTCAAAGCATGAGGCTTGGGAATGAAAAGGAAGGAATTGGTCTTGGTTGTGATGTTTCCAGTCAAATATCCTTTCAAAAAGCACCAAGGCATATTGATAAGATTATGGATCATATGAATTAGGAGGGGGAGGAGCAGCTCGAGCCTGCTCTGCCATTCAATAAGATCACGGCTGATCTGACTGTAACCTCAACTCCACATTCCTGCCCACCCCCTTGCTTATCAAAAATCTATCCAGCTCTGCCTTAAAAATATTCAAAGACTCTGCTTCCACTGTCTTTTGAGGAAGAGAGTTCCAAAGACTCACAACCTTCTGAGAGAAAAAGTTTCTCCTCACCTGTTTTAAATGGGCAACACCTTATTTTTTAACAGTGACCCCTAGTTCTAGATTCTCCCCACAAGAGGAAACATCCTCTCCACATCCACCCTGTCAAGACCCCTCAGGATCTTAAAGGTTTCAATCAAGTTGCTTCTTACTCTTCTAAATTCCAGTGGATACAAGCCTAACCTGTCCAACCTTTCCTCATAAGACAACCTGGCCATTCCTGGTATTAATCTAGTGTGAGATTTCACTAAATTCAGCACTTCAAAGGTTGACATCCCTGTTGTACTGTACAGTGTAGTGCACTGGACATTAAGCCCCCTAATTTATGGTGTGTTATCTTTTATCTGCACTGATCTTTTCAATGTTAATTGAAACTTGTTCTTCCTGTTGCAGGTGTTGTATTTTCCAGATCGTTGGTGGCATGCAACCCTTAATATCGACACCAGTGTCTTCATTTCCACATTTTTAGGATGAACTCAGAAAATTCATATGTCTCGCCATTTTCTTTCAGCCCTCCCTGAATCTACACTGAATTGAGAGACCATAAACCTCCTTCCAAAGCAACAGCCCTAAATGGACATAACAATGTGCACAATTGGAAAAAAGCCATTGCAGTCCATCTAGCTGGGAGGTGTTCATGGCATCAATATGGTTAAGAAGGAGCTTTCCGTGTCCAAATATATCTGAGTCTGTACTCCCCTTCCCCTTTCTTTTTGGGGTGGGTTGGGGTGTATGGAGGAGAAAGAGTTTGCAAAAATTTTCCAATGGTCTTTGTGTTTGGCTCAGGAATGTTGCTCAGGGTGCTGCTTTGGGACCAGGTCAAGCCCTTTGACCTCAACAGAATCCATTAAAAACACTGTTTGAAGCAAAGTCTCTGCAGATGAACATAAAGGTGACCAGAGACTCTTAAGAGATGTCAGCACTAATATACACAGATGGAACTGACTGACTGACTGACTGAAGAAAATACTAGTCACTATCAATATCAGGTTATTATTCCAATGCAGGAATCCAAACTGGTAAACCAGAGGTGTCTAACCCATGAGTAATTAGTGTTAACTGTGTACAAAGTAACTAAATGATTCCCACGGGCAGTAGAATTGTTGCAGATAATAACCTGAATCTTCCAAGCAGCAGCAATGCTGTGTGCTTTGTTGCTGTGCATGAACGTTCTCCCGAATTAACACATTTTTTCCAGGATCTTCCAATCCCAGCTGTCAAAGAATTGCATAGCACAGTGTCCCTGAGGAGCTCTGTCAGGGCAGAGTAGAATCAGGGGAAGTGAGGACGACACCCCCCCCCCCCCCCCCCCCACTCCTTTTTATTTTTACAACATTAGCTGCTATATTCGGGGAAGTTTAAAGGTCCAGTCTTTGTGTGGGTGAAGTGGGGAGGTAGGGGTGGAATATTGTGGAGTTACCCAGGTTTTAAACTGTCTAACATTTCCTGGGTAACTATCCAGTTACATCATGTGGATCTGTCCCAAGTCTCTGACTCTAGCTCAGAGCTGGAGTCATTCGTAGAGGATCCTGAGGAGCAGGAGAATTGCCCATCGGAAGTTCAAACTTCCCGAGCAATTCCTACGTCGGTCTGTGTGTCTGGACTTTCGCGGGGTCCTGATATGTTTCTTCCAACGTGTGTCTGGTCTCCACTGATCCAGAGACTGGATGATTTGGGTCATTATGCTGCCTGCTAATTTATGAATATTTCCTAGCAGCATTTCCTTTGACTTTCAGGAAATGAAATGCATTCACTTGCTGTGGAAATTGTGAACAGGGGCCACCTGGTGGGATCCATTAAAACAAGACATAAAATAAAATATGCCTTCCGTTAGCAATGATTAAATGCATTATCCTGATAATGTACTTCAACACACATAGGCCTAGCTGTTCTGTGCTCTCTACCTTTCTTAATGTTGGGTAACTTGTATTATGCCTTTTACTAGATTAGCATCAGTGACCTGAGTCTATTGTATTTTTCAACTATGCAAAACTGATCATATTCCAGAAATGTGCATTTTGCACACCTCCCATTCTCAGCAGTATTCAGGGCAAGCAACTTTGTAAACTACCAAGACAAAAATTGGACTAACTGGGAGAAACAGTTGTATTATACACAGCAATATTTTTATCTGCCAGACAGGTGCCTTAAGTATTTGTCAAATCAGTCATGTTATTACAGTAATCTCTGCAGAAATCATATCTAGATCAGGGAGTAATTCACCAATCCTGGGTGCAACTGTAATTGAAGGGACCACAGCTTAGAGATAAGACTACGTTGTTCTAGCACCAGTTCTGACCCAAATCTGCTTTGACACTGCCACAATGGAGTGAGAAAAATGTCTGCATGTCTTGTTCCAGCAAGGATCAAAATTAACTAAAATAAATGCAAAATACTATGGATGCTGGAAATTGAAATAAAACCAGAAAATGCTGGAATTACCCAACAAGTGAGGCAGCACCTGTAGAGAGAGATTCATGTTTCAGGTCAGACCTTTCTTCAACATTGCAATGGTGGTGAGGGTGGGTGGAAGTCACTACGTGTGTGTGTACTTTGTCCACCATCTATGATCCCTGAAAAACCACTTTTGTCCATTTTGTACAAATTAATCTATGTCAATGTTTATTGATCCTTTAATTTGTGATAGGCTAATTATTAATGAAGCTGCAGCGAGATGTGGAAGTTGTAAGTTCTGCAGCCTTGATCAAACAGGAGTGATGTTTATACGTACATGATTAGATGCAGAATTTGGGATCTTTCCATTCACTTTATTTTAATGGCTTTCAATAATGTCAAGTGTAGGGTGACTACTTGATGTACTCCAGAATTATTTCACATAAGGATAGATTATTGAAAAAAAAAGTGTAAACTTTCAAGTTAAAGTAGAATCACAACACCATTGGTTTGACAATGAACTGTCTCCAACACATGCTATTTTTACAGCCTTCACTTACAATTGCACCATAGCTTCCCCCTCCCACCACAAAAGTACTTCCAGATTAACTAAGGTAACTAGGGACCAGTCAAAAAATATTCTAATGATCTTTCATTGAATATGGCTGGAAACAGTATTCAAAGTGTTTCTTCATCCTATTTAATAGCATTGAAATTGGCTTGTGCCAAAATTGGGAGAGCTGATTTATAGACAAGTCGAGCAACAGCCTAATAGTCATATTCACCAAATCATAACACAATGTCCCAGACAACACCATCGCCATCCCTAGGTATGTCAGGTTATTACAGTAATCTCTACAGAAATCTTATCTAGATCAAGGAGTAATTCACCAATCCTGGGTGCAACTGTAATTGAAGGACAAACCCACCAGAGGAGGCAATAGTGGTATACATTCAGGAGGGAGGTGCCCTGGGAACATTGATTCTAGATCCCCATGAAGTCTAATGGCATCAGGTGAAACATGGGCAAAGAAAAGTCCTACCTACTTGACCTCATCCTCATTAATCTACCTGTTGCAGACACATCTGTCCATAATAGTATTGGTAGGAGTGACCTTACTGTCCTTGTGGAGACGAAATCCTACCTTCACATTGAGGATACCTGTGCAAAATAGGTCAGATTTCAAACAATCTAGTAACTCAAAACTGGGCATCAGTGAGGTGCTGTGGTTCATCAGCAGTATAATTGTATTCAATGACAATCTGTAACCTCATGGCTCGGCATGTACCTCATTCTACTATCAAGCCAGGTACGCCACAGAGGTTCAATGCAGAGTGCAGGAGGGCATACTAGGAGCAACACCAGGCATACCTAAAAATGAGGTGTCAACCGCTGAAGCTACAAAACAGGACTACTTGCATATCAAACAGTGAAAGCAGCAGCAATAGACAGCTAAGCAAGTCCAGAACCCATCAGATCTAAGCTCTGCAGTCCTGTCACATCCAGTCCTGAATGGTGGTGGACAACTGAACAAGTCACAGGAGGAGTAGTAGGCTCCACAAATATCCCCATCCTCAATGATGGAGGAGCCCAGCACGTTAGTGCAAAGGACAAGGCTGTAACATTTGCAACCGTCAGCCAGAAGTGCTAGGTGGATGATCTATCTCAGCCTCCTCCAGGCTTCAGCCAATTCACCCAAGTGAAATTAAGAAACAGCTGAAGGCACTGGATACTGCAAAGGCTATGGGCCCTGACAACACACTACAATAATACTGCAGACTTGTGCTCCACAACTAGCCATGCCCCTAGCAAAGCTGTTCCAGTACAGCTACAACACTGGCATCTATCTGACAACGCAAGGGGATCAGTAAGGGACGTGCAAAAAGACAGGAGACTACGCCTGAGTGAGACCAAATGAGTAGCGAATTAGGTTCACGTGGGAATTCGGTGCATGGGGTTAAGAGGTGTACTATACATAGAATTATTCTAACTTAATTAATGAAGAAGAAGCCAATTCCATTCATGTGATATCAAGAACGATTGAACAACAATGGCATTACCATCACTACATCCCCCACTATCAACATCCTGGGACTTACCAAATACCAAAAACTGAACTGGACTAGCCATACAAATACTGTGGTTATAAGATCAGCTCAGGGGCTAGGAATTGTGCAGCAAGTAATTCACCTCCTGACTCCCCAAAGCCTGTTTACCATCTACAATGCACAAGTCAGGAGTGTGATGGAATACTCCCCACTTGCCTGGATGAGTGCAGTTCCCACAACACAAGAAGCTTGACACCATCCAGGACAAAGCAGCCCCTCCCTCCACTACTGATGCACAGTAGCAGTGTGTACCATCCACAAGATGCACTGCAGAGATTCACCAAGGCTCCTTAGACAGCACCTTCCAAACCCATGACCACTACCATCTAGAAGGGCAAGGGTGGCAGATAGATAGGAACACCACCATCTGGAAGTTCTGCTCCAAGTCACTCACCATCCTGACTTGAAAAATATCGCCATTCCTTCACTGTCATTGGATCAAAATCCTGGAACTCCCTTCCCTGGGTCTCTAGATTACTAGTCTAGTAGTAATACCACTATGCCATCACCTCCCCAAAGGAGTGAGTGGGTTGTCTTATGAGGAAAGGTTGGACAGATCAGGCTTGTTCCCACGAGTTTAGAAGAGTGAGGGGTGATTTGATTGACATATAAAAGATCCTGGATGACCAGGTGAACATGTAAAGGATGTTTCCTCCTGTGGTTGAGTACAGAACTAGGGGGCACAGTTTTAAAATTAGGGGTCACCCTATTAGGACAGAGATGAGAAAATTTGGAACTTTGCCTCAGAAGGTGATGGAGGCAGGGTCATTCAATATTTTTAAGATGGAGGTAGATTGATTCCGTTGCCTATCAAGCATCTAAGGTATCAGAGGTAGATGTGAGTGTGGAATTCAAAACACTAACATGTCAGCTATGTTCTTATAAAATGGCGGACAATAATCAAGGGGGCGAATGGCCTACTACTGCTCCTACTTCGTATGTTTGTATGTAAATCCAACCCAGCCAGTTACCACTCCAATCTACTCTCAATCATCAGCAAAGCCATGAAAGGTGTCATTGACAATGCTATCAAGCAGCACTTACTCAGCAATAACCTGCTTGCTGATGCTCAGTTTGCGTTCCACCAGGACCACTCAGCTCCTTGTCTTATTACAGCCTTGATCCAAACATGGATAAAAGAGCTGAACTCCAGAGGCAAGATGAGAGTGGCTGCCCTTGATATCAAGACTGCATTTGCCTGAGTGTGGCATCAAGGAGCCCTAGCAAAACTGGAGTAAATGGAAATCAGTAGGAAAGCTCCACAGGATGGAGTCATATCTAGCAGAAAGGAAGATGGTTGTGGTTGTGAATGTAAAACATCTCAGTCCCGGAACACTGTTACAGCAGTTCCTCAGGGTAGTGTCCTAGGCACACCCATCTTCAGTTGCTTCATTAATGACCTTCCTTCCATCATTAGGTCAGAAGTGAAGATGTTCCCTGATGATTGCACAATGTTCAGCATCATTTGCAACTCTTCAGATACTGAAGCAATGTGTGCCCAAATGCAGCAAGACCTGGACAATGTTCAGGCCTGAGCTGATAAGTGGCAAGTAACATTTGTGCCACACATGCCAGGTAATGCCCACCTCCAACAAGAGAGAATCCAAACATCGCCCCTTGATGTTCAATGGCTTTCACATCACCGAATCCCCCACTATCAACATCCTGGGGGGGTTACCATTGACCAGAAACTGAACTAGCTATATAAATACTGTGGCTACAAAATCAGATCAGAGGCTAGGAATTGTGCAACGAGTAACTCGCCTCCTGGCTCCCCAAAGCCTGTCCACCATCTACAAGGCACAAGTCAAATGTGATGGAATACTCCCCACTTGCCTTGATCAGTGCAGCTCCAACAATACTAAACACCAACCCAGCATTTTGCAGCTACTTGATTGGCACCCCATCCACCAACTTCACCATTCACTCCCTCCACCACCGACGCACAGTGGCAGCAGTGTGTACCATCTACAAGATACACTGCAGGAACTCACAAAGGCTCCTTAGACAGCACCTGCCAAACCTGTGATCACCACCTAGAAGGACAAGGGCAGCAAATGCATAGGAACACCACCACGTACAAGTTCCCCTCCAACACACACACCATCCTGACTTGAACATATATCGCCGTTCCTTCACTGTTGCCGGGTCAAAATCCTGGAACTCCCTACCTAACAGCATGGTGGGTGTTCCTACAATATGGACTCCAGCGGTTCAAGAAGGCAGCTCACCACCACCTTCTCAAGGGCAATTAGGGCTCAGCAATAAATGCTGGCCACATCCCATGAACAAGTAAAAAAAAACTAGATGGCAGAAAATACTAGAATCTGGCCTGATTGGGATCTGATGCTCTTCAAGTATTGAATGAAAGTGGAAATTTCCATGGCACTTCCAAAGGTTGCTTTTATCTGCTGCTTTTGCATTTCAATTTTGCATATTTCAGAGACACAAGGATTGGGTACAATAGTGAACCAGGTATAATTCTGATGGACCATAGAGCTGTTTAAGACATTCAAGTGACCAATGGTCATTCTCAGGAGGAAGACTGCAGGCAAACAAAAGTATTGTAGTAAAGATGCATTGGCCCACCCCAGTGAAATGTAAACATGGAAAGAAGCCTCCTCATTCTCAGCATGTAGCGCTGCATGACTCAGAAGAAACCAAGAATGCCAGATCAACGGCGTCTTGTGAGAAGATTAATTTTGAATATTGCTGCAGGGTGACACAAGATACTGAAGCTTTTCATCTTGCACTCATCAGGATAAATTCAAGAATGCCAAATTTCGAACAATCACAATAACTTATACCACAGCAGAAAGGGATACTGATTGGCGGGCAAGTCAACTCTGATTGGCCAATGCCAAAGATTGATTTTAGTCCTTCTCTGTAAAGTTTCTTCTTTACCGTTGGACTTTGGTCTAGGTGCCCACCAAAGCTGATCCCTGTAACCATTCACAAGCATACTCCAACCACAAAGGTACAGAGCCTTTATTCTGCATCTTCCTTATCATAGTAAGATGAACCTACTCCTACAGAATTAGGGACAGCAACTTAAGTCGTCGCATTGAGATAGCACTATATTATGAAATTGACTATATGTTTGTTCAATAAGTTATTAACTCCAAATAGAATTACTATTCTGAAAAAGATTAGAAGTGAGGTAATAAATCTCACCAGATAAACAAAATTAAGACATCTTAGTAACTGAACATCTAGTAAGTTCAGGCCGTGTCTTACCCCTCACTACCACACAAGTAGCATTTTACCAAGGTTTTCCAGCATCTGCTCTCGATATTATTTTAACATGGAAGAGTAAAATCACATGATTCCATTTTCAATTCATACAGATCAACATTTGATTGCATGATAGCACTCAGAACGTAGCTTCATTTGGGCAATAGACTCAAAGGTGGAGTTTCAGTAGTTTGCCCAACTCCAGAAGGGCAAAGTTATTTCATTCAAACAATGACAGATGGAAGATCCTATCATCCATCCAGCCTGTCCCACGCAATTGTAATATCTTATATATCATTATATACACACACTGTTCTCCCCTCCACCCAAAACCATGTCCCAATAAGCCCAATTTAAGTCTTATAAAAACCCAATGTAGGTCCAATGTCATTCCAAAGATTTATGATTGATGTTGGCAGTTTAGGAAAGGAAAGGAACTGAGGAATATCTCTCCAGGTCACTCTTGCATGCCTTGGTGAATGTGTTAGCTTTATCATATGTCTGGGAGGTTAGCTGAGATGATGGAACGATAGAGATGAAAGCAAATCCATGAGCGAGTTTTTTTTTTAAAAAAAAGTACTTCCAAATACATTCCTCACACACAAGAACAAAGAAAGAAAAGTCACAGAACAATAAACACAAATTAATTCCTCCCATGGACATGTAGAAGAAACTCCTGTTACTTTATTAGATCACATGGTTTTACTCCTAGTCAGATACTGATCAGGTAACATTGTCAATCAATTTCTGGAATTCATTACAGAATGTAAAACCTTCTTAACTATTATGACTAGTCAACACACTGTTAAACAAATATTGACTTTTCAAGTCTTAGACATAGTATTAAATCTGATCCAGGACGAGAGGATGATTTGCCCTCTCGGACAGCTAATTAGACAGAGGCCGCGAATCCACAGCAAAAGGTGACTTAAAGATGTCTCATTCCGAAAGTTTACAAGTCTAGGAAGCAATTCATGAAATGTTTGAGTAGCTGTAACAGTAGAGCAATACACTCAATTTGTTCCATACTTGACTGGGATTCACACACTAGATTCCTATGCCAGCAATGTTTCCTAGTCATGGCCAAGTCATCTGAGGATTATTAACCCCAGACTGCGATCAGTAGTCAGGACAGCATTCAGAAAACTCGTAACTTAGGCTGCCCTCCTTTCTGGACTATATGAAGCAGGGAGGTGGGTAAGAGGGATGAATTTGGAAATTTATTTTTTTTCTTAAGTGAGGGAGCCTGTTTTGGTTTACAAATCATGCCCTTCCATGGTACAGAGCAATGCTGAATGAATAAATGAACAAGTCAGACCAGTCACATTCTTTAGCTGCAGGAAGATCACACAGAAATGACACTTTTTAAACTGACATTGGTGCAGTGGAGTATTCTCTCTATACAGTTTGAGGAACAAAAGAGTAATTTGAGCCTTGCCTTAGATTATCCAAACCAGCCTACATATAGTACAAATTAGTTAGTGCACTGTAAACTGTGAATTCTTACAACTGTTTAATTCTGTGTCGATGTAATAATGCATGCGCAAAACACAACTGCCTCGAAATCCATAGATAAAATATTTAATCTACAAGGTAAAACTGAACAGAAATCATAACAGTTGCAAGTCTCCAACATTTTTACTCACACTTATATGGATTGAAACAGAAAGTGTACATTTGTTACAATGATCAACTAAAACCAAATAAAACATGAAGCTGATGGAACAACTGTATGCAATGTTAGAATAGCCCATTCCACCCAAAGCAGGTACACAAAACAAAGCTTTTTTCTTGGACTTGAGTTCCTGATTGTATTCAGGGATACCACACAGATATACACTAGGCATGGACTAATCAGTGGCCAAAATTCCAATGGAAGCAGATGTAAACCAAAGCTATTACACCCCTAGGATGCTTGTAGAACAACTGTTTCCATCACCCATCATTCCTTCAATGCAGCTGGATACCACCAGTGCTGAAACCTCATACTTTGCTGTGGTATCCTACCACCATCTCCATTTACAAAATCACAGATAAGCAGTAGGAGGAGAGGGGAGGGATATGAGACATCTCAGTATTGGCAGGTACAGAGCTGAATAATTTACATAATCAAAATTCCAATTATTTATAATTTTATTAACATAATGAACACCGTCTTTAAAAGGGACTTAACACCCTAGAAGTATGAATATTTCAATACTTGCATTCAGAAGTGCCAGGTATATTCTAATTTTCTGAAAAGAGTATCAAAGGAAATAAAAGTGATGGGAATCATCAGTGTGCTAAGTGAAATACTGATAAAAATACACCCAACACAGGAATCACCTGGGTAATAGCACACATTTTTCAGAAACCTTTTTAAGATAGATCAAAAACACATGGGGCAAATAATTAAGATTTTCACCGATAGTTATCTTCCTAATTGAAAGGAGGAGCAAACTCCAAAGATCTATGGACTAGGTTGCATACCTTTGAATTCCAAGGTTTTCTGCTTTAGTATTCAGTTATGATCTGTAGGCATTTCATGCACATTTGCAGCAAGTAATTAGTTTGTCCTTTCTGATGGACAAGCTACTCTGAATGGCTCATAGTGGCCACGTTACTGTAGGCACAGGTGAGCATGTTGCTTTAGTTGCTGATCTAAAATGATCCATAGGTACTTGCAAAGAAAAACTCTACTGAGGTCACAACTTTTCAAAACAATCACAGGCACTGTCCTCAATTCACAGATTGCTAGCTCTTGCCCTTGAACTCCTGATCTATTACTGGCATGGCATGCATCAATTAGTTAGGGATCCATAGAAATTTCAGGAAAAGAAGAAAACAAACCACTCAATTAACTCCGCAGGTGCAGCCATGAAGATCAGCTCCAGAAAAGCACTGGCTCACATCGATCTCACACTCCTTACATGTAGACACATATCACCTTGTCTGGGGAAAACCCAGGACCAGCACTGAACAGAGTCATGAATTCCACTGCCCAGTCCTACAACGTCCTCTTGAGATACACCAGCTGATGATAGTACTGACAATAAACTCCGCAGTCCTTCCTTGCTGAACCAGCTGAGGCGCAAAGCATTATGTCAGGAAGCAGATCTAATGAGGGGAGGGGACAAGGATTGAAATATGAACTGTGCATAAAACAAGTTTAAATCTGCCCTCAAATGTAAATGCAGGACACAAATTACACATAAGGTCATACAGACTGCTCAAGTGCACTTGATGTCAGGGACTTTCATTTTTCAAACGAGAACAGATACCAATATTTCACAATCAAAAACCTCATCTCAAAGGCCTACAGAACAGTCTTCAATTCATTTATCTCTCATACTTAAAAGACTAAAATAGACAAAGAAACAAAAGCTGAGTGAAAGAGACTACCCCCACTGCACCAAGCATTATTAAAGAGCCTGTAACACTTTAATAATTGTTCTAGGTTCAGATTTTCTGTGGCAAATGAGATTTATATACATGCACGTAAAGAAGTTTAAACACAAGCAAAATGATAAGTCCCCCCTCAGGCGCAGAGCCACAGGCACCTCCTGCACATCCCCTTTCTCTCCCTTGCTCGGTCTCTGTGGCTTGCTCACTCTCACTCTTCTGGTTAGTACAATTCATCGAGTTGCCACTGCAGTGCAAATGTGCAAGTCCTGATGGTGTTATTCCAGTTCAGTATTCTTCCACCCAGCCATTTTCTGATATAAATGCATCAATTACCTCCTTCATGGCCAGATTTGGAATCAGCTGTTCTTGGGTCAAAGGGCTTCGAGTTACAGGATCAAAGTGGCCCACCCGCTGGAAAAAAAAGAAATATATGAATTAAATACATCTGCTTTGATGTACAGTAGAGAACCATAATACTTGCTAAGTGTCACAGTTCATCAATGTTTTCCTTTGCTGACCTGAAGGTGTTCCTCTATATCTTTCCTGTCATATGTGATTCCACTTGGTGTGATGCATGGCTCCCTCATCAACTCAAAGCTGATCTTTCCACAAAGGTAGTCAGGAATATCCCGCTTCTATACAGAAGAGTGGATCGCATTAGATGCAATATAGCAATAACAAAAGGAATTTAATATATATATATTGATTAGTACTCAGTAACAAACTGTTAATTAGTCGATAAGCAACAACTGTCATAATTAATACCCACACAGAAGAATTATCTTACAATTATATGTATTAAACTGGAATTCATTTATAGCTTTTAAATTCATCCCAAGTTTCAATTACTCACTATATAAATTAACAGGATCCTTTGATTAAATCACCATTATGAAATAGCTCTAATTATACATAATTCTCCCTATGTCACTCCGAAAACAGAAATATTTTAAAATAAAAAGCTTTCTCAAATGTATGAAACCGCAATCTGAGTTTGTTGAAGTAACGTGGCATGCCCGGACAAAGATCCTTCCCAACAGACAATTTTGGATTACAGAGTGGGTTAAAATTGTCACTGCAATAGACCTATCAGGCCAACTGTGGTCACCCAGGCAAAGAGGGATTTGAAAAAAATATGGTTGGAGTTACTTGTTTCTGTCAGAACAATTATGATTTACTATGGTGACATCCTATTCACGGAATCATTCATAACAGTCCCTAGAGAACAGTCGTGAATTCCGCACAATTAAGTAGCGAGTCTGACAGAAATTTACAGGTAAAATCTAGCAATTGACAAATAGTTTAGAAATAGCAGGACTGAAATAAAAAGACAGACCCATGATAGGCATCTCAAATCTGGTCAAATGATGCAAAATTTACTTCAAATCTGGCTGGTGGAATCGCATTTAAGGTCAGATGATTTTAATCTATCACAATAATTAATAATACCTGCGGCGATCGTCTTGAATTTTATCTAACTGGATTTTCACGTCCCTACTGCTAGATTGAAGAGTGCAAAACATGGGAGATGTGTCTCAGATAAAGTGTAATACCTGAAGACCAAGTTTTTTCCAACCAGATCAAACAACAACACACTAACGATTCATCTCAAATCTGGCACAAGGTAGATTAATTGTTAATGGTGACATACAAGTCATTTTCTGCAAATTAAAATCTGTAGCTGCAATTTCTAATTATTCTGCTCAGCCAAGGTTCAGAAATCAGGGGTTATCAGAAGTTTCTAACCTACCACATCTTTCACACCACAAGACCTCGTTCAGGATTCTCAGCCTTAAATTATTCTCCAGTCGCAAGTATGAATAAGAAACCTGCTTCCAGATGTCTAGCAATGCTGCTGTTGATCTGGCTATTGTGTGTGTAACAGCGCATTAGTAAATCCATCCTCCAATTTGTGAATGAGTTACAGTCTAGCCAACAGTCAGCAAACCATATCTACCCCAAAAGGCCGAGCATAAAAGAAAGCTAAAAAAATCAGTTACATTATGCAGCAAGATATAGCAACATCACCTATACAATGTGGTTAATTACCACATTATGTTTCTTCAATTCAAGTTTATTTTCATTTGTCACCCAGGTTCGCCACCATATATTTTCTCCATCCCCGCCCCCAATAGTGTGAGGGCATCAGGGGAATAGCGTTCTATGAATAATAAATGTTTTGATACCAACAAAAACTCGCATCAGTTTGACCTTTATATGTATCAAACCCTAATTTCCCCATTCAGCAGCCCACCTTTCTCTTTTCATCCACCTGGGAGAATAAATCATCCATTTCATTCATGTACTTGTCCTGTGAAATACAAGTAAAATCTATAGTTAAACATGGACAAAAACACAATAACTCGTAATCCCTAGCTGTACATTACCAATGTAAGGCACTCCTGCAAGAGAGATTTGCTGTGAAAAGGCAAAACAAAAAAAAAATGTATTTCTTTAATTTACCAATGCAAAAGCATTTAACCCACATTTACAAATAATATACTTATTTGCTTGCACAGAAAACCTCAAAGTTTGATTTTCTTTCATTTCATTGCAGCACTGTTGTCAAAAAAACAATGGAAAAATGGGACACAATCCAACTATGAGAGGAAAATAACAGGTAGGGAGGTAGAGGATATACATTCTTTTATCTGTTGACACCAAAAAGCCTCCGCACAATCAACCAGTTTTTAAAAATTCATCGTGGGTGCAGGAATCTTGAAAACCAGCTGTTTTGAAGGCAATTAGGTCGCCAACAAAAATGGTGCACTCGATTCGGCTTTGGCTCTTTTAATAATGTCGCAAACAATAGAGAACTAAACCTAGCATCAACACAGAAAGAGAGAACTAAACCCAGCATCACCACAGAAACAGAGAAGTAAATGCAGCGCCACGACAGAAACAGAGAACAAAACCAAACATCACAACAGAAATAGAGAACTAAACCCAGCATCACCACAGAAACAGAGAACTAAACCAAGCATCACCACAGAAACAGAGATCTAAACCGAGCATCACCACAGAAAAAGAGAACTAAAACCAGCATCACCACAGAAACAGAGAACTAATCCCAATATCAACACAGAAAAGGAGAACTAAACCCAGCATCAACACAGAAACAGACAACTAAACCCAGCATCAACACAGAAACAGAGAATTAAACGCAGCATCACCAGTGAAACAGAGAACTAAACCCAGCGTCAACACAGAAACAGAGAACTAAAACCAGCATCAAAACAGAAACAGAGAACAAAACCCAGCATCAACACAGAAACAGAGAACTAAACCCAGCGTCAACACAGAAAACAATGGAGAACTAAAACCAGCATCACCACAGAAACAGAGAACTAAATCCAGCATCACCGCAGAAACAGAGAACTAAACCCAGCATCAACACAGAAACAGAGAACTAAACCCAGCATCACCACAGAAACAGAGAACTAAACCCAGCGTCACCACAGAAACAGAGAACTAAACCCAGCATCAACACGGAAACAGAGAACTAAACCCAGCGTCACCACAGAAACAGAGAACTAAACACAGCATCACCACAGAAACAGAGTACTAAACCCAGCATCAACACAGAAACAGAGAATTAAACCCAGTGTCACCACAGAAACAGAGAACTAAACCCAGCGTCAACACAGAAAACAATGGAGAACTAAAACCAGTGTCACCACAGAAACAGAGAACTAAAACCAGCGTCACCACAGAAACAGAGAACTAAATCCAGCGTCACCACAGAAACAGAGAACTAAACCCAGCATCAACACAGAAACAGAGAACTAAACCCAGCATCAACACAGAAACAGAGAACTAAACCCAGCATCACCACAGAAACAGAACTAAACCCAGCATCACCAAAGAAGCAGAGAACTAAACCCAGCATCAACACAGAAACAGAGGACCAAACCCAGCATCAACAAAGAAACAGAGAACTAAACCTAGCATCAACACAGAAACAGAGAACTAAACACAGGATCACCACAGAAACAGAGAACAAAACCCAGCGGCAACACAGAAACAGAGAACTAAACCCAACATCAACACAGAAACAGAGAACTAAACACAGCATCAACACAGAAACAGAGAATTAAACCCAGCATCAACACAGAAACAGATAACAAAACCCAGCGTCAACACAGAAACAGATAACTAAACCCAGCGTCAACACAGAAACAAAGAACTAAACCCATCGTCACCACAGAAACAGAGAACAAAACCGAGCATCAACAAAGAAACAGAGAAATAAACCTAGCATCAACACAGAAACAGAGAACTAAACCCAGCATCAACACAGAAAGGGAGAACTAAACCCAGCATCAACACAGAAACCGAGAACTAAAGGCAGCACCAACACAGAAAGCGAGAACTAAACCAGCATCAACACAGAAACCGAGAACTAAACCCAGCATCAACACAGAAACAGAGAACAAAACCCAGCGTCAACACAGAAACAGAGAACTAAACCCAGCATCACCACAGAAACAGAGAACTAAACCCAGCATCAAACCAGAAATAGAGAACTAAACCAGGCATCAACACAGAAATAGAGAACTAGACCCAGCATCCACACGGAAACAAAGAACTAAACCCAGCATCAACAGAGAAACAGAGAACTAAACCCAGCATCACCAGTGAAACAGAGAAATAAACCAAGCATCACCACAGAAACAGAGAACTAAACCCAGCGTCAACACAGACACAGAGAACTAAACGCAGCATCAACACTGAAACAGAGAACTAAACCCAGCATCAACACAGAAACAGAGAACTAAACCCAGCATCAACACAGAAACAGAGAACTAAACCCAGCATCAACACAGAAACAGAGAACTAAACGCAGCATTACCACAGAAACAGAACTAAACCCAGCATCACCAAAGAAGCAGAGAACTAAACCCAGCATCAACACAGAAACAGAGGACCAAACCCAGCATCAACAAAGAAACAGAGAACTAAACCTAGCATCAACACAGAAACAGAGAACTAAACACAGGATCACCACAGAAACAGAGAACAAAACCCAGCGTCAATACAGAAACAGAGAACTAAACCCAACATCAACACAGAAACAGAGAACTAAACACAGCATCAACACAGAAACAGAGAATTAAACCCAGCATCAACACAGAAACAGATAACTAAACCCAGCGTCAACACAGAAACAAAGAACTAAACCCATCGTCACAACAGAAACAGAGAACAAAACCCAGCATCAACAAAGAAACAGAGAAATAAACCTAGCATGAACACAAAAACAGAGAACTAAACCCAGCATCAACACAGAAAGGGAGAACTAACCCCAGCATCAACACAAAAACCGAGAACTGAACCCAGCATCAACACAGAAACCGAGAACTAAACCCAGCATCAACACAAAAACAGAGAACTAAACACAGCATCACCACAGAAACAGAGAATTAAACCCAGCATCAACACAGAAACAGAGAACTAAACCCAGCATCAACACAGAAACAGAGAACTAAACCCGGTATCAACACAGAAACATAGAACTAAACATGGCATCAACACAGAAACAGAGAACCAAACCCAGCATCAACACAGAAACAGAGAACTAAACCCAGCAAAAACACAGAAACAGAGAACTAAACCCAGCGTCAACAAGCAAAACACTGGAGAACTAAACCCAGCGTCAACACAGAAACAGAGAACCAAACACAGCATCAACACAGAAACTGAGAACTAAACGCAGCATCAGAGCAGAAACAGAGAACTAAACTCAGCATCACCGCAGAAACAGAGATCTAAACCCAGCATTACCACAGAAACAGGCAACTATACACAGCGTAACCACAAAAACAGAGAACGAAACCAGGCATCAACACAGAAACAGAGAACAAAAGCCAGCATTACCACAGAAACAGAGAACTAAACCCAGTATCAACACAGAAACAGAGAACTGCACCCAGCATCACCACAGAAAGGGAGAACTAAACCCAGCATCAACACAGAAACCGAGAACTAAACGCAGCACCAAAACAGAAAGCGAGAACTAAACCAGCATCAACACAGAAACCGAAAACTAAACCCAGCATCAACACAGAAACAGAGAAAGAAACCCAGCATCAGCACAGAAAAAGAGATCTAAACCCAGCATCACCACAGAAACAGAGAACTAAACCCAGCATAAACACAGAAACCGAGAACTAAACCCAGCATCAACACAGAAACAGAGAACAAAACCCAGCATCACCACAGAAACAGAGAACAAAACCCAGCGTCAACACAGAAACAGAGAACTAAACCAAGCATCACCACATAAACAGGGAACTAAACCCAGTATCAACACAGAAAGAGAGAATCAAACCCATCATCAACACAGAAACAGAGAACTAAACCCAGCATCACCAGAAAAACAGAGAACTAAACCCAGCATCAACACAGAAAGGGAGAACTAACCCCAGCATCAACACAAAAACCGAGAACTGAACCCAGCATCAACACAGAAACCGAGAACTAAACCCAGCATCAACACAAAAACAGAGAACTAAACACAGCATCAACACAGAAACAGAGAACTAAACCCAGCATCAACACAGAAACAGAGAACTAAACCCAGCATCAACACAGAAACAGAGAACTAAACCCGGTATCAACACAGAAACATAGAACTAAACATGGCATCAACACAGAAACAGAGAACCAAACCCAGCAACAACACAGAAACAGAGAACTAAACCCAGCAAAAACACAGAAACAGAGAACTAAACCCAGCGTCAACAAGCAAAACACTGGAGAACTAAACCCAGCGTCAACACAGAAACAGAGAACCAAACACAGCATCAACACAGAAACTGAGAACTAAACGCAGCATCAGAGCAGAAACAGAGAACTAAACTCAGCATCACCGCAGAAACAGAGATCTAAACCCAGCATTACCACAGAAGCAGGCAACTATACACAGCGTAACCACAAAAACAGAGAACGAAACCAGGCATCAACACAGAAACAGAGAACAAAAGCCAGCATTACCACAGAAACAGAGAACTAAACCCAGTATCAACACAGAAACAGAGAACTGCACCCAGCATCACCACAGAAAGGGAGAACTAAACCCAGCATCAACACAGAAACCGAGAACTAAACGCAGCACCAAAACAGAAAGCGAGAACTAAACCAGCATCAACACAGAAACCGAAAACTAAACCCAGCATCAACACAGAAACAGAGAAAGAAACCCAGCATCAGCACAGAAAAAGAGATCTAAACCCAGCATCACCACAGAAACAGAGAACTAAACCCAGCATAAACACAGAAACCGAGAACTAAACCCAGCATCAACACAGAAACAGAGAACAAAACCCAGCATCACCACAGAAACAGAGAACAAAACCCAGCGTCAACACAGAAACAGAGAACTAAACCAAGCATCACCACATAAACAGGGAACTAAACCCAGTATCAACACAGAAAGAGAGAATCAAACCCATCATCAACACAGAAACAGAGAACTAAACCCAGCATCACCAGGAAAACAGAGAACTAAACCCAGCATCAACACAGAAACGGAAAACTAAACCCAACATCAACACAGAAACCGAGAACTAAACCCAGCATCAACACAGAAACCGAGAACTAAACCCAGCATCAACACAGAAACCGAGAACTAAACCCAGCATCAACACAGAAACAGAGAACGAAATACAGTATCAACACAGAAACAGAGAACTAAACCCAGCATCAACAAAGAAACAGAGAAGTAAACCTAGCATCAACACAAAAACAGAGAACTAAACACAGGATCACCACAGAAACAGAGAACAAACCCAGCGTCAACACAGAAACAGAAAACTAAACCCAGCATCAACACAGAAACAGATAACTAAACCCAGCGTCAACACAGAAACAAAGAAATAAAAAAAGCTTCACCAAAGAAACAGAGAACAAAACCCACCATCAACACAGAAACAGAGAACTAAAGTCAGCGTCAACACAGAAACAGAGAACTAGACCCAGCATCAACACAGAAATAAAGAACTAAATCCAGCGTCAAAACAGAAAACAATGGAGAACTAAACCCAGCGTCAATACAGAAACAGAGAACTAACCCCAGCATCAAGACAGAAACAGAGAACTAAACCCAGAATCAACACAGAAACAGAGAACTAAACCTAGCATCAATAAAGAAACAGAGAACAAAACCCAGCATCAACACAGAAACAGAGAACTAAACCCAGCATCAACACAAAAACAGAGAACTAAACCCAGCATCAACAAAGAAACAGAGAACTAAACCTAGCATCAAAACAGAAACAGAGCACTAAAAACAGGATCACCACAGAAACAGAGAACAAAATCCAGCGTCACCACAGAAACAGAGAACTAAACCCAGCATCACCACAGAAACAGAGAACTAAACTCAGCATCAACACAGAAACAAAGAACTAAACCCAGCATCAACACAGAAACCGAGAACTAAACCCAGCATCAACACAGAAACCGAAAACTAAACCCAGCATCAACACAGAAAACGTGAACTAAACCCAGCATCAAAACAGAAACAGAGAACAAAACCAAGCGTCAACACAGAACTAAACCAAGCATTACCACAGAAACAGAGAATTAAACCCAGTGTCAACACAGAAACAGAGAACTAAACCCAGCATCACCACAGAAACAGAGAACTAAACCCAGCATCAACACAGAAATAGAGAACTAAACCAGGCATCAACACAGAAATAGAGAACTAGACCCAGCATCTACACGGAAACAAAGAACTAAACCCAGCATCAACAGAGAAACAGAGAACTAAACCCAGCATCACCAGTGAAACAGAGAAATAAACCCAGCATCACAACAGAAACAGAGAACTAAACCCAGCGTCAACACAGAAACAGAGAACTAAACGCAGCATCAACACTGAAACAGAGAACTAAACCCAGCATCAACACAGAAACAGAGAACTAAACCCAGCATCAACACAGAAACAGAGAACTAAACCCAGCATCACCACAGAAACAGAACTAAACCCAGCATCACCAAAGAAGCAGAGAACTAAACCCAGCATCAACACAGAAACAGAGGACCAAACCCAGCATCAACAAAGAAACAGAGAACTAAACCTAGCATCAACACAGAAACAGAGAACTAAACACAGGATCACCACAGAAACAGAAAACAAAACCCAGCGTCACTACAGAAACAGAGAACTAAACCCAGCATCAACACAGAAACAGAGAACAAAACCCAGCGTCAACACAGAAACAGAGAACTAAACCCAACATCAACACAGAAACAGAGAACTAAACACAGCATCAACACAGAAACAGAGAATTAAACCCAGCATCAACACAGAAACAGATAACAAAACCCAGCGTCAACACAGAAACAGTAACTAAACCCAGCGTCAACACAGAAACAAAGAACTAAACCCATCGTCACCACAGAAACAGAGAACAAAACCCAGCATCAACAAAGAAACAGAGAAATAAACCTAGCATCAACACAGAAACAGAGAACTAAACCCAGCATCAACACAGAAAGGGAGAACTAAACCCAGCATCAACACAGAAACCGAGAACTAAAGGCAGCACCAACACAGAAAGCGAGAACTAAACCAGCATCAACACAGAAACCGAGAACTAAACCCAGCATCAACACAGAAACAGAGAACAAAACCCAGCGTCAACACAGAAACAGAGAACTAAACCCAGCATCACCACAGAAACAGAGAACTAAACCCAGCATCAAACCAGAAATAGAGAACTAAACCAGGCATCAACACAGAAATAGAGAACTAGACCCAGCATCCACACGGAAACAAAGAACTAAACCCAGCATCAACAGAGAAACAGAGAACTAAACCCAGCATCACCAGTGAAACAGAGAAATAAACCCAGCATCACCACAGAAACAGAGAACTAAACCCAGCGTCAACACAGACACAGAGAACTAAACGCAGCATCAACACTGAAACAGAGAACTAAACCCAGCATCAACACAGAAACAGAGAACTAAACCCAGCATCAACACAGAAACAGAGAACTAAACCCAGCATCAACACAGAAACAGAGAACTAAACGCAGCATTACCACAGAAACAGAACTAAACCCAGCATCACCAAAGAAGCAGAGAACTAAACCCAGCATCAACACAGAAACAGAGGACCAAACCCAGCATCAACAAAGAAACAGAAAACTAAACCTAGCATCAACACAGAAACAGAGAACTAAACACAGGATCACCACAGAAACAGAGAACAAAACCCAGCGTCAATACAGAAACAGAGAACTAAACCCAACATCAACACAGAAACAGAGAACTAAACACAGCATCAACACAGAAACAGAGAATTAAACCCAGCATCAACACAGAAACAGATAACTAAACCCAGCGTCAACACAGAAACAAAGAACTAAACCCATCGTCACAACAGAAACAGAGAACAAAACCCAGCATCAACAAAGAAACAGAGAAATAAACCTAGCATCAACACAGAAACAGAGAACTAAACCCAGCATCAACACAGAAAGGGAGAACTAACCCCAGCATCAACACAAAAACCGAGAACTGAACCCAGCATCAACACAGAAACCGAGAACTAAACCCAGCATCAACACAAAAACAGAGAACTAAACACAGCATCACCACAGAAACAGAGAACTAAACCCAGCATCAACACAGAAACAGAGAACTAAACCCAGCATCAACACAGAAACAGAGAACTAAACCCGGTATCAACACAGAAACATAGAACTAAACATGGCATCAACACAGAAACAGAGAACCAAACCCAGCATCAACACAGAAAGAGAACTAAACCCAGCAAAAACACAGAAACAGAGAACTAAACCCAGCGTCAACAAGCAAAACACTGGAGAACTAAACCCAGCGTCAACACAGAAACAGAGAACCAAACACAGCATCAACACAGAAACTGAGAACTAAACGCAGCATCAGAGCAGAAACAGAGAACTAAACTCAGCATCACCGCAGAAACAGAGATCTAAACCCAGCATTACCACAGAAACAGGCAACTATACCCAGCGTAACCACAAAAACAGAGAACGAAACCCAGCATCAACACAGAAACAGAGAACAAAAGCCAGCATTACCACAGAAACAGAGAACTAAACCCAGTATCAACACAGAAACAGAGAACTGCACCCAGCATCACCACAGAAAGGGAGAACTAAACCCAGCATCAACACAGAAACCGAGAACTAAACGCAGCACCAAAACAGAAAGCGAGAACTAAACCAGCATCAACACAAAAACCGAAAACTAAACCCAGCATCAACACAGAAACAAAGAACAAAACCCAGCGTCAACACAGAAACAGAGAACTAAACCAAGCATCACCACAGAAACAGAGAACTAAATACAGTATCAACAAGAAACAGAAAAGGAAACCCAGTGTCAACACAGAAACAGAGAAGTAAACCCAGCATCAACACAGAAATAGAGAACTAAACCCAGCATCAACACAAAAATAAAGAACTAAACCCAGCATCTACACAGAAACAGAGAATAAAACCCAGCATCAACACAGAAACAGAACTAAACCCAGCATCACCAAAGAAGCAGAGAACTAAACCCAGCATCAACACAGAAACAGAGATCTAAACCCAGCATCAACAAACAGAGAACTAAACCAAGCATCAACACAGAAACAGAGAATAAAACACAGGATCACCACAGAAACAGAGAACAAAACCCAGCGTCACCACAGAAACAGAGAACTAAACCCAGCATCAACACAAAACAGAGAACTAAACACAGTATCAACACAGAAACAGAGAATTAAACCCAGCATCAACACAGAAACAGATAACTAAACCCAGCTTCAACACAGAAACAAAGAACTAAACCCAGCGTCACCACAGAAACAGAGAAAAAAACCCAGCATCAACACAGAAATAGAGAACTAAACGCAGCATCAACACAGAAACAGAGAACTAAACCCAGCATCAACACAGAAATAGAAAACTAAATCCAGCATCAACACAGAAATAGAAAACTAAATCCAGCATCAACACAGAAAACAATGCAGAACTAAACCCAGTGTCAACACAGAAACAGAGAACTAAACCCAGCATCAACACAGAAACAGAGAACTAAACCCAACATCAACACAGAAACAGAGAACTAAACCCAGCATCAACACAGAAACAGAGAACTAAACCCAGGATCACCAGAGAAACAGAGAACTAAACCAAGCATCATCACAGAAACAGGGAACTAAACCCAGCATCACCACAGAAGCAGACAACTAAACCCAGCGTCAACACTGAAACAGAGAACTAAACTCAACATCAACACAGGAACAGTGAACTAAACCCAGCATCACCACAGAAACAGAGAACTAAACCCAGCATCAACACAGAAATAGAGAACTAAACCCAGCATCACCAAAGAAGCAGAGAACATAACCCAGCATCAACACAGAAACAGAGAACTAAACCCAACATCAACAAAGAAATAGATAACTAAACGGAGCGTCAACACTGAAACAGAGAACTAAACGCAACATCAACACAGGAACAGGGAACTAAACCCAGCATCACCACAGAAACAGAGAACTAAACCCAGCATCAACACAGAAATAGAGAACTAAACCCAGCATCAACACTGAAACAGAGAACTAAACCCAGCGTCAACACAGAAACAGAGAACGAAGCCGAGCGTCAACACAGAAACTGAACTAAACCCAGCTTCACCACAGAAACAGAGAACTAAACAGAACATCAACACAGAATCAGAGAACTAAACCCAGTATCAACACAGAAACAAAGAACTGCACCCAGCATCACCACAGAAAGGGAGAACTAAACCCAGCATCAACACAGAAACCGAGAACTAAACGCAGCACCAAAACAGAAAGCGAGAACTAAACCAGCATCAACACAGAAACCGAAAACTAAACCCAGCATCAACACAGAAACAAAGAACAAAACCCAGCGTCAACACAGAAACAGAGAACTAAACCAAGCATCACCACAGAAACAGAGAACTAAATACAGTATCAACAAGAAACAGAAAAGGAAACCCAGTGTCAACACAGAAACAGAGAAGTAAACCCAGCATCAACACAGAAATAGAGAACTAAACCCAGCATCAACACAAAAATAAAGAACTAAACCCAGCATCTACACAGAAACAGAGAATAAAACCCAGCATCACCACAGAAACAGAACTAAACCCAGCATCACCAAAGAAGCAGAGAACTAAACCCAGCATCAACACAGAAACAGAGATCTAAACCCAGCATCAACAAACAGAGAACTAAACCTAGCATCAACACAGAAACAGAGAATAAAACACAGGATCACCACAGAAACAGAGAACAAAACCCAGCGTCACCACAGAAACAGAGAACTAAACCCAGCATCAACACAAAACAGAGAACTAAACACAGCATCTACACAGAAACAGAGAACTAAACCCAGTATCAACACAGAAACAGAGAATTAAACCCAGCATCAACACAGAAACAGATAACTAAACCCAGCTTCAACACAGAAACAAAGAACTAAACCCAGCGTCACCACAGAAACAGAAAAAAACCCAGCATCAACACAGAAATAGAGAACTAAACGCAGCATCAACACAGAAACAGAGAACTAAACCCAGCATCAACACAGAAATAGAAAACTAAATCCAGCATCAACACAGAAATAGAAAACTAAATCCAGCATCAACACAGAAAACAATGCAGAACTAAACCCAGTGTCAACACAGAAACAGAGAACTAAACCCAGCATCAACACAGAAACAGAGAACTAAACCCAGGATCACCAGAGAAACAGAGAACTAAACCAAGCATCATCACAGAAACAGGGAACTAAACCCAGCATCACCACAGAAGCAGACAACTAAACCCAGCGTCAACACTGAAACAGAGAACTAAACGCAACATCAACACAGGAACAGTGAACTAAACCCAGCATCACCACAGAAACAGAGAACTAAACCCAGCATCAGCACAGAAATAGAGAACTAAACCCAGCATCACCAAAGAAGCAGAGAACATAACCCAGCAACAACACAGAAACAGAGAACTAAACCCAACATCAACAAAGAAATAGATAACTAAACGGAGCGTCAACACTGAAACAGAGAACTAAACGCAACATCAACACAGGAACAGGGAACTAAACCCAGCATCACCACAGAAACAGAGAACTAAACCCAGCATCAACACAGAAATAGAGAACTAAACCCAGCATCAACACAGAAATAGAAAACTAAATCCAGCATCAAACCAGAAAACAATGGAGAACTAAACCCAGCGTCAACACAGAAACAGAGAACTAAACCCAGCATCAACACAGAAACAGAGAACTAAACCCAGCATCAACACAGAAACAGAGAACTAAACCCAGCATCAACACAGAAACAGAGAACCAAACCCAGGATCAACACAGAAACAGAGAACTAAACCAAGCATTACCACAGAAACAGGGAACTAAACCCAGCATCACCACAGAAACAGAGAACTAAACCCAGCGTCAACACTGAAACAGAGAACTAAACGCAACATCTACACAGGAACAGGGAACTAAACCCAGCATCACCACAGAAACAGAGAACTAAACCCAGCAACAACACAGAAACAGAGAACTAAAACAGCATCAACACAGAAACAGAGAACTAAAACAGCATCAACACAGAAACAGAGAACTAAACCCAGTATCAACACAGAAACAGAGAATTAAACCGAGCATCACCACAGAAACCGGGAACTAAACCCAGCATAAACACAGAAACCGAGAACTAAACCCAGCATCAACACAGAAACCGAGAACAAAACCCAGCGTCAACACAGAAACAGTGAGCTAAACCAAGCATCACCACAGAAACAGAGAACTAAACCCAGTATCAACACAGAAACAGAGAACTAAACCCAGCGTCAACACAGAAACAGTGAACTAAACCCAGCGTCAACACAGAAATAGAACTAAACCCAGCGTCACCACAGAAATAGAACAAAACCCAGCGTCACCACATAAACAGAGAACTAAACCCAGCATCAACACAGAAACCGAGAACTAAATCAGCATCGACACAGAAACAGAGAACAAAACCCAGCATCACCACAGAAACATAGAACTAAACCCAGCGTCAACACAGAAACATAGAACTAAACCCGGCATCAACACAGAAACAGAGAACTAAACCCAGCATCAACACAGAAACAGAAAACTAAACCCAGCATCAACACAGAAACAGAGAAATAAACCCAGCATCAACATAAAAACAGAGAACTAAACCCTGCATCAACACAGAAACAGAGAAATAAACCCAGCATCAACACAAAAACCGAGAACTGAACCCAGCATCAACACAGAAACCGAGAACTAAACCCAGCATCAACACAAAAACAGAGAACTAAACACAGCATCACCACAGAAACAGAGAACTAAACCCAGCATCAACACAGAAACAGAGAACTAAACCCAGCATCAACACAGAAACAGAGAACTAAACCCGGTATCAACACAGAAACATAGAACTAAAGACGGCATCAACACAGAAACAGACAACTAAACCCAGCATCAACACAGAAACAGAGAACTAAACCCAGCAAAAACACAGAAACAGAGAACTAAACCCCGCGTCAACAAGGAAAACACTGGAGAACTAAACCCAGCGTCAACACAGAAACAGAGAACCAAACACAGCATCAACACAGAAACTGAGAACTAAACGCAGCATCAGAGCAGAAACAGAGAACTAAACTCGGCATCACCGCAGAAACAGAGATCTAAACCCAGCATTACCACAGAAACAGACAACTAAACCCAGCGTAACCACAAAAACAGAGAACGAAACCCAGCATCAACACAGAAACAGAGAACAAAAGCCAGCATCACCACAGAAACAGAGAACTAAAACCCAGCATCAACACAGAAACAGAGATCTATACCCAGAGTCGCCACAAAAACAGAGAACTAAACCTAGCGTCACCACAGAAACAGGGAACTAAACCCAGCGTCAACACAGAAACAGAGATCTAAACCAAAATCACCACAGAAACAGAGAACTAAACCAAAATCACCACAGAAACAGAAAAATAAACACAGCATCGACACAGAAACAGAGAACGAAACCCAGCATCGTCATAGAAACAGAGAACAAAAGCCAGCATTACCACAGAAACAGAGAACTAAAACCCAGCATCAACACAGAAACCGAGAACTAAACTCAGCATCATCACAGAAACAGAGATCTATACCCAGTGTCGCCACAAAAACAAAGAACTAAACCCAGCGTCACCACAGAAACAGGGAACTAAAACCAGCATCACCACAGAAACAGGGAACTAAGCCCAGCATCAACACAGAAACAGAGAACCAAACACAGCATCAACACAGAAACAGAGGAATAAACCCAACATCAACACAAAAACCGAGAACTGAACCCAGCATCAACACAGAAAGCGAGAACAAAACCCAGCATCAACACAGAAACAGAGAACCAAACACAGCATCAACACAGAAACCGAGAACTGAACCCAGCGTCAACACAAAAATAGAGCACTAAACCCAGCATCAACACAGAAACAGAGATCTAAACCCAGCATTACCACAGAAACAGAGAACTAAACCCAGCATCAACACAGAAACAGAGAACTAAACCCAGCATCAACACAGAAACAGAGAACTGAACCCGGCATTAACATAGAAACAGAGCTAAACCCAGCATCAACATTGAAACAGAGAACTAAACCCAGCGTCAACACAGAAACAGAGAACTGAACCCAGCATCAACACAGAAACAGAGAACTAAACCCAGCGTCACCACAGAAACAGAGAACTAAACCCAGTGTCACCACAGAAACAGAGAACTAAACCCAGGGTCACCACAGAAGCAGTGAACTAAACCCAGCATCACCACAGAAACAGAGAACTAAACCCAGCGTCAACACAGACACAGAGAACTAAACCCAGCATCACCAGAGAAACCGAGAACTAAACCCAGCATCAACACAGAAATAGAAAACTAAATCCAGCATCAAACCAGAAAACAATGGAGAACTAAACCCAGCGTCAACACAGAAACAGAGAACTAAACCCAGCATCAACACAGAAACAGAGAACTAAACCCAGCATCAACACAGAAACAGAGAACTAAACCCAGCATCAACACAGAAACAGAGAACCAAACCCAGGATCAACACAGAAACAGAGAACTAAACCAAGCATTACCACAGAAACAGGGAACTAAACCCAGCATCACCACAGAAACAGAGAACTAAACCCAGCGTCAACACTGAAACAGAGAACTAAACGCAACATCTACACAGGAACAGTGAACTAAACCCAGCATCACCACAGAAACAGAGAACTAAACCCAGCAACAACACAGAAACAGAGAACTAAAACAGCATCAACACAGAAACAGAGAACTAAAACAGCATCAACACAGAAACAGAGAACTAAACCCAGTATCAACACAGAAACAGAGAATTAAACCGAGCATCACCACAGAAACCGGGAACTAAACCCAGCATAAACACAGAAACCGAGAACTAAACCCAGCATCAACACAGAAACCGAGAACAAAACCCAGCGTCAACACAGAAACAGTGAGCTAAACCAAGCATCACCACAGAAACAGAGAACTAAACCCAGTATCAACACAGAAACAGAGAACTAAACCCAGCGTCAACACAGAAACAGTGAACTAAACCCAGCGTCAACACAGAAATAGAACTAAACCCAGCGTCACCACAGAAATAGAACAAAACCCAGCGTCACCACATAAACAGAGAACTAAACCCAGCATCAACACAGAAACCGAGAACTAAATCAGCATCGACACAGAAACAGAGAACAAAACCCAGCATCACCACAGAAACATAGAACTAAACCCAGCGTCAACACAGAAACATAGAACTAAACCCGGCATCAACACAGAAACAGAGAACTAAACCCAGCATCAACACAGAAACAGAAAACTAAACCCAGCATCAACACAGAAACAGAGAAATAAACCCAGCATCAACATAAAAACAGAGAACTAAACCCTGCATCAACACAGAAACAGAGAAATAAACCCAGCATCAACACAAAAACCGAGAACTGAACCCAGCATCAACACAGAAACCGAGAACTAAACCCAGCATCAACACAAAAACAGAGAACTAAACACAGCATCACCACAGAAACAGAGAACTAAACCCAGCATCAACACAGAAACAGAGAACTAAACCCAGCATCAACACAGAAACAGAGAACTAAACCCGGTATCAACACAGAAACATAGAACTAAAGACGGCATCAACACAGAAACAGACAACTAAACCCAGCATCAACACAGAAACAGAGAACTAAACCCAGCAAAAACACAGAAACAGAGAACTAAACCCCGCGTCAACAAGGAAAACACTGGAGAACTAAACCCAGCGTCAACACAGAAACAGAGAACCAAACACAGCATCAACACAGAAACTGAGAACTAAACGCAGCATCAGAGCAGAAACAGAGAACTAAACTCGGCATCACCGCAGAAACAGAGATCTAAACCCAGCATTACCACAGAAACAGACAACTAAACCCAGCGTAACCACAAAAACAGAGAACGAAACCCAGCATCAACACAGAAACAGAGAACAAAAGCCAGCATCACCACAGAAACAGAGAACTAAAACCCAGCATCAACACAGAAACAGAGATCTATACCCAGAGTCGCCACAAAAACAGAGAACTAAACCTAGCGTCACCACAGAAACAGGGAACTAAACCCAGCGTCAACACAGAAACAGAGATCTAAACCAAAATCACCACAGAAACAGAGAACTAAACCAAAATCACCACAGAAACAGAAAAATAAACACAGCATCGACACAGAAACAGAGAACGAAACCCAGCATCGTCATAGAAACAGAGAACAAAAGCCAGCATTACCACAGAAACAGAGAACTAAAACCCAGCATCAACACAGAAACCGAGAACTAAACTCAGCATCATCACAGAAACAGAGATCTATACCCAGTGTCGCCACAAAAACAAAGAACTAAACCCAGCGTCACCACAGAAACAGGGAACTAAAACCAGCATCACCACAGAAACAGGGAACTAAGCCCAGCATCAACACAGAAACAGAGAACCAAACACAGCATCAACACAGAAACAGAGGAATAAACCCAACATCAACACAAAAACCGAGAACTGAACCCAGCATCAACACAGAAAGCGAGAACAAAACCCAGCATCAACACAGAAACAGAGAACCAAACACAGCATCAACACAGAAACCGAGAACTGAACCCAGCGTCAACACAAAAATAGAGCACTAAACCCAGCATCAACACAGAAACAGAGATCTAAACCCAGCATTACCACAGAAACAGAGAACTAAACCCAGCATCAACACAGAAACAGAGAACTAAACCCAGCATCAACACAGAAACAGAGAACTGAACCCGGCATTAACATAGAAACAGAGCTAAACCCAGCATCAACATTGAAACAGAGAACTAAACCCAGCGTCAACACAGAAACAGAGAACTGAACCCAGCATCAACACAGAAACAGAGAACTAAACCCAGCGTCACCACAGAAACAGAGAACTAAACCCAGTGTCACCACAGAAACAGAGAACTAAACCCAGGGTCACCACAGAAGCAGTGAACTAAACCCAGCATCACCACAGAAACAGAGAACTAAACCCAGCATCAACACAGAAACAGAGAACTAAACCCAGCATCACCAGAGAAACCGAGAACTAAACCCAGCATCACCAGAGAAACAGAGAATTAAACCGAGCATCACCACAGAGACAGAGAACAAAACCCAGCATCACAACAGGAACAGAGAACAAAACCCAGCATCACCACAGAAACAGAGAACTAAACCCAGCGTCAACACAGAAACAGAGAACTAAACCCAGCATCAAAAAAGAAACAGAGAAATAAACCAGGCATCAACACAAACAGAGAACTAAACCCAGCATCACCACAGAAAGAGAACTAAACCCAGCAAAACCAAAGGAGCAGAAAACTAAAACCAGCGTCAACACAGAAACAAACTAAACCCAGCACCAACACAGAAACAGAGAACTAAATCCAGCATCAAAACAAAAACAGAGAACTAAACCCAGCATCAACACAGAAACAGAGAACTAAACCAAGCGTCAACACAGAAACAGAGATCTAAATCCAGCGTCACCACAGAAACAGAGAACTAAACCCTGCATCAACACAGAAACAGAGAACTAAACCCAGCATCAACACAGAAACAGAGAACGAAACGGAGCGTCAACACAGAAACAGAGAACGAAGCCGAGCGTCACCACAGAAACAGAGAACTAAACCCAGCTTCACCACAGAAACAGAGAACTAAACCCATCATCAACACAGAAACCGAGAACAAAACCCAGCGTCAACACAGAAACAGTGAGCTGAACCAAGCATCACCACAGACACAGAGAACTAAACCCAGGATCAACACTGAAACAGAGAACTAAACCCAGCGTCAACACAGAAACAGTGAACTAAACCCAGCGTCAACACAGAAATAGAACTAAACCCAGCGTCACCACAGAAATAGAACAAAACCCAGCGTCACCACAGAAACAGAGAACAAAACCCAGCATCAACACAGAAACAGAGAACTGAACCCAGTGTCGCCACAAAAACAAAGAACTAAACCCAGCGTCACCACAGAAACAGGGAACTAAAACCAGCATCACCACAGAAACAGGGAACTAAGCCCAGCATCAACACAGAAACAGAGAACCAAACACAGCATCAACACAGAAACAGAGGAATAAACCCAACATCAACACAAAAACCGAGAACTGAACCCAGCATCAACACAGAAAGCGAGAACAAAACCCAGCATCAACACAGAAACAGAGAACCAAACACAGCATCAACACAGAAACCGAGAACTGAACCCAGCGTCAACACAAAAATAGAGAACTAAACCCAGCATCAACACAGAAACAGAGATCTAAACCCAGCATTACCACAGAAACAGAGAACTAAACCCAGCGTCAACACAGAAACAGAGAACTGAACCCAGCATCAACACAGAAACAGAGAACTGAACCCAGCATCAACACAGAAATAGAGAACTAAACCCAGCGTCACCACAGAAACAGAGAACTAAACCCAGTGTCACCACAGAAACAGAGAACTAAACCCAGGGTCACCACAGAAGCAGTGAACTAAACCCAGCATCACCACAGAAACAGAGAACTAAACCCAGCATCAACACAGAAACAGAGAACTAAACCCAGCATCACCAGAGAAACCGAGAACTAAACCCAGCATCACCAGAGAAACAGAGAACAAAACCCAGCATCACCACAGAGACAGAGAACAAAACCCAGCATCACCACAGGAACAGAGAACAAAACCCAGCATCACCACAGAAACAGAGAACTAAACCCAGCGTCAACACAGAAACAGAGAACTAAACCCAGCATCAAAAAAGAAACAGAGAAATAAACCAGGCATCAACACAAACAGAGAACTAAACCCAGCATCACCACAGAAAGAGAACTAAACCCAGCAAAACCAAAGGAGCAGAAAACTAAAACCAGCGTCAACACAGAAACAGTGAACTAAACTCAGCATCAACACAGAAACAGAGAACTAAACCTAGCGTCAACACAGAAACAGAACTAAACCCAGTGTCACCACAGAAGCAGAAAACAAAACCCAGCGTCAACACAGAAACAAACTAAACCCAGCACCAACACAGAAACAGAGAACTAAATCCAGCATCAAAACAAAAACAGAGAACTAAACCCAGCATCAACACAGAAACAGAGATCTAAATCCAGCGTCACCACAGAAACAGAGAACTAAACCCTGCATCAACACAGAAACAGAGAACTAAACCCAGCATCAACACAGAAACAGAGAACGAAACGGAGCATCAACACAGAAACAGAGAACGAAGCCGAGCGTCACCACAGAAACAGAGAACTAAACCCAGCTTCACCACAGAAACAGAGAACTAAACCCATCATCAACACAGAAACCGAGAACAAAACCCAGCTTCAACACAGAAACAGTGAGCTGAACCAAGCATCACCACAGACACAGAGAACTAAACCCAGGATCAACACAGAAACAGAGAACTAAACCCAGCGTCAACACAGAAACAGTGAACTAAACCCAGCGTCAACACAGAAATAGAACTAAACCCAGCGTCACCACAGAAATAGAACAAAACCCAGCGTCACCACAGAAACAGAGAACAAAACCCAGCATCAACACAGAAACCGAGAACTAAATCAGCATCGACACAGAAACAGAGAACAAAACCCAGCATCACCACAGAAACATAGAACTAAACCCAGCGTCAACACAGAAACATAGAACTAAACCCGGCATCAATACAGAAACAGAGAACTAAACCCAGCGTCACCACAGAAACAGAGAACTAAACCCAGGATCAACACAGAAACAGAGAACTAAACCCAGCATCAACACAGAAACAGAAAACTAAACCCAGCATCAACATAGAAACAGAGAAATAAACCCAGCATCAACACAAAAACAGAGAACTAAACCCTGCATCAACACAGAAACAGAGAAATAAACCCAGCATCAACACAAAAACCGAGAACTGAACCCAGCATCAACACAGAAACCGAGAACTAAACCCAGCATCAACACAAAAACAGAGAACTAAACACAGCATCACCACAGAAACAGAGAACTAAACCCAGCATCAACACAGAAACAGAGAACTAAACCCAGCATCAACACAGAAACAGAGAACTAAACCCAGCATCAACACAGAAACAGAGAACTAAACCCGGTATCAACACAGAAACATAGAACTAAACATGGCATCAACACAGAAACAGAGAACCAAACCCAGCATCAACACAGAAACAGAGAACTAAACCCAGCAAAAACACAGAAACAGAGAACTAAACCCAGCGTCAACAAGCAAAACACTGGAGAACTAAACCCAGCGTCAACACAGAAACAGAGAACCAAACACAGCATCAACACAGAAACTGAGAACTAAACGCAGCATCAGAGCAGAAACAGAGAACTAAACTCAGCATCACCGCAGAAACAGAGATCTAAACCCAGCATTACCACAGAAACAGGCAACTATACCCAGCGTAACCACAAAAACAGAGAACGAAACCCAGCATCAACACAGAAACAGAGAACAAAAGCCAGCATTACCACAGAAACAGAGAACAAAAGCCAGCATCACCACAGAAACAGAGAACTAAACCCAGCATCAACACAGAAACAGAGATCTATACCCAGCGTCGCCACAAAAACAGAGAACTAAACCTAGCGTCACCACAGAAACAGGGAACTAAACCCAGCGTCAACACAGAAACAGAGATCTAAACCAAAATCACCACAGAAACAGAGAACTAAACCAAAATCACCACAGAAACAGAAAAATAAACACAGCATCGACACAGAAACAGAGAACGAAACCCAGCATCGTCATAGAAACAGAGAACAAAAGCCAGCATCAACACAGAAACAGAGAACTAAAACCCAGCACCAACACAGAAACCGAGAACTAAACCCAGCATCATCACAGAAACAGGGAACTAAACCCAGCATCACCACAGAAACAGGGAACTAAGCCCAGCATCAACACAGAAACAGAGAACCAAACACAGCATCAACACAGAAACAGAGGAATAAACCCAACATCAACACAAAAACCGAGAACTGAACCCAGCATCAACACAGAAAGCGAGAACAAAACCCAGCATCAACACAGAAACAGAGAACCAAACACAGCATCAACACAGAAACCGAGAACTGAACCCAGCGTCAACACAAAAATAGAGAACTAAACCCTGCATCAACACAGAAACAGAGAACTAAACCCAGCATCAACACAGAAACAGAGAACTGAACCCGGCATCAACACAGAAACAGAGCTAAACCCAGCATCAACACTGAAACAGAGAACTAAACCCAGCGTCAACACAGAAACAGAGAACTGAACCCAGCATCAACACAGAAACAGAGAACTAAACCCAGCATCAAAAAAGAAACAGAGAAATAAACCAGGCATCAACACAAACAGAGAACTAAACCCAGCATCACCACAGAAAGAGAACTAAACCCAGCAAAACCAAAGGAGCAGAAAACTAAAACCAGCGTCAACACAGAAACAGTGAACTAAACTCAGCATCAACACAGAAACAGAGAACTAAACCTAGCGTCAACACAGAAACAGAACTAAACCCAGTGTCACCACAGAAGCAGAAAACAAAACCCAGCGTCAACACAGAAACAAACTAAACCCAGCACCAACACAGAAACAGAGAACTAAATCCAGCATCAAAACAAAAACAGAGAACTAAACCCAGCATCAACACAGAAACAGAGATCTAAATCCAGCGTCACCACAGAAACAGAGAACTAAACCCTGCATCAACACAGAAACAGAGAACTAAACCCAGCATCAACACAGAAACAGAGAACGAAACGGAGCGTCAACACAGAAACAGAGAACGAAGCCGAGCGTCACCACAGAAACAGAGAACTAAACCCAGCTTCACCACAGAAACAGAGAACTAAACCCATCATCAACACAGAAACCGAGAACAAAACCCAGCGTCAACACAGAAACAGTGAGCTGAACCAAGCATCACCACAGACACAGAGAACTAAACCCAGGATCAACACTGAAACAGAGAACTAAACCCAGCGTCAACACAGAAACAGTGAACTAAACCCAGCGTCAACACAGAAATAGAACTAAACCCAGCGTCACCACAGAAATAGAACAAAACCCAGCGTCACCACAGAAACAGAGAACAAAACCCAGCATCAACACAGAAACAGAGAACTGAACCCAGTGTCGCCACAAAAACAAAGAACTAAACCCAGCGTCACCACAGAAACAGGGAACTAAAACCAGCATCACCACAGAAACAGGGAACTAAGCCCAGCATCAACACAGAAACAGAGAACCAAACACAGCATCAACACAGAAACAGAGGAATAAACCCAACATCAACACAAAAACCGAGAACTGAACCCAGCATCAACACAGAAAGCGAGAACAAAACCCAGCATCAACACAGAAACAGAGAACCAAACACAGCATCAACACAGAAACCGAGAACTGAACCCAGCGTCAACACAAAAATAGAGAACTAAACCCAGCATCAACACAGAAACAGAGATCTAAACCCAGCATTACCACAGAAACAGAGAACTAAACCCAGCGTCAACACAGAAACAGAGAACTGAACCCAGCATCAACACAGAAACAGAGAACTGAACCCAGCATCAACACAGAAATAGAGAACTAAACCCAGCGTCACCACAGAAACAGAGAACTAAACCCAGTGTCACCACAGAAACAGAGAACTAAACCCAGGGTCACCACAGAAGCAGTGAACTAAACCCAGCATCACCACAGAAACAGAGAACTAAACCCAGCATCAACACAGAAACAGAGAACTAAACCCAGCATCACCAGAGAAACCGAGAACTAAACCCAGCATCACCAGAGAAACAGAGAACAAAACCCAGCATCACCACAGAGACAGAGAACAAAACCCAGCATCACCACAGGAACAGAGAACAAAACCCAGCATCACCACAGAAACAGAGAACTAAACCCAGCGTCAACACAGAAACAGAGAACTAAACCCAGCATCAAAAAAGAAACAGAGAAATAAACCAGGCATCAACACAAACAGAGAACTAAACCCAGCATCACCACAGAAAGAGAACTAAACCCAGCAAAACCAAAGGAGCAGAAAACTAAAACCAGCGTCAACACAGAAACAGTGAACTAAACTCAGCATCAACACAGAAACAGAGAACTAAACCTAGCGTCAACACAGAAACAGAACTAAACCCAGTGTCACCACAGAAGCAGAAAACAAAACCCAGCGTCAACACAGAAACAAACTAAACCCAGCACCAACACAGAAACAGAGAACTAAATCCAGCATCAAAACAAAAACAGAGAACTAAACCCAGCATCAACACAGAAACAGAGATCTAAATCCAGCGTCACCACAGAAACAGAGAACTAAACCCTGCATCAACACAGAAACAGAGAACTAAACCCAGCATCAACACAGAAACAGAGAACGAAACGGAGCGTCAACACAGAAACAGAGAACGAAGCCGAGCGTCACCACAGAAACAGAGAACTAAACCCAGCTTCACCACAGAAACAGAGAACTAAACCCATCATCAACACAGAAACCGAGAACAAAACCCAGCGTCAACACAGAAACAGTGAGCTGAACCAAGCATCACCACAGACACAGAGAACTAAACCCAGGATCAACACAGAAACAGAGAACTAAACCCAGCGTCAACACAGAAACAGTGAACTAAACCCAGCGTCAACACAGAAATAGAACTAAACCCAGCGTCACCACAGAAATAGAACAAAACCCAGCGTCACCACAGAAACAGAGAACAAAACCCAGCATCAACACAGAAACCGAGAACTAAATCAGCATCGACACAGAAACAGAGAACAAAACCCAGCATCACCACAGAAACATAGAACTAAACCCAGCGTCAACACAGAAACATAGAACTAAACCCCGCATCAACACAGAAACAGAGAACTAAACCCAGCGTCACCACAGAAACAGAGAACTAAACCCAGGATCAACACAGAAACAGAGAACTAAACCCAGCATCAACACAGAAACAGAAAACTAAACCCAGCATCAACATAGAAACAGAGAAATAAACCCAGCATCAACACAAAAACAGAGAACTAAACCCTGCATCAACACAGAAACAGAGAAATAAACCCAGCATCAACACAAAAACCGAGAACTGAACCCAGCATCAACACAGAAACCGAGAACTAAACCCAGCATCAACACAAAAACAGAGAACTAAACACAGCATCACCACAGAAACAGAGAACTAAACCCAGCATCAACACAGAAACAGAGAACTAAACCCAGCATCAACACAGAAACAGAGAACTAAACCCAGCATCAACACAGAAACAGAGAACTAAACCCGGTATCAACACAGAAACATAGAACTAAACATGGCATCAACACAGAAACAGAGAACCAAACCCAGCATCAACACAGAAACAGAGAACTAAACCCAGCAAAAACACAGAAACAGAGAACTAAACCCAGCGTCAACAAGCAAAACACTGGAGAACTAAACCCAGCGTCAACACAGAAACAGAGAACCAAACACAGCATCAACACAGAAACTGAGAACTAAACGCAGCATCAGAGCAGAAACAGAGAACTAAACTCAGCATCACCGCAGAAACAGAGATCTAAACCCAGCATTACCACAGAAACAGGCAACTATACCCAGCGTAACCACAAAAACAGAGAACGAAACCCAGCATCAACACAGAAACAGAGAACAAAAGCCAGCATTACCACAGAAACAGAGAACAAAAGCCAGCATCACCACAGAAACAGAGAACTAAACCCAGCATCAACACAGAAACAGAGATCTATACCCAGCGTCGCCACAAAAACAGAGAACTAAACCTAGCGTCACCACAGAAACAGGGAACTAAACCCAGCGTCAACACAGAAACAGAGATCTAAACCAAAATCACCACAGAAACAGAGAACTAAACCAAAATCACCACAGAAACAGAAAAATAAACACAGCATCGACACAGAAACAGAGAACGAAACCCAGCATCGTCATAGAAACAGAGAACAAAAGCCAGCATCAACACAGAAACAGAGAACTAAAACCCAGCACCAACACAGAAACCGAGAACTAAACCCAGCATCATCACAGAAACAGGGAACTAAACCCAGCATCACCACAGAAACAGGGAACTAAGCCCAGCATCAACACAGAAACAGAGAACCAAACACAGCATCAACACAGAAACAGAGGAATAAACCCAACATCAACACAAAAACCGAGAACTGAACCCAGCATCAACACAGAAAGCGAGAACAAAACCCAGCATCAACACAGAAACAGAGAACCAAACACAGCATCAACACAGAAACCGAGAACTGAACCCAGCGTCAACACAAAAATAGAGAACTAAACCCTGCATCAACACAGAAACAGAGAACTAAACCCAGCATCAACACAGAAACAGAGAACTGAACCCGGCATCAACACAGAAACAGAGCTAAACCCAGCATCAACACTGAAACAGAGAACTAAACCCAGCGTCAACACAGAAACAGAGAACTGAACCCAGCATCAACACAGAAACAGAGAACTAAACCCAGCATCAAAAAAGAAACAGAGAAATAAACCAGGCATCAACACAAACAGAGAACTAAACCCAGCATCACCACAGAAAGAGAACTAAACCCAGCAAAACCAAAGGAGCAGAAAACTAAAACCAGCGTCAACACAGAAACAGTGAACTAAACTCAGCATCAACACAGAAACAGAGAACTAAACCTAGCGTCAACACAGAAACAGAACTAAACCCAGTGTCACCACAGAAGCAGAAAACAAAACCCAGCGTCAACACAGAAACAAACTAAACCCAGCACCAACACAGAAACAGAGAACTAAATCCAGCATCAAAACAAAAACAGAGAACTAAACCCAGCATCAACACAGAAACAGAGATCTAAATCCAGCGTCACCACAGAAACAGAGAACTAAACCCTGCATCAACACAGAAACAGAGAACTAAACCCAGCATCAACACAGAAACAGAGAACGAAACGGAGCGTCAACACAGAAACAGAGAACGAAGCCGAGCGTCACCACAGAAACAGAGAACTAAACCCAGCTTCACCACAGAAACAGAGAACTAAACCCATCATCAACACAGAAACCGAGAACAAAACCCAGCGTCAACACAGAAACAGTGAGCTGAACCAAGCATCACCACAGACACAGAGAACTAAACCCAGGATCAACACTGAAACAGAGAACTAAACCCAGCGTCAACACAGAAACAGTGAACTAAACCCAGCGTCAACACAGAAATAGAACTAAACCCAGCGTCACCACAGAAATAGAACAAAACCCAGCGTCACCACAGAAACAGAGAACAAAACCCAGCATCAACACAGAAACCGAGAACTAAATCAGCATCGACACAGAAACAGAGAACAAAACCCAGCATCACCACAGAAACATAGAACTAAACCCAGCGTCAACACAGAAACATAGAACTAAACCCGGCATCAATACAGAAACAGAGAACTAAACCCAGCGTCACCACAGAAACAGAGAACTAAACCCAGCATCAACACAGAAACAGAGAACTAAAGCCAGCATCAACACAGAAACAGAAAACTAAACCCAGCATCAACATAGAAACAGAGAAATAAACCCAGCATCAACACAAAAACAGAGAACTAAACCCTGCATCAACACAGAAACAGAGAAATAAACCCAGCATCAACACAAAAACCGAGAACTGAACCCAGCATCAACACAGAAACCGAGAACTAAACCCAGCATCAACACAAAAACAGAGAACTAAACACAGCATCACCACAGAAACAGAGAACTAAACCCAGCATCAACACAGAAACAGAGAACTAAACCCAGCATCAACACAGAAACAGAGAACTAAACCCAGCATCAACACAGAAACAGAGAACTAAACCCGGTATCAACACAGAAACATAGAACTAAACATGGCATCAACACAGAAACAGAGAACCAAACCCAGCATCAACACAGAAACAGAGAACTAAACCCAGCAAAAACACAGAAACAGAGAACTAAACCCAGCGTCAACAAGCAAAACACTGGAGAACTAAACCCAGCGTCAACACAGAAACAGAGAACCAAACACAGCATCAACACAGAAACTGAGAACTAAACGCAGCATCAGAGCAGAAACAGAGAACTAAACTCAGCATCACCGCAGAAACAGAGATCTAAACCCAGCATTACCACAGAAACAGGCAACTATACCCAGCGTAACCACAAAAACAGAGAACGAAACCCAGCATCAACACAGAAACAGAGAACAAAAGCCAGCATTACCACAGAAACAGAGAACAAAAGCCAGCATCACCACAGAAACAGAGAACTAAACCCAGCATCAACACAGAAACAGAGATCTATACCCAGCGTCGCCACAAAAACAGAGAACTAAACCTAGCGTCACCACAGAAACAGGCAACTATACCCAGCGTAACCACAAAAACAGAGAACGAAACCCAGCATCAACACAGAAACAGAGAACAAAAGCCAGCATTACCACAGAAACAGAGAACAAAAGCCAGCATCACCACAGAAACAGAGAACTAAACCCAGCATCAACACAGAAACAGAGATCTATACCCAGCGTCGCCACAAAAACAGAGAACTAAACCTAGCGTCACCACAGAAACAGGGAACTAAACCCAGCGTCAACACAGAAACAGAGATCTAAACCAAAATCACCACAGAAACAGAGAACTAAACCAAAATCACCACAGAAACAGAAAAATAAACACAGCATCGACACAGAAACAGAGAACGAAACCCAGCATCGTCATAGAAACAGAGAACAAAAGCCAGCATCAACACAGAAACAGAGAACTAAAACCCAGCACCAACACAGAAACCGAGAACTAAACCCAGCATCATCACAGAAACAGGGAACTAAACCCAGCATCACCACAGAAACAGGGAACTAAGCCCAGCATCAACACAGAAACAGAGAACCAAACACAGCATCAACACAGAAACAGAGGAATAAACCCAACATCAACACAAAAACCGAGAACTGAACCCAGCATCAACACAGAAAGCGAGAACAAAACCCAGCATCAACACAGAAACAGAGAACCAAACACAGCATCAACACAGAAACCGAGAACTGAACCCAGCGTCAACACAAAAATAGAGAACTAAACCCAGCATCAACACAGAAACAGAGATCTAAACCCAGCATTACCACAGAAACAGAGAACTAAACCCTGCATCAACACAGAAACAGAGAACTAAACCCAGCATCAACACAGAAACAGAGAACTGAACCCGGCATCAACACAGAAACAGAGCTAAACCCAGCATCAACACTGAAACAGAGAACTAAACCCAGCGTCAACACAGAAACAGAGAACTGAACCCAGCATCAACACAGAAACAGAGAACTAAACCCAGCGTCACCACAGAAACAGAGAACTAAACCCAGCGTCACCACAGAAACAGAGAACTAAACCCAGGGTCACCACAGAAACAGAGAACTAAACCCAGGGTCACCACAGAAGCAGTGAACTAAACCCAGCATCACCACAGAAACAGAGAACTAAACCCAGCATCAACACAGAAACAGAGAACTAAACCCAGCATCACCAGAGAAACCGAGAACTAAACCCAGCATCACCAGAGAAACAGAGAACTAAACCGAGCATCACCACAGAGACAGAGAACAAAACCCAGCATCACCACAGGAACAGAGAACTAAACCCAGCATCACCACAGAAACAGAGAACTAAACCCAGCGTCAACACAGAAACAGAGAACTAAACCCAGCATCAAAAAAGAAACAGAGAAATAAACCAGGCATCAACACAAACAGAGAACTAAACCCAGCATCACCACAGAAAGAGAACTAAACCCAGCAAAACCAAAGGAGCAGAAAACTAAAACCAGCGTCAACACAGAATCAGTGAACTAAACTCAGCATCAACACAGAAACAGAGAACTAAACCTAGCGTCAACACAGAAACAGAACTAAACCCAGTGTCACCACAGAAGCAGAAAACAAAACCCAGCGTCAACACAGAAACAAACTAAACGCAGCATCAACACAGAAACAGAGAACTAAACCCAGCATCAACACAGAAACAGAGAACTAAACCAAGCGTCAACACAGAAACAGAGATCTAAATCCAGCGTCACCACAGAAACAGAGAACTAAACCCTGCATCAACACAGAAACAGAGAACTAAACCCAGCATCAACACAGAAACAGAGAACGAAGCCGAGCGTCACCACAGAAACAGAGAACTAAACCCAGCTTCACCACAGAAACAGAGAACTAAACCCTGCATCAACACAGAAACCGAGAACAAAACCCAGCGTCAACACAGAAACAGTGAGCTGAACCAAGCATCACCACAGAAGCAGAGAACTAAACCCAGGATCAACACAGGAACAGAGAACTAAACCCAGCGTCAACACAGAAACAGAGAACTAAACCCAGCGTCAACACAGAAACAGTGAACTAAACCCAGCGTCAACACAGAAATAGAACTAAACCCAGCGTCACCACAGAAATAGAACAAAACCCAGCGTCACCACAGAAACAGAGAACAAAACCCAGCATCAACACAGAAACCGAGAACTAAATCAGCATCGACACAGAAACAGAGAACAAAACCCAGCATCACCACAGAAACATAGAACTAAACCCAGCGTCAACACAGAAACATAGAACTAAACCCGGCATCAATACAGAAACAGAGAACTAAACCCAGCGTCACCACAGAAACAGAGAACTAAACCCAGCATCAACACAGAAACAGAGAAATAAACCCAGCATCAACACAAAAACAGAGAACTAAACCCTGCATCAACACAGAAACAGAGAAATAAACCCAGCATCAACACAAAAACCGAGAACTGAACCCAGCATCAACACAGAAACCGAGAACTAAACCCAGCATCAACACAAAAACAGAGAACTAAACACAGCATCACCACAGAAACAGAGAACTAAACCCAGCATCAACACAGAAACAGAGAACTAAACCCAGCATCAACACAGAAACAGAGAACTAAACCCGGTATCAGCACAGAAACATAGAACTAAACATGGCATCAACACAGAAACAGAGAACTAAACCCAGCAAAAACACAGAAACAGAGAACTAAACCCAGCGTCAACAAGGAAAACACTGGAGAACTAAACCCAGCGTCAACACAGAAACAGAGAACCAAACACAGCATCAACACAGAAACTGAGAACTAAACGCAGCATCAGAGCAGAAACAGAGAACTAAACTCAGCATCACCGCAGAAACAGAGATCTAAACCCAGCATTACCACAGAAACAGACAACTATACCCAGCGTAACCACAAAAACAGAGAACGAAACCAAGCATCAACACAGAAACAGAGAACAAAAGCCAGCATCACCACAGAAACAGAGAACAAAAGCCAGCATCACCACAGAAACAGAGAACTAAACCCAGCATCAACACAGAAACAGAGATCTATACCCAGCGTCGCCACAAAAACAGAGAACTAAACCTAGCGTCACCACAGAAACAGGGAACTAAACCCAGCGTCAACACAGAAACAGAGATCTAAACCAAAATCACCAGAGAAACAGAGAACTAAACCAAAATCACCACAGAAACAGAAAAATAAACACAGCATCGACACAGAAACAGAGAACGAAACCCAGCATCGTCATAGAAACAGAGAACAAAAGCCAGCATCAACACAGAAACAGAGAACTAAAACCCAGCACCAACACAGAAACCGAGAACTAAACCCAGCATCATCACAGAAACAGAGATCTATACCCAGTGTCGCCACAAAAACAAAGAACTAAACCCAGCGTCACCACAGAAACAGGGAACTAAACCCAGCATCAACACAGAAACAGAGAACCAAACACAGCATCAACACAGAAACAGAGGAATAAACCCAACATCAACACAAAAACCGAGAATTGAACCCAGCATCAACACAGAAACCGAGAACAAAACCCAGCATCAACACAGAAACAGAGAACCAAACACAGCATCAACACAGAAACCGAGAACTGAACCCAGCGTCAACACAAAAATACTAACCCAGCATCAACACAGAAACAGAGATCTAAACCCAGCATTACCACAGAAACAGAGAACCAAACCCAGTATCAACACAGAAACATAGAACTAAACCCAGCATCAACAGAGAAACAGAGAACTAAACCCAGCATCAACACAGAAACAGAGAATTGAACCCGGCATCAACACAGAAACAGAGCTAAACCCAGCATCAACACTGAAACAGAGAACTAAAACCAGCGTCAACACAGAAACAGAGAACTAAACCCAGCAGCAACACAGAAACAGAGAACTAAAGTCAGCATCACCACAGAAACAGAGAATTAAACCCAGCGTCACCACAGAAACAGAGAACTAAACCCAGTGTCACCACAGAAACAGAGAACTAAACCCAGGGTCAACACAGAAGCAGTGAACTAAACCCAGCATCACCACAGAAACAGAGAACTAAACCCAGCATCAACACAGAAACAGAGAACTAAACCCAGCATCACCAGAGAAACCGAGAACTAAACCCAGCATCACCAGAGAAACAGAGAACTAAACCGAGCATCACCACAGAGACAGAGAACAAAACCCAGCATCACCACAGGAACAGAGAACTAAACCCAGCATCACCACAGAAACAGAGAACTAAACCCAGCGTCAACACAGAAACAGAGAACTAAACCCAGCATCAAAAAAGAAACAGAGAAATAAACCAGGCATCAACACAAACAGAGAACTAAACCCAGCATCACCACAGAAAGAGAACTAAACCCAGCAAAACCAAAGGAGCAGAGAACTAAAACCAGCGTCAACACAGAAACAGTGAACTAAACCCAGCATCAACACAGAAACAGAGAACTAAACCCAGCATCAACACAGAAACAGAGAACTAAACCCAGCATTACCACAGAAACAGAGCACTAAATCCAGCATCAACGCAGAAACAGAGAACTAAACCCAGCATCAACACAGAAATAGAGAACTAAACCCAGCATCAACACAGAATCAGAGAACTAAACCCAGCATCACCACAGAAACAGAGAACTAAACCCATCATCACCACAGAAATAGAGAACTAAACCCAGCATCACCACAGAAACAGGGATCTAAACCCAGCATCACCACAGAAACAGAGAACTAAACCCAGCATCACCACAGAAACAGAAAACAGAACCCAGCATCACCACAGAAACAGAAAACAGAACCCAGCATCACCACAGAAACAGAACTAAACCCAGCATCAACACAGAAACAGAGCACTAAACCCAGCGTCAACACAGAAATAGAACTAAACCCAGCATCAACACAGAATCAGAGAACTAAATCCAGCATCACCACAGAAACAGAGAACTAAACCCAGCATCACCACAGAAATAGAGAACTAAACCCAGCATCACCACAGAAACAGAACCCAGCATCAACACAAAAACAGAACTAAACCGAGCGTCAACACAGAAACAGAACTAAACCCAGTGTCACCACAGAAGCAGAAAATAAAACCCAGCATCAACACAGAAACAAACTAAACCCAGCATCAACATAGAAACAGAGAACTAAATCCAGCATCAAAACAAAAACAGAGAACTAAACCCAGCATCAACACAGAAACAGAGAACTAAGCCAAGCGTCAACACAGAAACAGAGATCTAAATCCAGCGTCACCACAGAAACAGAGAGCTAAACCCTGCCTCAACACAGAAACAGAGAACTAAACACAGCATCAACACAGAAACAGAGAACGAAACGGAGCGTCAACACAGAAACAGAGAACGAAGCCGAGCGTCAACACAGAAACTGAACTAAACCCAGCTTCACCACAGAAACAGAACTAAACCCTGCATCAACACAGAAACAGAGAACTAAACCCAGCATCAACACAGAAATAGAGAACGAAACCGAGCGTCAACACAGAAAAAGAACTAAACCCAGCATCAACACAGAAACAGAGAACTAAACCCAGCATCACCTCAGAAACAGAGAACTAAACCCAGCATCACCACAGAAACAGAGAACCAAACCCAACATAAACACAGAAACAGAGAACTAAACCCAGCATCGCCACAGAAACAGAGAACTCAAAGCAACATCAACACAGGAACAGGGACCCAGCATCACCACAGAAACAGAGAACTAAACCCAGCATCAACACAGAAATAGAGAACTAAACCCAGCATCACCAAAGAAGCACAGAACAAAACCCAGCATCAACAAAGAAACAGATAACTAAACTGAGCATCAACACAGAAACAGAGAACTAAACACAGGATCACCACAGAAACAGAGAACAAAACCCAGCGTCACCACAGCAACAGAGAACTAAACCCAGCATCAACACAGAAACAGAGAACAAAACACAGCATCAACACACAAAAAGAGAGAACTAAACCCAGTATCAACACAGAAACACAGAATTTAACCCAGCGTCAACACAGAAACAGATAACTAAACCGAGCGTCAACACAGAAACAAAGAACTAAACCCAGCGTCACCACAGAAACAGAGAACAAAACCCACCATCAACAAGGAAAAAGAGAACAAAACCCACCATCAACACAGAAACAGAGAACTAAACCTAGCATCAAACAAGAAACAGAGAACAAAACCTAGCATCAACACAGAAACTGAGAACTAAACCCAGCATCAGCCCAGAAACAGAGAACTAAACCCAGTGTCACCACAGAAACAGAGAACTAAACCCAGCATCAACACAGAAACAGAGAACTAACCCAGCATCAACACAGAAACAGAGAACGAAACCCAACATCACCACATAAACAGAACTACACCCAGCATCAGCCCAGTAACAGAGAACTAAACCCAGCGTCAACACTGAAACAGAGAACTAAACCCAACATCAACACAGGAACAGGGAACTAAACCCAGCATCACCACAGAAACAGAGAACTAAACCCAGCATCAACACAGAAATAGAGAACTAAACCCAGCATCACCAAAGAAGCAGAGTACAAAACCCAGCATCAACACAGAAACAGAGAAATAAACCCAACATCAACAAAGAAACAGATAACTAAACTGAGCATCAACACAGAAACAGAGAACTAAACACAGGATCACCACAGAAACAGAGAACTAAACCCAGCATCAACACAGAAACAGAGAACAAAACACAGCATCAACACACAAAAAGAGAGAACTAAACCCAGTATCAACACAGAAACACAGAATTAAACCCAGCGTCAACACAGAAACAGATAACTAAACCGAGCGTCAACACAGAAACAAAGAATTAAACCCAGTGTCACACACAGAAACAGAGAACAAAACCCACCATCAACAAGGAAAGAGAACAAAACCACCATCAACACAGAAACAGAGAACTAAACCTAGCATCAAACAAGAAACAGAGAACAAAACCTAGCATCAACACAGAAACTGAGAACTAAACCCAGCGTCAAAACAGAAACAGAGAACTAACCCAGCATCAACACAGAAACAGAGAACGAAACCCAACATCAACACAGAAACAGAGAAATAAACCCAACATCAACACAGAAACAGAGAACTAAACACAGCATCAACACAGAAAGAGATAACTGAACCCAGCATCACCACAGAAACAGAGAACCAAACCCAGCATAAACACAGAAACAGAGAAGAAAACACAGCATCAACACAGAATCAGATAACTAAACCCAGCGTCAACACAGAAACAAAGAACCAAACCAAGCGTCACCACAGAAACAGAGATCTAAACCAATCATTACCACAGAAACAGAGGACTAAACCCAGTATCAACACAGAAATAGAGAACTAAATCCAGCTTCAAAACAGAAAACAATGGAGAACTAAACACAGCGTCAGCACAGAAACAGAGAACTAAACCCAGCATCAATACAGAAACAGAGAACAAAACGCAGCATCAATACAGAAACAGAGAACAAAACGCAGCATCAACACAGAAACAGATAACTAAACCCAGCATCACCAGAGAAACAGAGAAGTAAGCCCAGCATCACCACAGAAACAGGGAACTAAACCCAGCATCACAAAGGAAACAGAGAACTAAACCCAGCGTCAACACTGAAACAGAGAACTAAACGCAGCATCAACACAAAAACAGGGAACTAAACCCAGCGTCAACACAGAAACAGAGAACGAGACCCAACATCAACACAGAAACAGAGAAATCAAACTAACATCAACACAGAAACAGAGAACAAAACCCATCAGCACAGAAACAGAGAACTAAACCCAGCATCACCACAGAAACAGATAATTGAACCCAGCATCACCACAGAAACAGAGAACCAAACCCAACATAAACACAGAAACAGAGAACTAAACCCAGCATCAACACAGAAACCGAGAACTAAACCCAGCATCAACACTGAAACAGAGAACTAAACCCAGCATCAACACAGAAACAGAGAACTAAACCCAGCATCAACACAGAAACAGAGAACTAAACCCAGCATCAACACAGAAACAGAGAACTAAACACAGCATCACCACAGAAACAGAGAACTAAACCCAGCGTCAACACAGAAACAGAGAACTAAACCCAACGTCAACACAGAAACAGAGAACTAAAGCCAGCATCAACACAGAAACCGAGAACTAAACCCAGCATCAACACAGAAACAGAGAACTAAACCCAGCATCAACACAGAAACAGAGAACTAAACCCAGCATCAACACAGAAACAGAGAACTAAACCCAGCATCAACACAGAAACAGAGAAATAAACCCAGCATCAACACAAAAACAGAGAACAAAACCCAGCATCACCACAGAAACAGAGAACAAAACCCAGCATCAACACAGACACAGAGAACTAAACCCAGCATCACCACAGAAACAGAGAACTAAACCCAGCATCACCACAGAAACGGAGAACTAAACCCAGCATCACCACAGAAACGGAGAACTAAACACAGCATCAACACAAAAACAGAGAACTAGACCCAGCATCATCACAGAAACAGAGAACTAAACCCAGCATCAACACAGAAACAGAGAACTAAACCCAGCATCAACACAGAATCAGAGAACTAAAGCCAGCGTCAACACTGAAAACAATGGAGAACTAAACCCAGCGTCAACACAGAAACAGAGAACTAAACCCAGCGTCACCATAGAAACAGGGAACTACTCCCAGTGTCACCACAGAAACAGAGAACTAAACCCAGCGTCACCACAGAAACAGTGAACGAAACCCAGCATCAACACAGAAATAGAACTAAACCCAGCGTCACCACAGAAATAGAACAAAACCCAGCGTCACCACAGAAATAGAACAAAACCCAGCGTCACCACAGAAACAGAGAACTAAACCCAGCATCAACACAGAAACCGAGAACTAAATCAGCATCGTCACAGAAACAGAGAACAAAACCCAGCATCACCACAGAAACATAGAACTAAACCCAGCATCAACACAGAAACATAGAACTAAACCCAGCATCAATACAAAAACAGAGAACTAAACCCAGCGTCACCACAGAAACAGAGAACTAAACCCAGCATCAACACAGAAACAGAAAACTAAACCCAGCATCAACACAGAAACGGAAAACTAAACCCAGCATCAACACAGAAACAGAGAAATAAACCCAGCATCAACACAAAAACAGAGAACTAAACCCTGCATCAACACAGAAACAGAGAAATAAACCCAGAATCAACACAAAAACCGAGAACTGAACCCAGCATCAACACAGAAACCGAGAACCAAACACAGCATCAACACAGAAACAGAGAACTAAACCCAGCATCAATACAAAAACAGAGAACTAAACACAGCATCACCACAGAAACAGAGAACTAAACCCAGCATCAACACAGAAACAGAGAACTAAACCCAGCATCAACACAGAAACAGAGAACTAAACCCGGTATCAACACAGAAACAGAGAACTAAACCCGGCATCAACACAGAAACAGAGAACTAAACCCAGCATCAACACAGAAACAGAGAACTAAACCCAGCATCAACACAGAAACAGAGAACTAAACCCAGCGTCAACAAGGAAAACACTGGAGAACTAAACCCAGCGTCAACACAGAAACAGAGAACCAAACACAGCATCAACACAGAAACTGAGAACTAAACGCAGCATCAGAGCAGAAACAGAGAACTAACCTCGGCATCACCGCAGAAACAGAGATCTAAACCCAGCATTACCACAGAAACAGAGAACAAAACGCAGCATCAACACAGAAACAGGTAACTAAACCCAGCATCACCAGAGAAACAGAGAAGTAAGCCCAGCATCACCACAGAAACAGGGAACTAAACCCAGCATCACCACAGAAACAGGGAACTAAACGCAGCATCACCAAGGAAACAGAGAACTAAACCCAGCGTCAACACTGAAACAGAGAACTAAACGCAGCATCAACACAAAAACAGGGAACTAAACCCAGCATCACCACAGAAACAGAGAACTAAACCCAGCGTCAACACAGAAAGAGAGAACTAAACCCAGCATCAACACAGAAACAGAGAACTAAACCCAGCATCACCACATAAACAGAACTAAACCCAGCATCAACACAGAAACAGAGAACTAAACCTAGCATCACCACAGAAACAGAGAACAAAACCCAGCATCAACACAGAAACAGAGAACTAACCCAGCATCAACACAGAAACAGAGAACTAAACCCAGCATCAACACAGAAACAGAGAAATAAACCCAGCATCAACACAAAAACCGAGAACTGAACCCAGCATCAACACAGCAACCGAGAACCAAACACAGCATCATCACAGAAACAGAGAACTAAACCCAGCATCAACACAAAAACAGAACTAAACACAGCATCACCACAGAAACAGAGAACTAAACCCAGCATCACCACAGAAACAGAGAACTAAACCTAGCATCACCACAGACACAGGAAAATAAACCCAGCATCGACACAGAAACAGAGAACTAAACCCAGCATCAACACAGAAACAGAGAACAAAAGCCAGCATCAACACAGAAACAGATAACTAAAACACAGCATCAACACAGAAACAGAGAATTAAACCCAGCATCAACACAGAATCAGAGAACTAAAGCCAGCGTCAACACTGAAAACAATGGAGAACTAAACCCAGCGTCAACACAGAAACAGAGAACTAAACCCAGCGTCACCATAGAAACAGGGAACTATGCCCAGCGTCACCACAGAAACAGTGAACTAAACCCAGCGTCAACACAGAAATAGAACTAAACCCAGCATCAACACAGAAACCGAGAACTAAATCAGCATCGTCACAGAAACAGAGAACAAAACCCGGCATCACCACAGAAACATAGAACTAAACACAGCGTCAACACTGAAACATAGAACTAAACCCAGCATCAGTACAGAAACAGAGAACTAAACCCAGCGTCACCACAGAAACAGAGAACTAAACCCAGCATCAACACAGAAACAGAGAACTAAACCCAGCATCAACACAGAAACAGAAAACTAAACCCAGCATCAACACAGAAACAGAGAAATAAACCCAGCATCAACACAAAAACAGAGAACTAAACCCTGCATCAACACAGAAACAGAGAAATAAACCCAGCATCAACACAAAAACCGAGAACTGAACCCTGCATCAACACAGAAACCGAGAACCAAACACAGCATCAACACAGAAACTGAGAACTAAACCCAGCATCAACACACAAAAACAGAGAACTAAACACAGCATCACCACAGAAACAGAGAACTAAACCCAGCATCAACACAGAAACAGAGAACTAAACCCGGTATCAACACAGAAACAGAGAACTAAACCCGGCATCAACACAGAAACAGAGAACCAAACCCAGCATCAACACAGAAACAGAGAACTAAACCCAACATCAACACAGAAACAGAGAACTAAACCCAGCGTCAACAAGCAAAACACTGGAGAACTAAACCCAGCGTCAACACAGAAACAGAGAACCAAACACAGCATCAACACAGAAACTGAGAACTAAACGCAGCATCAGAGCAGAAACAGAGAACTAAACTCGGCATCACCGCAGAAACAGAGATCTAAAGCCAGCATTACCACAGAAACAGACAACTAAACCCAGCGTAACCACAAAAACAGAGAACGAAACCCAGCATCAACACAGAAACAGAGAACAAAAGCCAGCATCAACACAGAAACAGAGATCTATACCCAGCGTCGCCACAAAAAGAGAACTAAACCTAGCGTCAACACAGAAACAGAGATCTAAACCAAAATCACCACAGAAACAGAGAACTAAACCAAAATCACCACAGAAACAGAGAATGAAACCCAGCATCGTCACAGAAACAGAGAACAAAAGCCAGCATCACCACAGAAACAGAGAACTAAAACCCAGCATCAACACAGAAACCGAGAACTAAACCCAGCATCATCACAGAAACAGAGATCTATACCCAGTGTCGCCACAAAAACAAAGAACTAAACCCAGCATCACCACAGAAACAGGGAACTAAACCCAGCATCACCACAGAAACAGGGAACTAAGCCCAGCATCAACACAGAAACAGAGAACCAAACACAGCATCAACACAGAAACAGAGGAATAAACCCAACATCAACACAAAAACCGAGAACTGAACCCAGCATCAACACAGAAACCGAGAACAAAACCCAGCATCAACACAGAAACAGAGAACTAAAACCAGCATCACCAGAGAAACAGAGAACTAAACCCAGCATCACCAGCGAAACAAAGAACTAAACCGAGCATCACCACAGAGACAGAAAACAAAACCCAGCATCACCACTGAAACAGAGAACTAAACCTAGCATCACCACAGAAACAGAGAACTAAACCCAGCGTCAACACAGAAACAGAGAACTAAACCCAGCGTCAACACAGAAACAGAGAACTAAACCCAGCATCAAAACAGAAACAGAGAACTAAACCCAGCATCAAAACAGAAACAGAGAAATAAACCAGGCATCAACACAGAAACAGAGAACTAAACCCAGCATCACCACAGAAAGAGAACTAAACCCAGCAAAACCAAAGGAGCAGAGAACTAAACCCAGCGTCAACACAGAAACAGAGAACTAAACCTAGCATCAACACCGAAACAGAGAACTAAACCCAGCATCACCACAGAAACAGAGAACTAAACCCAGCATTACCACAGAAACAGAGCACTAAATCCAGCATCAACACAGAAACAGAGAACGAAATCCAGCATCAACGCAGAAACAGAGAACTAAACCCAGCATCAACACAGAAATAGAGAACTAAACCCAGCATCAACACAGAATCAGAGAACTAAACCCAGCATCACCACAGAAACAGAGAACTAAACCCATCATCACCACAGAAATAGAGAACTAAACCCAGCATCACCACAGAAACAGGGAACTAAACCCAGCATCAACACAGAAACAGAGAACTAAACCCAGCATCACCACATAAACAGAAAACAAAACCCAGCATCACCACAGAAACAGAAAACAGAACCCAGCATCACCACAGAAACAGAACTAAACCCAGCATCAACACAGAAACAGAGCACTAAACCCAGCGTCAACACAGAAATAGAACTAAACCCAGCATCAACACAGAAATAGAGAACTAAACCCAGCATCAACACAGAATCAGTGAACTAAACCGAGCGTCAACACAGAAACAGAACTAAACCCAGTATCACCACAGAAGCAGAAAACAAAACCCAGCGTCAACACAGAAACAAACTAAACCCAGCATCAACACAGAAACAGAGAACTAAATCCAGTATCAAAACAAAAACACAGAACTAAACCCAGCATCAACACAGAAACAGAGAACTAAACCAAGCGGCAACACAGAAACAGAGATCTAAATCCAGCGTCACCACAGAAACAGAGAACTAAACCCTGCATCAACACAGAAACAGAGAACTAAACCCAGCATCAACACAGAAACAGAGAATGAAACCGAGCGTCAACACAGAAACTGAACTAAACCCAGCGTCACCACAGAAACAGAGAACTAAACCCAGCATCAACACAGAAACAGAGAACGAAACCGAGCGTCAACACAGAAACAGAACTAAACCCAGCATCAACACAGAAACAGAGAACTAAACCCAGCATCACCTCAGAAACAGAGAACTAAACCCAGCATCACTACAGAAACAGAGAACTAAACCCAGCGTCACTACAGAAACAGAGAATGAAACCCAGCATCAACACAAAAACAGAACTAAACCGAGTGTCAACACAGAAACAGAACTAAACCCAGTGTTACCACAGAAGCAGAAAACAAAACCCAGCGTCAACACAGTAACAGAACTAAACCCAGTGTCACCACAGAAGCAGAAAACAAAACCCAGCATCAACACAGAAACAGAGAACTAAACCCAGCATCACCACAGAAACAGAGAACTAAACCCAGCATCACCACAGAAACAGAGACTAAACCCAGCATCACCACAGAAACAGAGACTAAACCCAGCATCACCACAGAAACAGAGAACTAAATCCAGCATCAACACAGAAACAGGGAAATAAACCCAGCATCAGCACAGAAACAGAGAACTAAACCCAGCATCAACACAGAAACAGCGAACTACACCCAACATCAATACAGAAAACGAGAACTAAACCCAGCATCAACACAGAAACAGAGAACTAAACCCAGCGTCAACACAGAAACAGAGAACTAAACCCAGCATCAACACAGAAACAGAGAACTAAACCCAGCGTCATCACAGAAACAGAGAACTAAACCCAGTGTCATCATGGGAACAGAGAACTAAACCCAGTGTCATCATGGAAACAGAGAACTAAACCCGGTGTCATCACGGAAACAGAGAACTAAACCCAGTGTCATCACAGAAACGGAGAAGTAAACTCAGTGTCACCACTGAATACAATAGAGAGCTAAACCCTGCATCACCAGCTCGATGCAATACATGCCAATTGCTCAGTTGGTCACCAGATAGTATGCTCAAGGGAGGAGAGAAATGTTAAAGCAAATATAGACAGTATAATATGCCCATATGTTTCATTACATGTTACAGGCAGCCTGTAACTGATAAATGGAAAAGGGTTTTTTGCACTAAGAAATCTGAATGGTTTAATAGTTTGGATAATGCAAATTATTTGATGTCTTTAAAGTCCCTCAATTCAAGTTTAAGTAGACTGCATCTGAAAGTCATGAAGCTCCAGCTATTGGTTCAGGGGTTTTCAGGTTCTCTTTATCAAACCACTGATAGTGATCTAGAGTCTTTGAAGAGAGAATTGCTGAAGGGAATTAGCTAAGTCAGATAATTTCTGTAGTTAGCTAGGAAGAAGTTTAAGGTAACACTACCTAAAAGAGCAATTCTAACACAATTTACAGAAAGAGTTGCTGCTATTTTCCCCTATCCAAATTAGCAAATTTGGCAGGGCAGGCTCAAAAGGACCAAATGATCTTATTGACTGGCTGTTATGGCAGAGCCGATGGTAAATGGAGTTGTCCAAATCCCAAAAGGAACCTTGAAGCAACTACCACAATTTGTTTTGCAATTAGTATAAATTTTGAGACGAGTGCCTTGAATTCAGTCGTAATAAGACCACCAAGTCTTGAAGGTTTTTACAAAACTAGATTAAACATTTATTAATAAGAGAAATGATCTTAAACACATACATAGGTCTACAAATTACTACTATGAAAACTTCTAAATCCCCTAATTAATCTGACTTGCACTTACATTTCCGTTAAGGCAACAGTAAGACACAGGTTTTAAAAGACCCAGGCAAGGTGACACACAATACCCTGAACCAGTCAGATTCAAACTGAGTTTTCTTAACTTCAGTTCTTTGAAAACAGCAGCTTGAGGCATAGATGCTGAAGGCTTTTAACACTGTGAAAAGGTCTGGGGTACTCTGTTCATGGCAGCCAATGTCTGGTTACAGAACTTACCATTAACACAAGAAAAATGCATTGGAAAAACTGAACTGTAACCCACGTTCAATATTTTATTTATTAAAGTAAACAAAAAAGAGAAAGTTATTTCCCCAGCTATAAAAATGCCTACCATTACACACAGCCTTCACACCTTTATATATATTTTCCCCTTTGAATGCAAATTCCCATTGTTTCACTTTGTCTTTGTACTTTATCTTTCTGATAATAAAAATCTCTCATAGCACTAAGTTTTACCAGTAATCTTTGAGAAAAATAAACACACAGTTTCTAAACTTCACCTGGCAAGGTGACACATTTCACCCCTGCTTTGAAAACAATCTAGTCTGATTTATTTTAAAATGCGAATGTCCTTTTACTCCTTACATTCTAAGCTTCCCCCATGTTTACAGCAAAGCCTTCAGACCAGCTGCCTTTAAGTCAATTAAGTCTGTCACACACATAGACACCTACAGACACAGATACTATTTCACAATAAATTCCAATAACATTATGAGAATTATTATATCTTCCGGACACTGGCGGAGCAGGTTCAAAGGATCAAATGGCCTATTCCTGCATCTTATGCTCTTAACCCAATACCTTCCAAACTTGATTTCTTAAAATAAATGTCTTTACATCAAACAGAATCCAATGGATCTCAGTTCTAGCAAAAGCATATCCAATTCTGTCAACATTGGAAGCTCCATGTTTAACACCTACAATTCAAAACAGTGTTCAATTTATCAAAGAACACCTGAAAATGTATCACCTTCATCAAAAAAAAAAGCTGTTCCATTCTTACAATTAATATTCTGAAAAGGATATACCACTTTCTGGACTGATTCCAGTCTTCTCAAAGTATTCTATGTTTTTGATCATGTTAACTTTATTATTACATAAACTTAAGCAATTGTTTAGCCTGTGTAAAGTTAATTAAACATGCTATTTATTGATGCCCGAATTATAATGGACATTATACATAGTTTCCAAGAAGCAATTTATTGTGACTAAGGTTAAGTCTTGGGTCTGGGGTACTCTGTTCATGGCAGACAATGTCCGGTTACAGAACTTACCATTAACACAAGAAAAATGCATTGGAAAAACTGAACTGTAACCCACGTTCAATATTTTATTTATTAAAGTAAATGAAAAAGAGAAAATCATTTCCCCAGCTATAAAACAACAGGGGAAATTTTTTGGAGGCGACAGGATTCTCGGTTGCTGGTTTTGAATGACCCACCTTGCCTCCTGCTGGCAAATCAGAGGCCAAGCACTCTCCTGAATGGCAGTGCCACTGGGAGGCAGTGGCTGCTGCCAGAACACAATTCACTGAAGGCCAAGGGTCACGGAGAGACTCAGGCCAAAGATAAATGATGACAGGAGGGTTTTTGTGGTTGGGTTCAGGGGGGACAGAATGTAGGGGGATCTGCAGCAAGGAGGGATGGGAAAAATTGGTGGCGGGGGTCTAGCAGTGGGCTCCCCCCTTCCTGATGTCAGTCCCCTTAAATCAGGCAGTGATTGCCTTTAAACAAGGGACACTCCCCCACCCCCCAAAACCTTTGGAGGCCACAAGCAACTGCACAATTTTGCATGTCGTGCTCCCCGCACGGCAATAGACCCACCTGCCACTGGGTTAATACATGTGGCAGCAACTAGAGACCCTTAATCGAGCATTAATTGTCCACTTAACGGCCTCAATTGGCAGAAAGATTTAATCAGGGTACAGGCAAGAAGGTGGGCTTGGCCTAAATAGCCAAATGGTTATGGTACTGGGTTTGTAACCCCAAGATCAAGAGTTCAAATCTCACAATAGCAAACTATGAAACAATGTAACTTCATGTGAAACAGATGGAAACGGGTTTGTACTCAAAAGAGTTACAGGCAAGAAGGTGGTGGGCTCCCCACTCACCACAAAACCTGCCTAATTAAACGCCCTCCCTGCCTCCAAACGCACCACAGGGGATAACATAAAATACCATCTGAAAAGGAAAATAAAAAAAAGGAAGTGATCAAATTCTTGGTACTGTTCAAGTAATTTTAACCATGAACTACAACATTCCTTCACTGGATTCATGAAGACCAAAGATTGTACATCTATCTTATTCCATTTTAATATTCAAACAGTAAAACACTCACAACAAAGAAAATAGGCCTTACATGTCTGGCTTCTATCTTTGCAATTTCCATTCGAGTTCGGGAATCATCCACGTTCTCTTCATAGTGTTTCCGTTTACATTGTTCCACTTCCCTATTGAATGGAAAGAACTAATACAGTAACTAATTACCAACACGTCTTCATGCAGTGGAACTTTAACACTGCAGGAGTTTATTTCCTGTCACCAGAGCAGCAAAACTGCTTTGACTTGAGAGTCCACCAAAATCAGAGAGGCCAAAGATCCAGGGTCCTTCCTACACACTCATACCATAATGCCACCAGGAGTGTATCAGAAGAACTCAATCACTCCTGGATTTGCACTAGGGATTCTATGAGTTTGTAAAGGCAGCATCTGGAGGTCTTATGGTGCAGTGGTAGCATCCCTACCTCTGGATTCAAGTCCCACTTCATGACCTGATGGTCTTGCAAGATATATTCTAACGTAGCCAAAGAGGTTGATTATCAGCCTGTAAATCTTTCCAATGAGCCTGATGGCAGGTGGTAAAAGTAGGAAAGTTTTCTGGTTAGCCATACTGCAGAACCATTGGAATATTTTGTGAAGCATAATCATGGACCAATCCAATGGAAGTCCATTGTCACCAACACCCTGTTATCGCACAGTACCTGAAGGAGTTTCTGCCTACAAGATAAGCTATGCAAGGCAGGGTGACCATGGATTCCTATTACAAGGAGCTCACGCAATACAAGGTGCACATCAGCTGGCACATTGGCAATAGTATGCCATGCCTAGCAGGCTCCAAATGGCACCCACCAGTGTCCAGGCTAAGACTGGACCGTGAAGATTTAACTCCTGCAGTTTTTAAAAACAAACACTTTTTTAAAAAACAATTTCATTAAGAGATCAGAGGAGGTGTCACTTCATCCATTAGCAATTGCGAAACCTCCGCTCTTAACCTGGCACAATATGGTGCAGTTTGTGGCACAGGCAGGCACCTCGTTTAAACCCCTCCATGACTTCACCCTTCCCAACTCTGTAACTTCCTTGAGCACCACAAGTCCCTCCCACCACCCCACAAAATACATTGCCTTGTGCATTCCCCTTAAACTTCTGCCACCACTGGTGGCTGTGCCTTCAGCCTTCTAGGCCCAACGCTTTCTAATTCTTTTTCCAAACCCCTCAGGGCCTTCCTTATTTCTTTGACCAAATTTTTGTTCAGCCCTCCCAATATCTCCCTTTTTTAGGTGTGTCTACTTTTGTCTGGTTACACATCTGTAAGTGCCTTAGGATGTTGTCACATTGATTCACATTGTTGTTATTGGGAGCTTAAACTAAGTCTAACGATATGCTCTACTAGTGCATATATATTCTTGGTAGCAATTCATAGTGCTTAAAACCTTCAACATAATGTCTGAAATTAATGCCAAAACAGCAATAGGGAACTAAACTGAACCCTTAGAAATCTGAAGGGAAACAAAATCAAAACAAAAAAAAAAACTGTTGGTGTGAATTTGAACCTCACAGTTATGGTCTGGCAGCAATGGGAAACAAGACCCAAAACTGCAAATTAAATTACAAAATTAATTAATTTTATGCTGTTTGGGATTGACGAGATGGATATTGCCAATGGCTGCACGTTCATACTATTTTAGTGGCATCCCTTAAGCAGCAGAATTTCCCATGTAATTCCACCATTAACAATCTGTGGAATGTGCTTTATTTTAAAAAAAATGAGTAATGGTATTTCTACCCCATATTTAATGTAGCTTAGACATCTATCTTTTGTATGAGCCATTTTCCAGGCAACAAGGATGGCAAAAGATCCCGGAAAAGCCAACATAAATAAATACTGGGATAAGAAGTGAAATTGTTATATTTGGGATTAATGTTATGCATAAGTGGCGAGGAAGCTTTTTCATACTGGAACCAATGCTGTACCTTGTCCTGAGAGTGCAGGCTCCTGACAACAAGGGGTAAAAGTGTTCCTTTGCACGCCTGCCTTCTTGGTTAAAATCTCTAACCTTAATGGAAATAAAATCAAACAAGCTTTCTCAGAGTGTTTGGAAATTAAACCCATCTAGTTGTTCTCTGTCCTATAAATGGAGGCACTCAAAACTAACCACTCCATACCTTTCCTTTTCTGAGAGGATCAATTTGGTGAGGTAGTCGTGGAGGTCATTCTCCTGCTGAATTCGTTTATCTTCAATGCTGTTCCATCGCTTCTTCTTTGCTATCCTCAGAGCACTTGGAATATCATCTCCAAAATTCAGCCTTTGTTCTTTTGCCAAATTATAAGCTGGAAAAAGGGAGTTTGTACACAAGCTATAAAAACAGAAAGCAACAAATCACCCAAGCTTCCCGAGAATGAGCAGGGCTCAAATAAGGGCAGCCATTACTTAACAAGCATTACATTTGTTTCATACTTTTAACCAAATATAAATCAAGGAACTGAATCCAACTTGACCAAGGTCAGAAGTGAAATTGTCAGCAAGTTCTAAATGTGGCATTAACATTGTTCATTAGTGGAGAGGAAGCTTTTTTTATGCATACAACCAATGATGTACCTAACATAGAGCACACACTGCTGCCCACAGCTGGTTAAAGTGTTCCACCCACCCCCCATATCCCATCCCCTGCCCTGACTTCTCAAGTAATATCGGCAACTTAAATGAGCATAACACTTGTTCCATTCAGAATAATTACTAATTATAATAACTCTTTGGGATTAACATCACCTCAAACTATTATCTCTCTCTAATGTTCATCAATAACAGCAGCCTGTTAAAGATTGCAGTCCACTTCCCTTTAAATTTCAGGAACAAATTTACAACAATGTCAATTCAGAGGGGTCCTTTTTTAATTAGAACTGATAGCAACTATTTTGCAGGGATTCAATTTGAGTTTCTTCTGTTTTATATTTGGCACTTACGCTCTCACATGGCTGTGAAATATCTAAATAAGAAAAGTCTGTGCACGTTTACACATGGAAAATATGCGCACCTATGTACTTTAAAAAAAAATTTAATAGAGATCTGCACTGGCCCAACAATGATGCGGCTCCATATGTCAAGACCAGATTAAAGCACCAGGGTCTTGACATAAATAGGACTTTAGCAGCTTGTACATGGCACCCAACTGTCAGAGATAAAGGATTTGCAAAGACAATAAATTTAACCCTTAGACCACTTGCACAACTTAGCCTGGTCAACAAATTTAAAGCTCCAGTTCACACACAAAGGTAGATAACCTGATTACACTAAGAATAATGTTAAAGTTTCTGAAGTAGCTTCATTATAAAGTTTTCGAAGTTTACTGGCTTTTTGTTATACCTTCCTCTGTATCACTTTGCTTCAATATTTGTTTTAAATCTTACATAATTTATTTTATTTTTTAAAAATTGACTTGGTTTTCTTGCATCATTCCATCCTCCTTCCCAGACCTGCAATATGATTTGGTTGAAAAACTGACCCTTGGAATCGTTTTCCAGCTAATCAAGGAGTTAAGCATCAATATTTGACTTGGTCACATTGCTGAGTGACATGTTTTTGGAACCAGTCTTCACAGTGCAAAAGGACCTGATGAAATAACTTGTCAGAGGTCCTGAGGAGTGACCACAATGAATATTCATTCCTCTCCTACCTTCAACTATCTATCTGATGGGACAAATGTCTCTCCCCTTAGAGCGTAGCTATTAGGTCTTTTATGAAATTATTTGAAAGCACTCTCAACTTGGCTCCATTAATCATCTAACTATAAAGCAAAATTGCATACATCTGGTAGTGTTGTTCAGAGACACCTAGTGATGGTTAGTATAGAAATTGCCATGGCGGTGCACCTGGATTGAGAGGGTCAGCACATTGGCAAGACACAAGGAGCTCCACCCTGCATCTGGCCTGTGCTACACCAGACCTTGAAAATGCTGGATATTGGTGTAAAAAAAGTGAGAGAAAGCACTTGACTCCACAACACTGGGTATTCATACACTTTTGAGCACAGCTAACTGATTACACTTATCCGGTGAATATCTCACTTTGATTAAGTTCACAGTGGGAATAGTTACAAAAAAATCCAATGTACTTTTATAAAATACCTGAGTGGGACAGTGGAAGTCCAATTAATTTAAAGGAGCACAGATATATTCTTAAACTTGTGGAGAGATATCAGGGAACTAAATGGTCACCATTTTCTAAGGTCATTGCTTAACAGCACTTAAACGATTAGAAAGTTTCCTTAAAAAGTTTAAAGCAATGAAATTGTTGTTAAGTCAGTAATCAAAGACACGTATGACCAGCTCTATACAGTGTTACAATCTGCACCCATAATCGTTCTCATGCAATGTTCGCAATTGCTAGCAACTCTTATCTGTAGGCCTACAGAGATAAGATCGCTTGCCATTCCTATTGACGCATTTCAGTAAACACTTCTGCAGTGATTGGCTATGAAGAAGAAAAGCAGGACCCCTCACCTCGTTGAAGGTTGCCGATAGCTTCATCATAATTCTCCATTTCCAGTAGGCACTGTCCCAGGAAGAAGTGAGCTTTAACAGACTGGCTGTCTAACTCGAGGGCATGTTTACAGTCTGCCACTGCCTTATCAAATTGTTGCATCTTCACGTAACACAGTGCACGATTAGTGTAGTACACAGCCACAGATGGGTTACGGTTCTGAAAAACAAAGCCAAAGAGATGGAAGTAAATATCATGAGAGTAAAGAGGTAAACTGGAAAGTTACAGCTTTAATCAGCAAACTAAACAGTGCTAACACAAATAAATCAGTGCTGCACTCAGGACAATATTATATTAGAAGACAGTGAATTCCCTTGAAATCTTAATCAGGAAGAATGCAATGTCTTTAGGAGCTTGCACATTTGTTAACTGCTAAAATTGATTTTTCTGTAATATACTGTTTCTCATTCTGCTTTTTAAGGCAATAGCAAGAGTATAAATAAGAACATTGTTTTAAAAAATTAAAGCACAGGAAAATGTTGGGAGTTTTCAAAGACCGACAAAGTAGTGTCTTACAACATAGAGTGGAGCCTCTCCAAATCAGGTGCATCGAGTCCCACTTCAGTACACTTACTCTGGATTTTTGCTTTGGGAAAGGAAAGAGAAAAGGGATGGAATAAAAACCATTTCTCTTTTTCCTAGGCCAAAGAATTCCTTCCTGCGTGATTTATGAGTGAAAGCTTTAATTTCCACCCAGAGTTTTCTGTCAAGAATGCATTCTCTTACCCATTTCAAAGGACCCAATGAATCTTTGGATATACCTCAGGAGTTTGACCCAGTCATCCAATGATAATGGCTCTTCACTGTATTGCAAATTTGGTAAAGACAATCTCTCAAAGCGCCCAACTGCTGCAAGATGTGTAAGAAAAGTCAGGACATCAGGAAATAGGCAGATAACCTGCATTCCAGGTGTAGTTTATATATATTCAGACACATGCTTTATCTACATTTGAAAGTCCTAGAGCAAGAACTTCTATGCAGCTTAGGGGAATGAGTTTATGTCAGATTCTTCCCAATGACAGGTTTCTGAACGCAGAAGTCAATCCGAGGACTGAAGACTACAACCACCGGGCACCAGACATGACACAACCTGGAATTACTCAGCAGGTCAAGCAGCATCTGAGACAGATTGGAAATGTTAAACTCGGTTTCTCTCTGCGCAGGTGCTGCCTGGCCTGCTGAATTTTTCCAGCATTTTTTGTTTTTATTTCAGATTTTCAGCATCCGCAGTATTTTGCTTTTGCATGATACAGCCTGAAATGCCTGAAAAAAATATAGCTGAAGCTCTAGTAGAAAAAGTGTTTTCTACTGAATGGTCACCCAATCTTGTGTGTTGTAAAGGGAGATACATATACACTCACTGGTGCCTCTCAGTGAACCCTTCTCAATCATTTATGCTATAGAACAGGTTGGCAGGTACAGACTGGGACCAGATAGTGTTGAACATCCATTATTTGATATCGAAAGCTTCAAATGAATCCCACAGCCCACAGTTCCAACTTATGTTGTCACTGCGACAATTCTACATTCGTTTTTCGCTTTAGCATTTTAGTGGATCCGCAAATATCCGAGACCATACCTGATAACAGTAATCCCAATATTCAGGAAAGGAAACTGCACACCTGGCCCACCAAGATCAACAACTGGCATTTATATAGTGACTTTAAAAGTCATAAATGACCTTCTATGTGACTGGGACAAAGGTGAACTATCACTCCTCGTCCCTCCTGGCCTGTCTACAGTCTTTGGTATGGTTGACCACTCCATCCTCCTTGAACATCTTTCCACAGTTGTCCAGCTGGGTGAAACTGCATTCGTCTGATTCCATTCCTTTATGTAACCAGTTGCAGCCAGAGAATCACCTGTAATGGCTTCACTTCTCTTCCTACTCCTGCAATGTTACCTCTGATGTCCCCCAGAGATCTACCCTTGGACCCTTCTATTTCTCATCTATATGTTGCTCCTTGGAGACATCATCCGAAAACACAATGCCACTTTCCACATGTACACTGACAACCCCCAACACTACCTCAACACCAACTCTCAACCACTCCACTGTCTCTATATTGTCTCACTGTTTGCCTAACATCCAGTACTGTGATTCTAACACAAACTGTCTTTAGCCACTGACTCCGTCCCCCTCCCTGGCAGACTCAACAGCAACATTCAAAACATTGAAAAAAAGCTGGAAAAAATTACAGGTCTACGGAGGGACAGGAATGGTGGAATAATTGGGTAGTTGTACCAAACAGCCCCCTCAAGCACTTTGGTGCTGCATCATTGTATGACTCCAGGTGCGAAAACTTCTACTGGGGGTCAGTGCAAGTTTACAACATCCACCAGCATAAAGCCAGCCTAAAATTAGTAAGTTCCAATAACAAATTGCATTATTCGAAGGTATTCATAGCTAAACATGCTCATCATGTGAAACCACCTCCGAATTCCCCAAAATTTTAATTTAAAAAAGTTGAAGCGGCAGGGCCTGATGCCACCATTAAGACATCTTCTCTCCTCCTGCCCCTCACCACAGTAACAATTTCCTGTTTAGCACACTAATCTTAAATTAAAGACAAAGTTATTCTTATATTTGCTACCGATACAGCTACTTTAACTATATAAAAATCTGCATATTAAAGTCATATTTGGAATAACGTTTATGCCAAATTTCAATCTCCTTTAAGCTGATGTAGAAAGGAACAACAAATGGAATTTTATGCAGTAAAATCTCAGCTCAAGTAGTTCAATATAGTCAAGTATTTATATATTTTAGTCATGTAAGGCATCAGGAATGTTTTCTTTAAATCAACATTTCCTCGTAAAAAAGGAGAACACGACAACCAAACTCAAACTAATGTTAACTATTAAAGGAATTGATAGCTCTACAGAACACATCATACAGTGAGGACCAGTCCCAATGTAACAGTAAACACCAGAAACTGTTACTCAGGAAACCTAGAACTGGGTGAAGTCCATTAGGATATGGCATCAAACAATCTTTGTGTGATTACTAATCATTCACTAAACATACTTCATTCAATTCGTAATCACCGTCAGCAAGGCTACTCAAATCCTGACACATTTCAAGGGTACTTGATAAGAAATGGAACCAAGTTTCTTTTAAATCTTATATAATCCATCAGCAGGAACAGATTGCAGCATTATTTCAGAGTTGTGGCCACATTATCTTCATTGCCTTAATACCTTCAAGGCACAAGTCAGGTTTATGCTGCAACACTCTCCACCTGCATGGGCGAGTGCAGCACCGACGAGACTCAGCGACAAAGCAGTCAGCTTGATTGGCACCCCGTGATTCCCCACATAAAAAGCTGCAGGGCATCGACTTGGTATACTTACTTTCCATTCATGTTATTACACACAAGAAGTGCACTTTACAACTTTTTTCAGCAAATTTTACAATTTATATAAGGCTTTATGAAAAAAAAGCCAGGGTATCAGCCAATTAATTACTGAACGCTATTACTATGACATTAATAATAGACACCTGGGAGTAGAGTTTTAAAAAAAGAGTACAATCACATGGAGATCTTCGGCACTGGATCCAGTTCATGGCAGTAAGCAGGTGATGTAGAAAGGAACAACAAATGGAATTTTGTGCACTAAAATCTCAGCTCAAGTAGTTCAATATAGTCAAGTATTTATACATTTTAGTCATGTAAGGCCAAAAAAGGAGACCAGCTGCTATACCTGGCACATCTAGCTTTTGCTCAAAGGACACAACTGCTTACATCAGGTAATCACCTAATAAATAAGCGCAGCTGATGTTAAATGCAGCAATATCTGATATATTCACATGCATGACTTAACCTACATTTGATTCATCTATGTGTCTGTGTTCTCTAACTGCTTCTGCCTAGTACTGTCATGGTCATACTGCTTCTAACAAAGGTGGGTTAACTTCCTAAAATCTATTTTAAACCAAAATGATCAGAAATTATTTTAAAACTTGCAAGGCTTTAGAAATGTAAATGGCAGGGAAAGTTGAAGGGCATCTTGCCCAAAGTACATTCTCTTTATATACTGGAAAATAATGTTCCTTCCTGATGCTCGATATTTTTTGTTTAATCACTGATGCAGTGATCCTGGGAGTTGTGTCACCCTGATGATGTTAAGTTTTGGGGGACGTTCCCCATGAATCACAGAGCAGCTCCTATGCAAATGAAATGGAGAGGAGATGTGCCTTTAAAGCAATCTGAGAGACTCTCCTAAGCCACCAGACCCTAGTAAACCATATTAATGGCTGGACTGTCTGATATCAAGGGGGTAACTTTGCAAGAAAGGAGATCATACTCGGGGATCCCCATACCAAAGACAAAAATTGACATATGAAAATAAAACAAACTAAAGATGTTTCCAATATCCTCCCTCTAGATTTCTCTCCCCCTTTAAAAGAGTATAGGAAGGGGAGGAGGCCATTCAACCCATGAAGTCCTGTCTGCCATTCAATTAGATCATGGCTGATCCGTATCTTAACTCCATCTACCCACCTTGGTTCCGTAACCCTTAATATCCTTGCCTAATAAAATTAAGGTAATTTATTGAATGTTATCAGGTACATTCAATACAACAGAATGGGCTAATAAAAATATTATAGAAAATCTTCTTACTGGAGTTGGTATTGGCCAACCAAGGTATGTTTTGATATTGTATGTTGTTTCTGATTTTCAAATACAGGCTATAATCATCATGCAACCCAGCATTGGCATTTGATATCAGTGCTATTGGTGATGCAGGTACTACCTGTGAAAAGAATCACCAAGGATACTACACCACAAGTTGCCTGATATGGAACAGATCCAACAGGTTGTACAAGTTCTGCTAACAAGTGTGATAAGTCCATAATCAATAGTTTATTATTGGCCAAGTGAACAATGTAAATATAATGGTTGTATTCATTTTCATCCTGTGCCACTGTATATATGAAGGCTGACCTTCATACCACCCACATCTTTGTGTGAGTCTCTCCTTGTCCCTCCTGAAGATTTTGCATACTGTGTTAAAAACATCACACCTAGGATAAACAGGAAGTGCACAGGCTCAAAATCTTGCTGTATATTTTCATACCATATATTGTGTTTCTGTCTGTGACTTTCCATTCTTATATCCTCTTAATATTTAGTAATATTTCATCAGTGGTAGGATGCAGCCTTACCGATCTCCACCAGCAACAGGGGCACTCTCTCCGCTTCAGTTCCTTCCTGACCTGCCGATTTTAAAAAATATTTATATTTATAGTGCCAGTGAGCTAGGGAGATAGAACCTTAGACTGGCTCCATGACAAATCAATGAATGCACACAGTTTGGGAGCACTGATGAGACAGCCTAGGGAAGACCACCTCACCTCCATACCTAGATTATACAAATAAGATGCTACTGAACAACAATGTAAAGGTCCACATGTGCTCTAAAAATTGACAGACTGTATGTTATCTATTTAGATAAAGATCATATAGTCTAGGATCACACCAGAGCAGAATTACCAAGACATCTTATGAAAACACATCAAATTTCTGTTCCTCCCCTGGCAAAGAGATTCTGGTACATTCACACAGTATTTGCTGCCAAGTTTAGGCAATAAATTGGGTTAGGCTTAAAGGTACAATCTAACTAAAACAGGCTGTGAAAATAGCTTTCTAAAAACATTCATAAAACATAGAATTGAGAAAACCTGTGGGACAACATTATGTTCGAAGACAAAGGGATATAAACAGATTGGGTGGTTAAAACGATGGCAGATGGAGATCAATGTGAGGGATTGTGAAGTCATCCAAAATCAGAATATCAGAATCAAAACAAAGTGTCCAACGTTAGATGTGATTCTGTGACTGGACAACACTTACTAAACAATCCTGATTGTGTAGCAATTACACTGAAAACCAATTTAAGAATGTCAGTGGGGCTCACTTGCGCATGCTAGAAGCCACATATATTCCAAGCAGGGGCCTGCTCTATTCAGACAGGAGGAACGTGTCCACATGTTGTGCCTTTTTCAATGAAACAAAAGCTTGGGGAACAGTCATTCCTTGGTTCGTACCCCAGGGTAATGCCTGCCAGGGTCGACCTGCTCAGGTTGAGTTTGAGCAAAGCTGGGCAGTTAACCGTTCCGTGCTGCATTCTCCATGGCCTCCACCAATCAAAGTCCACTTGCCAACCAATCAGCACTCTCTTCTCTTCCAGTTCCACTTTACTGTTGGTAATTTCTTGCGAATTGTCCTGATAAGTGCAAGACGAAAAGCTTTGGTTGTGTGTCTCTTCCTTCAGCAATACTCAAGTTCTGTATCACCAAATGACTAATGAATATTTTGTTAATGGTGAGCCTCAGAGCTGTGGAGAGCAAAGGGATTTAGGTTTCCATTTACACAAATCAGTAAAAATCCAGTGCTCAGATACAAAAAGCAATTAGAAAGGATTCTGGAACGCAGAGTTTTACCTCAAGGAGTGGGAAAGCAAATGATGCTTCAGCATTCAGTTTTGGGCACAGCATTTCAAGGAAGGTCGACAGGCCATGGGGGCAATACACTGCAGGTTCACCAGAATGAGGCCACAGGTAAAACTGTGGGCTAGATTGCATGAAATTGGTTTGCATTCATTTGAAAATACGAACTTGGAGCAGGAGTTAGGGAGTTATATAAAACATTAGTTCAGCTACAATCTGAGAATTTCTGGTCATCTCATTACAAAAAGGACATAATTGCGTTAGAGAGAGTACAGAGGAGATTTACAAGAATGTTGCCCGAACAGGAAAATTGCTATGAGGAAAGACTGGATAGGCTGGTGTTGTTCTCCTTGGAATAGAAGAGGTTGAGGGGAGATTTAATTGAGATGTACAAAATTGTCAGGACCCTGGACAGGGTGGATGGGAAGGGCTTATTTGCTTTAGCAGAGAGGTCAGTGACCGGGGGCTTAGATTTAAAGTGATTGGTAGAAAGATTAGAGGGGAGATGAGGAAAATGTTTTTCACCCAGAGGATTGTAGGAGGTCTGGAACTCACTGCCTGTAAGAGTAGGAGAGGTTCCTTCCATTCATTTAAAAGTTCTCTGGATATGCGCCTCAAGAGCCATAACCTGCAGGGCTATGGACCAAATGCTGCAAAGTGGGATTAGGCTGGGTGGCTCAGTTTTTGGCCTCTTTCTGTGCGGTATGATTCCATGGGTAGGCCATTCAGCCTCTCGAGCCTGCTCCACCATTCGATAAGATCATGACTGATTTGATTGTGGCCTCAACTCTACTTTCCTGTCTGCCCCCTATATCCTTTGACTCCTTTGTCAAGTTTGAGTTTAGAACTTTGAGAGGGTTGAATGTCTTATTCCTGTTTCTAGGCAAATGGTAGCAGCACATTCATATCCACCTAATCCTATTCCACAGATTCCTATGGGCAGTAAAATCTATAAATAGTTTAAAATCCAAGAGGGCAAGAGGAATATTTTTAAAACATAGTGAAAAGATGTGACAGTAATTTCTGGAGGGATGAGGGCATTAAATAAATCTTTAAAAAAAAAACTGCTCAAATTCTGTACATTGAAACATAGTGATATTGGAACACTGTGGGGAAAGCAAGACCAGGAAAACGTCCAACACTTCAGTTAAAGAATTGAGACATCACAGAGGGTCTTTAAACTTAAACTAAATCGGAAAGAGGAGAGGGCACTGCACCATGAAAAATAGTCAACAATGAATAATGAGGATCAACTCTATCTGTTACAATAAGAAAAAAAAAGAATCATTAGCTTGTATCCAGAAATAAAGAGGCAGTGTTTTCTTCAACAAATCTTGTGAACTTTGTTTCGGGTGGAAAGGCCACGCACTGTTTGTAAAAAATGCTACCATGCACAATTGGCATCTAAAGTCCTTATAGTCTGAAAGACCTGTCAAGAACTTCAATGCACTGTGCCCATTAAGTGTATAGCTTTAAGACTGCACGCAGTCTTTTGGCATTCTGTCAAATACTGATTCAACTGATTAACATGCATCACTGTAACAAAGACCCAGATTCTAAGTTACATGTAGATGAATCATTCCTCTTTTACATTATTACTGTGATTTAAAACATAGCTTCACGTGTGCATTTATGCTTACGCACCCATATGTGTGCACTCACGCATGCACACACGCATACATTGGTATGCGCCACACACACACACAAATACACACACACGTGCACTCAAGTGTGCACATGCATAGGTACAGGTGCAGTCGCACACTTACACACACACATACATGTGCAAGTGCACACACAAACATGCACAAGCACACAGCCACAGCACACACATGTACATGCACACATCTAAACACACTTGTGCACACATGCGCACGCATACACATACACACAGATGTCTGCAAGCACGTGTGCACATACACACGTGCGCACTCGCACTCACAAACGCGCTCGCACTCACACGCAGATACACACCCATACGTGCACACGTACATGTGCCCCAACTGGCCAGTTAGTAAAATGTAGACTAAAACCCTGCTACAGTCTTTGCAGCAGCAAAATCGCAGTGTACTGTAGTGGATCACATAATAACATAAAAAAAGGAGCCAGAGTAGGCCATTCAGCCCTTCAAGCTTGCTCTGCCATTCAGTAAGATCATGGTTGATCTGAACATGGCCTCAACTTTGCTTTCCTGTCTGCTCCCCATAACCCTTAACTCCTTTGTCTATCAAAAGTCTGTTTAACTCAGCCTTGAATATATTCAATGACCCAGCCTCCACTACTCTCTGGGGTAGAGAATTCCAAAGGTTAACGACCCTGAGAGAAATTCTTCATCTCCTGCTTGAATGGGAGACACCTGATTCTTAAACTGTGCTCCCTAGTTCTTGATTCCCCACAAGGAGAAACATCTCTCAGCATCGACCCTGTCAAGCCCCCTCAGAAACTGATAGTTTCAATAAGATCATCTTTCATTTTCCTAAACTCCACTGAGTATAAGTCCAATCTGCTCAATCTTTCCTCACAAGGCAATTCCTTCATCCCAAGAATCAACTTAATGAACGTTCTCTGCACTGCTTCCAATGCAAGTATTTCCTTCCTTAAATGAGGAGACCAAAACAATATGCAGTACTTAACTGTGGTCTCACCAACAGTTGTAGTAAGACATTTTATACTCTACCCCCTTGCAATAAAATCCAACATTTCATTTGCCTTCCTAATTATTTCCTGTATCTGCATGCTAACTTTTTGTAATTCATGTACAAGGACACCCAGTCCCTCTGTACTGTAGCATTCTGCAGTCTCTATCCATTTAAATAATATTCTGCTTTTCTATTCCACCCAAAGTGGACAATCTCTCATTTTTCCACACTATACTCCATCTGCCAAATTTTTACCCACTCAATTAATCTATGTCTCTTTGCAGACACTTGCTTTCATACCTATCTTTGTATCTTATCCCAATATTACTGTATTAAAATGCCTGAGTGGAACAAGGAATTTTTAAGCCTGTTACAACAGTGTGATCCAAAAATGATTTTGATGACATCTAAGAACAACTCTTAGAAACTTATGATCAACATGCACAATTCAGAAGTTTTCCAAAACATACAGCCATCTATCACATTGTTACCCCCACCCCCCCCCCACCAAACCACCCACCTCCCCAGTTATGTAACAAGTTCATAAACATATCTTTAGGATTGGCATCCACTTTGGATCAGGTGTGTTGTAATTTATGGCATATATATTTCCCTATGTGTACATACGCATAGAATAAATGCTACACATACTGTATTTTGAGCTATCAAGATTAGCTTACACTGCACTGAATATGGCAGAAGAACAAACTGGTGGACTGTCTATGGAAACATCCAGAGCCTGAACATGATCGTTGATGCTAAACAAGTCACATGAACCCTTTTATTCTGGCGTTTGACATTCAAATACTGTAAAGCAGGAATGACAAAGCACAATGAATGACGGGCACCGCATGTGCTCTGGGCAGTCTGTCTGGAAGCTGAGCTTATTTTTGCTCTATGACCTCTCCCTCTGACCCTGGCTGAGATACTCACGATGGCCTTGCTGTAGGAGGCCGCAGCTTCCTGGTACTTTCTGCTGAGGAACAGGCGATTCCCTTGCTCCTTCAGCTCCTGGGCGGTCAGGCTCTTCTCGGGGCTTCCGGACATGTTGTTGTTCCTTCCCACTGGGTGAATGCAGACAGACGGGCTGAGGGGGGGGGGGGGGGGGGGGGGGGGGGAGAGAGAGAGGGGGGGAGAGGGGGAGGAAAAGGGTGGGGGGGAGGGGTAAGAAGGGGAAGAAACCGGCTTCCTGCAGCTGCTAATGGGGCCTGTAGTTGGGTGGCAAGAGCCCCAGGCTGGGGACCAGGCCCAGCGTGTGTGAGGGAGGAGAGGGATCTCCGAGTGACTTCAGGCCGAATGCAGTTCAGAGGCGGCCGGCGGGGGTTCGGGGATCCGGCCTGAGGAGGAGGAGGAGGAGGAGGAGGGGGGGGGGGCGGGGCGGGGGGTAGGGAACCCGATCTCGAAAAGAGTCTCCACAGCGGCGGCCGCTGTTTGTGTACAAACCGCAGGTAACCAGCCGCGTCATCCAACGGCGCCCACCAGTGACGTCGCACAGGCGCTGACATCACCTCCGTGCGCCGAGGCTGGGCGGGTGACCCAGCTGGGGCCTGGTGACGTCATCTTTCAGCGCCGGCAAGGGCGCGTAAAGCCGAGCGCGACGCCCCCGTGAAGCCGGAGCGTCGCTCTTTTGAAAATTCAAGTTTCCCCTAGAGACCGTTGAATCCGACTGATATACTCGGGTAAAAAAAAAAATCAATTAAATCGCAGAAATATCCAGCGGTGTGAACCTGATCGTCAGAAAGAGGGAGTCAGGCAGATTCCTTTGTTCTGAAAGTTATTTTTTTTTTAAAAAAGTTTTGTCAGCGACTTTGGATCTGGCGCAATTTTTCTTTGGTCGATAAACGAAAACTTCACCGGAGCAGCTGAAATCAAACCTCCGTCCAGCATTCAGAGATTGGTTTTAATCTGAGGTCGGATTTTGTTTCCCGGGCGTTTTGGCGGAAGTTTCAAACGTGCGGTCTTTGAGCAGACGAATCCTGTCACCAGGGTGAACAACTCTGACGAAGTCAAAAACAAAAACAAAAATACCTGGAAAAACTCAGCAGGTCCGGCAGCATCTGCGGAGAAGAGCACGGTTAACGTTTCCGAGTCCGAATGGTCCTTCAACAGAACTAAGTACAAATAGAAGAGAGGTGAAATATAAACTGGTTTAAAGGGGGGAGGGGGGGACAAGTAAAGCTGGATGGAAGGCCATGCTCTCGTGTGGACATCGATGATTACTTCGGTGCTGCTTCATGCTCTCGTCTGGACCCTGGAACAATTTATTAATTTTGCTTCCAATTTCCACCCCTCCATCGTTTTCACATGGTCCATCTCTGACACTTCCCTTCCCTTCCTTGACCTCTCTGTCTCAATTTCGGTGATAGACCATCCACCGATATCCATTACAAGCCTACCGACTCCCACAGCTACCTCGACTACAGCTCCTCACACCCAGCTTCCTGTAAGGACTCCATCCCATTCTCTCCGTTCCTCTTTACCTCTGTCGCATCTGTTCTGATGATGCCACTTTCAAAAACAGTTCCTCTGACATGTCCTCCTTCTTCCTTAACCGAGGTTTTTCACCCACGGTGGTTGACAGGGCCCTCAACCGTGTCCGGCCCATCTCCTGCGCATCCACCCTCACACCTTCTTCTCCCTCCCAGAAACATGATAGGGTCCCCCTTGTCCTCACTTACCACCCCGTGAGCCTCCGTATTCAAAGGATCATCCTTCACCATTTCCGCCAACTCCAGCATGATGCCACCATCAAACACAACTTCCCTTCACCACCACCACCAGCACCATCTCCCCCCCCCCCCCCCCAAGCACGGGCGGCATCCCACAGGGATCGTTCTCTCTGGGACACCCTGGTCCACTCCTCCATCACCCCTACACCTCAACCTCCTCCAATGGCACCTTCCCATGCAGCCACAGAAGGTGCAACACCTGCCCCTTTTCTTCCCCCTCCTCACCGCCCAAGGGCCCAAACACTCCTTTCAAGTGAAGCAGCATTTCACTTGCACTTCCCTCAATTTAGTCTACTGCCTTCGTTGCTCCCAATGCGGTTTCCTCTACATTGGAGAGACCAAACGCAGACTGGGTGACCGCTTTGCAGAACACCTTCGGTCTGTCCGTCAGCATGACCCAGACCTCCCTGTCGCTTGCCATTTCAACACTCCACCCTGCTCTCATGCCCACATGTCTGTCCTTGGCCTGCTGCATTGTTCCAGTGAAGCTCAACGCAAACTGGAGGAACAGCACCTCATCTTCCGACTAGGCGCTTTACAGCCTTCCGGACTGAATATTGAGTTCAACAATTTTAGATCATGAACTCTCTCCTCCATCCCCATTCCCTTTCCGATCACCCCCTTTTTTTCCAATAATTTATATAGATTTTTAAATGTATTTCCATCCATTGTTTTATCTCTACCTTTTAGCCTTTTTGGATTCCTTCACCCCACCCCACCCCCACCAGGGCTATCTGTACCTTGCTTGTCCTGCTTTCTATCCTTAATTAGCACATTCCTTAGATAATATCACCACCTTCAACACCTCTTTGTCCTTTTGTCTGTGACATCTTTTGGTTATCTCCACCTATCACTGGCCCTCTATCCAGCTCTACTTGTGCCCCCCCCCCCCCTTAAACCAGCTTATATTTCACCTCTTTTCTGTTTTTACTTAGTTCTGTTGAAGGGTCATTCGGACTCGAAACGTTAACTGTGCTCCTATCCGCAGATGCTGCCAGACCTGCTGAGTTTTTCCAGATATTTTTGTTTTTGTTTTGGATTTCCAGCATCTGCAGTTTTTTGCTTTTCTCTGATTAAGTCAATTCAGAGGCACTTTGAGAGAGGCGGTGGGGTGGGGTGATGCTTTCAAAATGAGATGGGGTCTTGAGACCATAATAGCAGACCAGGGGAGGAAGGGTTTAAAATCAGCTAAAACTTGCAATTTATCAGCAGTTACAAAGAAATGTCATGCTAGACTCGAAATGTTAACTCTGCTTCTTCCTCCGCAGATACTGCCAGAGCAGGTGAGTTTTTCCAGCACTTTCTGTTTTTGTTTCAGACCTCCAGCATCCAGCAGTATTTTGTTTTATTACAATTTATCTTGCTGAGTCACAACGTTATTATCTCTGATGACCGGCTCGTTGACTTGCAGTCCTGCTCGATTCACTCAAAGCTACTCTGGAGACTCCCAGGCTTAGTCTCCCACAGGCTGTCCTCGAAACGCAGGACAAAAGGTGTCCCTTAAGGGACATGAAACCAATAGTCAAAATAAGAGACACCCCCTTAAAATACAGTGCTGTTGGTCACCCAGCAGATCCCATATTTAAGGAAAAAATGATAAGTTTTATGGGTTTTTTTTCCCATGCCAGGCAAATCTTTAAAGTTTTAGGTCTCGATGGCAATAGGTAGAGCAATGTTTTAATCATGGAAACCTAGTTCGGAGTCATTTTAAATGACATTTCTTTACAGGTTGAAACTGCTTGGCGAGTGAAGCCATGTGTGGAGAATTGTATAACTGCAAGGATCCTGCTGTATGGAAGTCTGTGTTTGCTCTTTATGGGGATGTGGTTGAAGCAAAGACAACAGCATCGAAAGGAGGGAAGGCCCGCAAACTGGCTGCACTGGACAAATGGTGAGAGGTAGATCTTTCATAATTTAGAGGGGGCAGCTAAAGCAGAAAGACAAAATCTAGCAGGGGAAAAAACTCTTTTTCTGCTTTTTTTTTCATTTTGGCTAATTTATACACTCAGGTCTGAAACTAAAGGCCAGATTTTCATCTTGGAGGTGGGAGTGACGTTACGATTCCACCTCCTGCCAGGCTGTGTTCTATTGTCATGGTGGAGAGTCAGTGATGGGCTGGAGTCAGGTCTGCTGCCTCTGGAAGTAGGCCCGAAGTGGAAATGGAGGGAGGTAGATGCTGAGGTGGGCGGGTTAGAAGACCCACTTCCATTTACTGGGACATGGGCCAGTGTGAGGCCCCCTAACCTCACACCCTCTTTATCGGCAGCCTTGTAAATAGGGCCAGAGCTATTTGCTCACCATGCAAGCTTGATGCTGAAATAGGGCATAACAGAGGCAGCCTGCAGGATAATGGCTACCCAGGTCAGATCATTTCATGCTGTATATTGTACAAACTCATGAACGGGCCTAAAGTTGTCACTTTCGGCCCTGAAAAGTGCCCAGTCTACCTCAGGTTACCCTAGAAGTGCAAGGTACCTCAAAAATTTGAGCAGCAGGTGAAGCAAGTTGTTTCATGCTGCTACTATGCAGTAGCAACATGAACAGTATTCACCACTAACAGGATGCTGCTGTCAAGCCAAAAAGACGTTCTGCCAATCACACAGATGAGAGATGTGGTATATGAATTTCAGTGCCAGTGTGATGCTAGGCATGTTGGCCATATTTCCCAAAGACTGGCGGATCATATCAAACACCATGTTCCTTCTGCTGTTTGCAAAGGGCAAGGTACAGACATTAGTTGTGATTCGGCGATCGAACATTTACTAAACAATCCTCAGTGTGCTAAGAAACCCCCATGACAGCCAATTTAAGATTATCACTCGGGCTCACAGTGTGGCGTATTTGCGTGTACTGGAAGCTATATATATTAATACTCAGGGCCCTATACTTTGCAGACAGAAAGAACATGTACACACGTTGTGCCTGTTTCAGCTAAACAAAATAAGTGATTGCCTTGCGAATGAACCAGCAAATGGCTATGCCTTGACCGATCAGAGTCAAGCTGTCTGGTTTAAATTACAAACAATGCTTGGCAATTAACTGTCAGTCACCATCAACTGGTTCATTCTCTACCAGTCAGAGCCCACTTGCCAGCCAATTAGCACTGTCATCTCATACAGCATAAATTGTTGTTCCCTTTACATTTGGTATTCTTGCAAAATGTCCTGATGAGTGCAAGATGAAAAGCTTCGACAAAAAATCTATTTCTTCAGCCCTATAATAACATTGGGAAGCCGTTAAGATACACATAAAATTGTCAAAATAAAAAAAAACTTAATAATGCACTTGAAAAGAACTATCATCCTATTAGAATCTCATAAAACTGTCAAGATAAACAATGTCATTCAAATATCACTTGGGGGGGAATAAAGATATCCTATTAGTTATAGTTATTCTAAAACTGTCAAAATAACCAAATTCTCACTCCCCTTGACAGCAATTGTCAACAACCCCTGCGGAGCTGAATCCATTAGTGGGCTTGGAGCTCAGCCAAGCATTCATAATGAGACTCCATTGCGCAACTGTGTTAACAAAATCGCCTTTAATTTATTCACAGGATGTAGGCTTTGCTGGCTGGGCCAGCTTTATTGCCCATCCCTAGGTGGTGATGAGCTGCCTTCTTGAACCACTGCAGTCCCTGTGGTGGGGGGACACCCACATTGCTGTTAGGAAGGGAGTTCCAGGATTTTGAAGGAGCAGTGATATATTTCCAAGTCAGGATGATGAGTGACTTGGAGGGGAACTCCCAGGTAGTGGTGTTGCCATCTATCTGCTGCCCTTGACCTTCTAGATGGTAGTGGTCGTGGGTTTGGAAGGTGCTGTCAAAAGAGCCTTGGTGAATTCCTGCAGTGCATCTTGTAGATGGTACACACTGCTGCTACTGTGCATCGGTGGTGGAGGGAGTGAATGTTTGTGGATGTAGTGCTGCTTTGTCCTGGATGGTGTCAAGCTTCTGGAGTTACACTCATCCAGGCAAGTGGAGAGTATTCCATCACATTCCTGACCTGTGCCTTGTAGTTGGTGGACAGGCTTTGGGGAGTAGGAGGTGAGTTACTCATCACAGGATTCCTAGCCTCTGACCTGCTCTTGTAGCCACAGTTTTTGTATGGCTAGTCTAGTTCAGTTTCTGGTCAATGGTAACCCCCAGGATGTTGATAGTGGGGGATTCAATGATGGTAATGCCATTGAATATCAAGGGGTGATTGTTGGATTCTCTCTTGTTGGAGATGGTCATTGCCTGGCACTTGTGTGGCATGAATGTTACTTGCCATTTGTCAGCCCAAGCCTGGATATTGTCCAGGTCTTGCTGCATTTGAACACGGACAGCTTCAGTATCTGAGGGGTCGTGAATGGTGCTGAACATTGTGCAATCCTCAGCAAAAAACCCCACTTCTGACCTTATGATGGAAGGAAGGTCATTGATGAAACAGCTGAAGATGGTTGAGCCAAGGACACTACCCTGAGGAACTCCTGCAGTGATGCCCTGGAGCTGAGATGACTGACCTCCAGCAACCACAATCATCTTCCTTTGTGCTAGATATGACTCCAGCCAGAGGAGAGTTTTCCCCTGATTCCCACTGACTCCAGTTGCTAGGGCTCCTTGATGCCACACTCTGTCAAATGCGACCTTGATGTCAAGAGCAGTCACTCTCACCTCATTTCGGGAGTTCAGCTCTTTTGTCCATGTTTGAACCAAGGCTGTAATGAGATCAGGAGCTGAGTGCCCCTGGCGGCACCCAAATTGGGCGTCAGTGAGCAGGTTATTGCTAAACAAGTGACGCTTGATAGTACTATTGCTGCCCATTCCATTACTTGACTGATGTTCAAGAGTAGACTGGGGTGATATTTGGCTGGATTGGATTTGTCCTGCTTTTTCTGTACAGGACATACCTGGCAATTTTCCACATAGGCAGGTAAATGCCAGTGTTGTAGCTGTATTGGAGTAGCTTGGCTAGGAGTGCGGCAAGTTCTGGAGCACAAGTCTTCAGTACTATTGCCGGAATGTTGTCAGGCCCCATAGCCTTTGCACTATCCAGTGTATTCAGCCGTTTCTTGATATCTTGTGAATCAAATTTCATGAAGACTGGCATCTGTGATGCTGGGGACCACCGGAGGAGGCAAAGGTGGATCATCCACTCAGCACTTCTGGCTGAAGATTGTAGCAAATGCTTCAGCCTTATCTTTCGCGCTGATATGCTGGGCTCCTCCATCATTGAGGATGGGGATATTTGTGGGGACTCCTTCTCCAGTGAATTGTTTAATTGTCCACCACCATTCACAACTGGATGTTGTAGGACTGCAGAGCTTAAATCTGATCTGTTCGTTGTGGGATCAGTTTGTTCTGTCTATCACTTGCTGCTTATGCTGTTTGGTAAGCAAGTAGTCATCAAGTTGACACTTCATTTTTAGGTACGCCTGGTGCTGTTCCTCGCATGCCCTCCTTCACTCTTCATGAACTCGGGTTGCTCCCCCGGTTTGATGGTCATGGTAGAGTGGGGGATATGCCAGGCCATGAGGTTACAGATTGTTTTTGAGTACAATTCTGTTGCTGCTGATGGCCCACAGCGCCTCATGGATGCCCAGTCTTGAGTTGCTAGATCTGTTCAAAATCTATCCCGTTTAGCACAGTAGTAGTGCCACACAACACTGAATATGTTAAAGCCTTTGAAGTCATTCAAAGAACTCAACCATCCATTAAAGCCTTAAAGCAGTGAAACACCTGACTTAGCTGAAACTAAATTTAAAAAGTAGAGCACGGTGACAACTGACACAATCAAATAGAATTTGAGTATTTCACTCTGCAGAAGAACATTTTATCCAGTGGATAACATACTTTAATGCATCTGAAGACTTATCCATTTTCAGAACTTTTAAGAACAAGGCCCTATCTTTAAGCACTGCATGAAAAACATATATAACTTACACAGCATTTCATTATGAGATGTGAAGTTAGCAACACCTTTTGAACTTAGGAAAACGATTCCCAAATCCAGAACAGAGTTTCCCCACGGTTCATGACTCCTCTGAGATGGCGTGAACCACATCACCTCCAAAAGCCGGCCTGACTTCATAAAAATTGCGAGGGATCTGAAATGTCCACCCCTGCAATGGAGCTGGCATGGCTGGGATTGCTGTATGCAGACTCGTGCCACACACTCTATCTAAGCTGGTCAAAATTGCTGGCGATGGGATTGGGTGGGAATCTTGGAATCGGGTCCCACCCAGCACTTTTAAAGCCTGCCCGATACGGTTAGTCCACATTGGGACAGGAAAATCCAGCCCTAAAACTGTTCTAGATTTAGAAAATTGCAGTTCATTTACTTAAACCAATAATTTTCACTGCTTCCATTCATATTTTGTTTCATTGCTTGTTTCATTTCCAGATGTAATGGGTAAAAGATGAAGGCTAAAGTGCCCTTCACACAAGATATACCTTAACTTAAAACCACCAGAAGTGAGTGTTGTGGTTAATAACTTACATTATTATAACACCTTGTAAGACAGAGAAGTATTTTAAATCTCTATAGTGCTCATCAATTGGAAAGATACATCTCCAAGCATACAGAGCAGAGTGGGAAATGATAGACTCAGGACACAGCAAATTCATACCCAAAGAAAATAGTCATAAGGAAGTTTTTGAAGCAACTAGAGAGGTGGCAAAGCAGACTGCTGAGGGTGGGCAGTTCAGAGTATGGGAGCAAGGAGTGGTTGCCCATGGTGGAACAGAGGGAATAAAAAGTAGGCTGGTACTGCCATACTAGAGCTCATACAGCACAAGGGACTGGAGGAAGTCATAGAGGTGTGGAGAAACAAGGGTAGGAGGATTTGAAGGTGAGGACAGGAATCATAAAGGTGATTCTCCACAACACAAAAAGCCAGTTGAGTCTGGTGAGGGCAAGAGTGATGGGCAAATGAACCTTTGCACAGGTGAGGACATGAGTTTCTTCATTCGGAATGAATTGCACTTTAAGAATGGGTGATAGGGGGAGGCTGGCAGTGAGAGGGTCGATGGGGGAGGCTGGCAGTGAGAGGGTCGATGGGGGAGGCTGGCAGTGAGAGGGTCGATGGGGGAGGCTGGCAGTGAGAGGGTCGATGGGGGAGGCTGGCAGTGAGAGGGTTGATGGGGGAGGCTGGCAGTGAGAGGGTCGATGGGGGAGGCTGGCAGTGAGAGGGACAATAGGGGGAGGCTGGCAGTGAGAGGGACAATAGGGGGAGGCTGGCAGTGAGAGGGACAATAGGGGGAGGCTGGCAGTGAGAGGGTCATTACGAGAAGGCTGGCAGTCAGAGGGTCGATAGGGGAAGGCTGGCAATGAGAGGGTCGATAGGGGGAGGCTGGCACTGAGAGGGTCGATAGGGGGAGGCTGGCACTGAGAGGGTCGATAGGGGGAGGCTGGCACTGAGAGGGTCGATAGGGGGAGGCTGGCACTGAGAGGGTCGATAGGGGGAGGCTGGCACTGAGAGGGTCGATAGGGGGAGGCTGGCACTGAGAGGGTCGATAGGGGGAGGCTGGCACTGAGAGGGTCGATAGGGGGAGGCTGGCACTGAGAGGGTCGATAGGGGGAGGCTGGCAATGAGAGGGTCGATAGGGGGAGGCTGGCAATGAGAGGGTCGATAGGGGGAGGCTGGCACTGAGAGGGTCGATAGGGGGAGGCTGGCACTGAGAGGGTCGATAGGGGGAGGCTGGCACTGAGAGGGTCGATAGGGGGAGGCTGGCACTGAGAGGGTCGATAGGGGGAGGCTGGCACTGAGAGGGTCGATAGGGGGAGGCTGGCACTGAGAGGGTCGATAGGGGGAGGCTGGCACTGAGAGGGTCGATAGGGGGAGGCTGGCACTGAGAGGGTCGATAGGGGGAGGCTGGCACTGAGAGGGTCGATAGGGGGAGGCTGGCACTGAGAGGGTCGATAGGGGGAGGCTGGCACTGAGAGGGTCGATAGGGGGAGGCTGGCACTGAGAGGGTCGATAGGGGGAGGCTGGCACTGAGAGGGTCGATAGGGGGAGGCTGGCACTGAGAGGGTCGATAGGGGGAGGCTGGCACTGAGAGGGTCGATAGGGGGAGGCTGGCACTGAGAGGGTCGATAGGGGGAGGCTGGCACTGAGAGGGTCGATAGGGGGAGGCTGGCACTGAGAGGGTCGATAGGGGGAGGCTGGCACTGAGAGGGTCGATAGGGGGAGGCTGGCACTGAGAGGGTCGATAGGGGGAGGCTGGCACTGAGAGGGTCGATAGGGGGAGGCTGGCACTGAGAGGGTCGATAGGGGGAGGCTGGCACTGAGAGGGTCGATAGGGGGAGGCTGGCACTGAGAGGGTCGATAGGGGGAGGCTGGCACTGAGAGGGTCGATAGGGGGAGGCTGGCAATGAGAGGGTCGATAGGGGGAGGCTGGCAATGAGAGGGTCGATAGGGGGAGGCTGGCAATGAGAGGGTCGATAGGGGGAGGCTGGCACTGAGAGGGTCGATAGGGGGAGGCTGGCACTGAGAGGGTCGATAGGGGGAGGCTGGCACTGAGAGGGTCGATAGGGCAGCCCAGCCAGAAGATAATAAAGGTGGGAGATCAGATTTTGCTTTGGATACCTGGTGTGGGTGGAGATCCCAGAGGGGGTTAAAGTGATAAATTTCTCAGGCCTTGGAGGAACCACTTGTACTCCTCCCAGCCCATGAGCAGTGCTATAAATGCACTTACGTATGGTTCCAGATTTTCTCGTCTCCATTTACCTGCCAGAATTCCCAAGGCCCAGAAAATCCAGCCATCATTGGTTAATAATACAAAAACCCATTAAAATGCAGCTTCCTTAAAAAAGATTTTAGTAACCAACCCACCTCCTGAGAGTGAATTGTTCCCTTGACCCATTTCTGTTGCTTCCCACCGAACCTGAATACACTTGATTTTTTGGGCTTTAAATGGTATTATTGACCAATTATCGTGTATTGAAGTTGTTGATTGCGGGAAGACTAATGGCCAACACACCAACAGAATTCCCTGCTTCATTCAAGTGCCATCAACCTAAAGAAAAGTAGTTAGGATATCTGTTTAATGTATGTATGAATGGTGTGTGGAATATAACAGGGAAGGGGAAAAGTTCATTAAAACTCTTATTCACTCACTCACTCACGCTGACAGCTATTTATGGGCAATCTGGCCAATACTTCCTTTTCTAATCCTTCAGGTATCAAGAAGAATTACCAGGAGCCGTGTGTAGTCGCGCAGAGAAATACCTCACTCATGCCGAGCTGATTCAGTTGATGGAATGGAAACTGACAGTAAGTCTGCTGGGCAGGGTTGGATTTAAATATTAAATGTCATAAAAATCAAGTTTGGTTCTGGATGTTTGTGTATCACTATATGACGTTCAACAGTGAGAACACTGCTATTTTTATCCATCCTCCACACCTAAGGGAAGAGAGTATAGATGTTGTTCCTGGCCTGAGACCCACTATCTTCGCATAGGCTAGAATCAAACTTGACACTTTTGAGTCTGTAGGTTTAGTGTTGCACAGAGGAGTGTTATTCTCTGACCAGGCCTTTGGGGGAGATCTTTTCATGTTTAAATCTTGGAAAACTATTCCCCCATGTACAGACTGACAGGGAAGATCTTGTGGCACAGTGGGTAGCCAACCCCTGCCTCTGAGCCAGAAGCTCTTGGTTCACACCCCTGTCCAGGACTTGTTGGCTGCAGAAGTAGCTTGAATGACATGGCTAAACAGTTTGACAATTAACCTGCTAATCCTTCCAATACGCCAATGACAGGTGGTAAGAGCAGGAGAGATTCTTGATCAGTCATGCTTGATTTGTTCAACTATAACCACTTGTCCCTGTAAACAGAGAGGTTCCACAAACAAGTCCCTCATGGACTATGGCTAATTATGGACAGAGTAACAGAAATCCCTGCCTTTTAGTTGTTGTTAATGTTTGTAGTGGGATTAAGATTTGATATAACTTGTTTCTGGTCTTCAGGGTCTTTAGCGACATGATTGTTCACTATTATTTGTTCCTTCTCCTCTCAGTTCTCCCTAATGCCCTGAGGATGTCATAAGCTGCTCTATGTACACAAAATTCCCATTTAAACATGGAAGCTCTGAACGCCACAATCTCCAGAAAAACTCTAAACAACAACGTTTTATTTAGGTTTAAATCATTACGGACCTCCAAAGAAGAATAACAAAAGACGTACCTTTTTTAAAAAAAGAACAAAAATTGGGTCCTCGGAGTTGGGAACTACAGTTCCCAACCGGCCCCAGCAGTTTCTGCGCATGCAGCGGCTCTGGAAAGGCCACACGTGTGCAGATCGTTCTTTTTTTTTTCCGATCTTTGGGTTCTGTGCACGTGCAGCCTGGAGAATGGCCATACGTACATTTTCTCGGCGTTAGGCCGGTAAATGGCCCAGTATTTTTTTTTAAGATTTAAAGCCAGCTCTGTGCACGTGCAGAAGAAAAGGAAATGAAAGTGAAGCAGTGCGAAAAGAGGGTCAGACGGCCCAGAGAAGAGCGCCTTTCGGCAGACAGTGCCAGAAGAAGCTAGACATGGGAAAGGGACAGAGAGCAAGTCCCAAAACCAGGGAGTGAGACAAGAAAACGTCCCAATTAAGTCAAAGGACGAGGACAGGAATCTGGAGCAGTTCCTGTTCAGTGAAGTTAAAGTAAGGAGCAGAGGAAAAGGCTCGGAGTTAAAGAAAGAAAGCTGTGGCGAGCAGAATTAAGGCAAAGTGGGCTTGCGAGAAGCCAGAAATTCCGAGGAGACAGCCAAAAGTTGGTGACTCCTTACTATGGGCCTCTAAAGCAGTGGTGTTCTGTGGCACGATCGAGTATCCGAGAGAGTGCATGGAAGGGGAAGTTTGAATGTATGGAGCGTTCCAGGGGAGAGGAACATGGGAAGGAGGGATCGAAACCCTGGAGGTGAACCCTTGTTGAAGATGTCGAGAGAAAGCGTCATTTGGGAGAAGGTTCCAAGGCAAGTTCTTCAAGAGCGGAGATTAGAAACCCTCGTGTGAAAGACAGCATTTTAACAAAACCAGTTGACTCACAGTGTGACAAATGTCTGGGAGAGTTGATGAGGGATCCATAGCATCTGCTTTGGGTGGCACCTGTCACTTGGCTTCAGAGTGTGATGTCCGACCACAGGTCGCCTATTGCTTTACATGGACTGCATATTTACTGTGAACATTAGAGCACAAGATAGATTTTGTAACTTGTGTTATCCTTACCAATCTGTATATATCTGTAAAGGTACGGTTGTGAGTGAAGGAGTAGTGTAGTATAGTTCATCTTATTTAATAAATGTTTTATTATTTTGTAATATAGTTCATCTTTTTTGTTTAATAAATGTTTTATTATTTTGTTAAAAAGTTCATCAGCTGAATCAGTGTTCACTAGCCGCCCTCCACTTTCCAAACAAAAAGTGAAAGTTAGGATCTATCAAGCCAGGTTCCACCCAGGGATCTGACTTTTCCAGTAGTAACATCAGCTGGGATCATAAGAAAATGTTGTATTATTATATGGATGATGTTTCCCTCTGGACTTTTTTTATTATTCATTCACGGGATGTTGGCTTCGCTGGCTAGGCCAGCATTTACTGCCCATCCCTAGTGCCCTTGAGATGATGGTGGTGAGCTGCCGCCTTGAACTGCTGCAGTCCCTGTAATGTAGATACTCCCACAGTGCTGTTAGGAGTTCCAGGATTTTGATCCAGGAACGGTGATATATTTCCAAGTCAGGATGGTGAGTGACTTGCCTTCTGTCTTGGTTCAGTAACCAAACTGTCTTCCCCATTGTGTTTCTAGATTTCAAAAGCCCATTGTTGCTACCGTGCAAAGGCTGCAGACAGTGTGACAATGCCTGGAGTTTACTCATTGGAGTCGATCCTGGTACTACAAACGTGACAGATAGGGAAAAAAAACTCATCCAGCAAACGTGCCCTACAGATTCTTGATAGATGAAGCATCATAATTAGATACCTCCTTCCCCCAGCCCCTCCAGAAGCCAAGTAATCTCCAGGGAGGAACCAAATAAAAACCCAAGTACAATAATGGAACAAAATCTGGAAAATCCTTCTGGCAGTCAACTACAGGGCCAGGAAACCACATTGACCCTTCTTGTATTACCTGGTATTTCACATTCCTCTTTATTAAATGTAATCCCTTTCCTCAACCAGGAACTAGTCCAGCTCCCTTTTGAAAGGTTGCAGCAAGTGAACAATTTATTACATGGGTTTGCTTTTCTCTGGGGAAAAAATAACTGTCTAAAGTAATCTGGCCTTATCCTTGCATAATTTTTGTGGATGAACACCAGTCTCCCCTAATCCATCTTATCAGAATACAGTCTACTGCTTTGACTGTTTTATACCTTAACATAAATAGACCCAGCTTTTTCAACTTATTTTCGGTACTTAAGATTTTTTTAAAGCTAGGAATCATTTTAGTGGCCCTCCTCCTGAACCTTTTTCAAAGTCTCTGCATCATCCAATGATTGAGGTAACCAAAACTGGGTGCAATATTCCAAATGCAGTCTAACCAAAGTCTTGTACAGTGACAAAATAGTTTCTTCTGTTCTATATCGAATCGTCCAGGTATTGCAATCCTATACCCTATTTGCTTTGGCTATGGCTTCTTGGCACTGATCATACACCTTTAGAGAACTATGTTCTGTATCGGTAAAATCCTGTTCTCTCTCAACTCATTTCCGTTCTCTTCATGTAACCTTTTCTTGGTTGAACACCATTAACCAGACTTTGGCCCATTCTCCTAGTGCGTCGCAGTCTGCTACAGAATGCTATTCTCCACAGTATAAAAATGCACAAGAGCCTGAAATATCTTCACATTCAGATATTGTACCTTGGAACTAGACCTACCATTCTTGTGATATGCCAGTATATCTTCATAAAAGAGATAAGCTGGTTGTGCTAGAATACTTAGAAGAGTATCCAACGGATCTTAAGTATGTAGAAATAGGAGGGCAAGTGGAGTAAAGGAACATGTAGTGTCCCAGAATGTCACATTGCCTTAAAGGGGAATGTACCGTATGGGTGTAATGTTACCAGAATGGGAACCTGTGTTGCCTATAGATATAGTTGGCAGTGTAATGGTCCAAGCGGTGACCCAATTATTTATTTATTTACTTTAAAATCTTTAAGCGCAAATGAAATCATTCAACTTGACTCCATTTTAATTTGATTTTTCTCTCCCTTTCCTTTCTCTATAACCGTAGAGAGGCAAGTTCCGCCCAACACTGCAGCAGATGGTAATGAGTAATTCCAGTGACACTGTGGAGGCCTGCACACGGAAGGCTTTCAAGCTGCTTCCTGACATCTCAGCTGCAATCACAGAGATCAGTAAGCTGAAAGCTGTAGGACCTGCTACTGCATCAGGTAGAAAAGAAAACAATTGTCTGATTACTTGCATTACTTTTTCATGCAATACGTTTGTATTCTAATGAAAACTTTTCTCTCAATAATGCTTAGCTGTTCTTGTGGCTGGTGTTCCTCAAGAAGCTGCGTTCATGGCTGATGAAGCAGTGGAATCAATCCCAGGCTTGGTACCCATCAAGTACACACTTAAACACTACATCCTATACTTGGATAAAGTGAGGGAGTGTGCAAAGCAACTCAACAAGAGTAAGTTTCTCCTATTTTCGCAGCTGTACACTTTCTTCACTTGCTATGCGCCAAAGGAAATCCTGCTGGTGTGTTAATGTAATAATGCTGAGAATATGCCAGCAGTTAACGTTGCACATACTGGCCTGAACAGGGCAATGTGCTTACTGATCACTTTAAGCAATGCATTAAAGGCATTCTCTTGCAAGGGCCCTACTTTGTATGTAGGGCGAGTACAGGGACCAGTGAAAGAGTTTGATGGTTGAATAAAAGTTGGGAGCAGGCTGTTGTACTGTGGTAAAGTAAGCAAGGGAGCCTTACGTGAAGTCAATCTGCTTGGTGCTGAAATTGATACTTCTTTGTTTCAAATTTTGTTCAGTGTATAGATGCTGTTTCTCCATTGTACAACAGTGACTGCACTTCAAAAGTAATTCATTGCCTGTGAAGAACTTTCCAACTTCCTGAGGTTGTGAGATGTGTTCAATAAATACAGGCTCTATCTTTCTTTAGCCACATCCTTGACAGGTCCAGCTTGCCCAAATACGATACTATGGTTTTATTGAATTAAATGATCCATTTGGGAAAAGTGGGGCTAAGCTTGGAACCTACTACTGCAGTAGGCTTGTATCATAGAACAGCCAATTGCATTTTCAATTGTGTATCTGGACTTTCTAAAGGTGTTTGACAAAGTACCACAGGTTAGGCTTATTAGCAAAATTTAAGATCATGGAATAAAAGGGGCAGTAGCAGAATGAATATGTAATTGGCTAAGGGATAGAAAACAGAGTTGTGATGAATGGCTGATTTGAGGACTGGAAGAAGGTATATGGTTAAGACACCCAGAGTTCAGTAGTGGGACCACTGTTATTTTTAATATGCCAATAACTTGAGCTGTGAGCTATAGGGCACAATTTTGGACTTTGCACTTGACACTAAACTTGGAAGTGTGTAACAAACCATGAGGAAGATAGTGATCGACTTCAAGAGAACGTAAACAGGCTGATGGAATGGGCACACACGTGGCAAATGAAATTCACAGAATCACAAGAATGCAGAAGAGGCCCTTTGGTCCATCAAGTCTGCACCGACATGTGAGAAACACCTGACCTACCTACCTAATCCCACTTATCAGCACTTGGCCCATAGCATTGAATGTTATGACGTGCCAAGTGCTCATCCAGGTACTTTTTAAAGGATGTGAGGCAACCCGCCTCCACCACCCTCCCAGGCAGTGCATTCCAGACCGTCACCACCCTCTGGGTAAAAAGGTTTTCCTCACATCCCCACTAAACCTCCTGCCCCTCACCTTGAACTTGTCCCCACGTGACTGACCCTTCAACTAAGGGTAACAGCTGCTCCCTATCCACCCTGTCCATGCCCCTCATAATCTTGTACACCTCGATCAGGTCGCCCCTCAGTCTTCTCTGCTCCAACAAAAACAACCCAAGTCTATCCAACCTCTCTTCATAACTTAAATGTTTCATCCCAGGCAACATCCTGGTGAATCTCCTCTGCACCCCCTCCAGTGCAATCACATCCTTCCTATAATGTGGTGGCTCCCCGTATCAATTTGCTCAAGAACCTCGCAGTCTCTCTCCCCGAGTTCGATACCTTCATCCTTGTTCTCTTGCTGTGCAGAAAAGTGAAGTGTTACATTTTGGTAGGAAGAATGAGGAGAGACAATTCAAGCTAAATGGTACAATTTTAAAGGGAGTGTAGACTAAGGAGACCTTGGAGTATTTGTACACAAAATATTTGAAGGTGGCAGGACAGGTTAACAAAGCAATTAAGAAAGTGCTCTTCAGAAATGGAGACATAGAAGGCAACAGATTGGAAGCGATGGTAAACCTATGTTAGACATTAGTTTGGCTCCCTCTGGAGTACTGTGTCTAAATCTAGGCATCACACTTTAAGACGGTAACAAAGACTTTGGAGAGGGTACGGAAGAAATTCACTAGAATGTTTCAAGGAATGAGGAATTGCAGTTATATGGACAGACTGGAGAAGCTGGGGTTGCTCTCCTTAGAACAGAGAAAGCTAAGAGGAGATTTGATAGAAGAGGTTAAATTCATGAAGATAGAGTTAAATTTAAGTAGAATAAATGAAGAGAAATTTCAAATGGCTGAAGGGCCATTAACAACAGAGCACAGATTTAAGGTGATTAGCAAAAGAAGCAGAGGTGACACAAGGAAAAACTTTTCAACAGGCATTTAGGATTTGGAATGATAGGGTGGTGGATACAGGTTGAAAAGGGAATTGGATAAATACATGAAAAAAATTTAGGGATATGGGGAAAGAGCAGGGGAATGGAGCTAACTGGATTGTTGTAAGAGGCTAAATGGCCTTCTGCACTGCTCTATTCTATGATTCTGAACACATTTTCAGGGCTAGTTTGAGCAAGCTGTCCTATCAGCTTCTTTCTCACTCAGACAACTCAGATGACACCTTGGACAAAGTAAGGGAAAGAAATCGCCAATAATAAGTTTTCTACCATTTCTAGATTTACAGAGTAAGTGGTGTTTATAAAAGTAATGGATGAAGATTACAACTGTTTTGGACTGTGATGGGAGACGAGCGCGGTCAATTCCAGCCCCACTTCTCCACAAGTCGAAACAATAGTTTGAATGTTTAATTCCCTCACCAATCTGGCCAATTATTTACCTTTGCTGCTATACCCAGCATAAAAATACTTTAAACAGGCTTCTTTCAATAAATACAAAATTCTTGATTTATTATAAAACAACATTTTTAAAAACAAGTTGCAAAACCAGTTAACGTGCAGTTTGTAATTTGGAAGTGTAACAATTCCCCCTTTTTTTACAAAACAGATATCCCAACGCCCTTACACTCACACACAAACACAGGAGAGGACAAAACAAACACTGTCTTTGCAGTGGCTGGAGTATAGGAGCATTTTTAAAAAGGATAAAGTTCAAAAAGGTCTTCATTCTGTTGATCTAACAGAATTCTGATCACTGTGGATCTGGAAGACCTTTCAGATGGATCCTTGGTGACACACTGTCTTTGATAACTCACTGGTCACAACTTGCAGACTTTCAAAACACAAATGAGTTATTCCGATGAGAATTTTCTGACTGAGGCTTAACTTACTCTGAACTGCCTGTTACACAATAGGGACAGAGAGTGAGAGAGTCTTCCTTTTGCAACCTGCTGTCAAGGCACACACACACTCTGACTTCAGAAGGATAAAATGTTCAAAGAATACTTCTCTCAGGCCACTTGCTTTCAAGCAATCCGCAAGAGTCCCTAGCCTGGCAACAACAGTTCTTCTTTAACTCAGATGAACAAAGTAACTCTTCTCTCACGAGGTGATCCAGCCAGACATCTAGCTGTTGACCTGTGTGTTTTTTTTAAATAGCATGTTCACAGCCCAGAATTAAACTTGTAGACTTTTAAAATCAAATTGGGGGAAAGATTGTCCAAAATTCAATGTCCTTCCAATTTTCCAAACAGGGGATCCTTCACAGATAAATCTACCATAATTCCACAGGATAACAGGAAGTAAATAAGAGTTTGCATTATATGTACAGTAGAAACCATTGACTTAATAAGATTTCGGGAGGGTGAGAGTGACTGCCGTTGACATCAAGGCAGCATTTGATCGAGTGTGGCATCAAGGAGCCCTAGCCAAACTGGAGTCAATGGGAATCAGAGGAAAACTCTCCACTGGTTGGAGTCATACCTAGCACAAAGGAAGATGATTGTGGTTGTTAGAGGTCAGTCATCTCAGCTCCAGGACATCACTACAGGAGTTCCTCAGGGTAGTGTCCTAGGCCCAACCACCTTCAGCTGCTTCATCAATGACCTTCCTTCCATCATAAAGTCAGAAGTGGGGATGTTTGCTGATGATTGCACAACATTCAGCACCATTCACGACTCCTCAGATGCTGAAGCAACCCATGTCCAAATGCAGCAAGACCTGGACAATATCCAGGCTTGGGCTAACAAGTGTCAATTAACATTGGCGTCACACAAGTGTCAGGCAATGCCCATCTCCAACAAGAGAGAATCTAACCATTGCCCCTTGACATTCAATGGCATTACCATCAGTGAATCCCTCACTATCAACATCCTGGGGGGTTACCTTCAAAACTGAACTGGACTAGCCATATAAATACTGTGGCTACAAGTGCAGGTCAGAGACTAGGAGTCTTGTGGCACGTAACCTACTTCCTGACTCCCCAAAGCCTGTCCACCATCTACAAGTCACAAGTCAGGAGTGCGATGGAATACTCTCCACTTGCCTGGATGAGTTCAGCTCCAGTAACACTCAAGAAGCTGAACACCATCCAGGACAAAGCAGCCCACTTGATCGATAGCAATACCGCAAACATTCACTCTCTCCATCACCGAAGCACAGTAGCAGCAGTGTGTACCATCTACAAGATGCACTGCAGAAACTCACCAAGTAACCTTAGACAGCACCTTCCACCACTACCATCTAGAAGGACCAAGGGCAGCCGACACATAGGAACACCACCACCTGGAAGCTCCCCTCCAAGCCACTCGCCATCCTGTTATGCCCACAGCTGGTGTTAATTGCTGCGCAAAGCAAATCCCAGAGAGAAACTTGGCTTACGGGCCATAATTTTTTTTTGTATTCTGAAACCAAGAAGAAAACGCACCAATCTCAGCAGTAAGAGGTCCAGTAACACTTTTGGGATTTAAAAAATTAAAAGTGGAAGTTTTATGAACAAAAATAAAAGAAAATTTAAGCACACAAGATTGCAGTTGCACAATTAAGGTTAGCCTTATAAAACATTCCCTCAAAACTCCTCTACTTGATGAAACCCATGAACGCACTCAGGGAACACTCCATTATAGATGTCTACTCTGAAATCCAGTAATATTACACAAGGCAAACTGCTGTAGCTTCAGTAAAGGCATACCGCATGACCTTTACTCTCTTCCACCCTGCGATGGAATCCATTCAGAATAAAACTGCTTACTGCAGCCCAAGACTTTTCTAGCTTGACTGGATGGGTGATTCAAACTGCATCCTCTCCCAACCCAGAACTCCAGCTATAGCTTAACAGCTCAAACGGCAGCTGCTATCCACAGTAACTCCAATATACTTTTTCCCTTTTCATCTCCGTTCCATTGTTCTCACACCTCTGTGAAACTCAAACCCTTCCAAATATAAGATCTTTCATGTTTCCATCTTGTCTTTGTTTTTGGGTGAATAAAATATAATACCCCCACTACTATTTACCTATTGAACTCCTGCAAGATGCAAACATGTTTCTGTCACCTCTGATTCCCCTTGATATTCAAACAAACTCTCAACTTATCTAAAAATGCAAATGCTAGATCTAACCTATTCTTTTCATGTTTTAAACTCCCTAGACAAACTGACTCTTATCAAACTCTGCCCAGTTTAATTAAATCATACATACACGCACAGACACCCAGCCTTCCTTACAGAAAACACAATATTTCCCAAAATATTAAAGAACATCCATTCTCATAATCCTGACTTGGAAACATATCTCCATTCCTTCACTGTCGCTGGGTCAAAATCATAGAACTCCCTCCCTAACAGCACTGTGGTTGTACCTACACCACATGGACTGCAGCAGTTCAAGTAGGCAGCTCACCACCACCTTCTCAAGAGCATTTAAGGATAGGCAATAAATGCTGGCCTAGCCAGCGGCGCCCACATCCCATAAATGAATTTTTAAAAATTCACCTCTTGGTGTGAGGTTTTATACCTTCTGTTTTGAGACATGCCGTACCCAATGGTGTAGTTCTATTAGAAGGGAATGCATTATGCAGTGATGGCCTGTGCTACACTGTAATGTGACATGACAATACTTGGTTTTTCCATGAGGTAATGGAGGGTTCACCTTTTATATAAGTTTACCATAACTTCCAAGCTGGTGTATGCTATGCCTCCATTTATAAAGATCAGGATCACATACACTATTATGGGTTCACCTTTTACAGATGATTTGGTGAAGGACTGGACCCCTCACAGAATCGAACAGTGTCTTTGGACCTGGGCTGTGGCCCAACGGATTAAACCCTCATTGCTGAAGGGCATCACGCTGCATCAAAACAGAACAGTGGACAAAGAAAAAGTCATGGCAGCGAGACCTGTGAAAAGGCAGAAAACGCAATGATGAGCTGATCAGTCCTTGATGAAAACAGCCACATCATGAGTAAGAGATTAAATTCCAGCATCAAACACTTTGTTGGTGCAGCAGATAATACCGAGGGATGAAACTGTGCAGTAAAACCAGACAATAGAGAGTGATTTGAACCCAGAAGAAGGGCAAGCATCATTATTATCCCTCGGCATCGCACAGCATAAAAAAAATTCTTGCTATTCATGTATTCTTGCATCTAACATATCCTGTCACACTTGACAGCATTGCTCGTGTAAAATGAATGTAATGTGACCTGATTGGGATTATTTTGCCATTTTATGAGCCAATAATCCCATCGAACAGATAAATGACTTCCCAATGAGCCAAGTGCAATTTCAAAAAATGGCTGAAGAAAGGCAGTAATTTATTGCTGGTTTCTTGTGGCCTTAGTAACCAGCCAACCTCAATGGGTAAAAACTATAGTGTAGTTTATAATCAGCTACACACTTGGTTCACCAACAGTGTGTAACCACTTATTAACCTCACGTTATGGCCATTAAAACATTTGGCTTATGGGCTTAAAGGGGCAGACCAGGTTAAAATATCCCAACTTTGACAGAAAATAATGCATTGCATGTTACATGGTATATGCTCCTGTCAATGTCCTCCAGTTTACCTCAAACGATGTTATAGAAGATCTGCTTGTACAGGCAAGAAAAGGGTTAGATGAAATAGTGACACACACAAAAATGACTCAGAGCTGATGCCTGAGTGAATTACATGATTTCCGGCGTAATGAGTTGACTGTTTCCTGGTTTCCCACAGCTTCTATAGATACTCCGAGTTTGTGTGCAAAATGACAAATGCTGAAGTGATGATTGCACCCGGGCGTGATATTGGCTGTAATTCCTAATTCCTAAATACATAGGTACAAATAAACTTAAGATTCTGAACTAGAGGATACACAAAGTGTAAATATGAAAATTTAACACCCATCAAGTTGTATATTTTTATCAGAAGTGTCATCAATACAATCTGATGAAAACAAAGATCATTTTGACAACTTTTATATAGAGCTGCTTATAATGGGACCAAATATTCTGCTTTATAGAACAGTAAACTGCATCGCAAATCATTGAAAATTGATGGCCCCATTCACAAAGTACTTTACGCCAGGAGTTTCCTCAGGTGTTCTGTTGATCATTTGTTGTAGGTTTGGCAGAAACCTTATTTCTGTATCTACCCAGGTTCTTCGTCAGTCACGGCCGCCAATCGGAAGAGCCTTGAAGAAATTCCTGGCCTGAATATTCGCTTACTGACTTTACACATTTAAAAATGTTTCACTTGAGTTGAAACCATAAGAAACTCAGGGCCCCACCTTTAACTCATGCAAAACTTAGTGTCAAAATTGGGCCACAGTTTGAAGGCGGAGATAGTGATTGTTTTTCTGTAAGTACATGCTGAGTTTCAGGTGGAGTGTGCAATCTGAAGCAATGAAGATTTCACCCCCTTATTTAGATTATATACTTGGGGATGAATTACCACGGTGGTTCACTTGGTTTTGTTTATTCCGTTCGTTTTGGGGTTTTCACAACAGTTACGGTGAGCAGTGAGTGTGACTCTGCAGAAATTCACTGCCTTAGAATCTCTGCACATTGTGCAGTTTTCAACTGAGCTGTTTACTGTGGTTCAATTTGCTATTCTTCCCGATTTCCTGACCTGGAAACATTTTGCCATTCCAAATTCTGCAACCCTCCTGTTACTTTGCTTTATAACACAACAACATTTTCCCCTTATGGTCAGTTGTATGATCATTTCGTGCCTGGCGTTTGGTCATAAATTGGACATGCAAATTGATATTACTCCATGTACCTCTGTTCACTGTAACACCACACTGCCACCCATGACACATTCCATCTGCAGTGGAGTCATGTACTAGGAATGCCATAGTTAAGGGTGACCTTTAATAACACTGATTTATAAATCATACTTTTCTAGCTGAATTCTTTAAAAGCATTTTTTTTTTATGTTACCAACCTTTTCATCTCACTTGTACTGAAGTATTTTTTTAAATAAATTGCAGAGAATATATGTATTCCTTTCTAATAAAATGTAGCAGTTGAATAGAAAGTGCAAGTGTGTGCCTCTAATAAAAGCCAGGGACCAGTAGAAAGTTTACAAAGCCAGTCATGTCCACTAACTTTATTCAGTGCATTGCAGAGATTTAGATGCGGGAGTCATCCAAAGTGAAGCCTTCAGAGAGCAATGTTTTTCCAAGGTTTGTCTTGATGAAGAATCGATTTCAGAATGTGGCACGGTCTGTTAGTGCATTATAGTAGAGCATTTGATAACAACAGCAACTCATATCTATATAACATCTTTGATGCGGTAAAATGCCCCAAGGCACCTCACGGAAAAATCATCAAACAAAAACGGACACTTTCACTAAAGAATAGTTAAGAACGGGTTGAGCTGAAGTGAATATTAATGCTAAATGAATAGTAACTGATAGTTTTCAACTTCTGCCTATTGTGATGAGTGGGAAGTGTGCCATCCCTGTCTAAGTCCTGCTCATTTCTAGATAGTCCCAGCTCTCAATTCTAGGTTGATATCCAGCAAGATACTCTACACCTCCATCCCCCCACCAGGATGGTCTGAGGACTCTCTGCTTCTTTCTTGAACAAAGGCCCGAACAATCCCCATCTACCACCACCCTCCTCCATCTGGCTGAACTTGTTCTCTCACTGAACAATTCCTCCTTTAACTTGTCTCACCTCCTCCAAATAAAAGGTATGGCTAGGGGTGCCCACATGGGCCCCAGTTCTGCCTGTCTTTTTGTTGGGTATGTGAAACATTCCCTGTTCCGGTCCCACTCAGGCCCCCTCCTACAATTATTCTTTTGGCACATCGATGACTTTATTAGTGCCGCTTCATGGTCTGGTCTGGACCTGGAAAAATCTATCAATTTTTCTTTTTTAACTTCCACCTCTCATCTTCACATGGACCATCTCTGACACTTCCCTTCCCTTCCTTGACCTCTCTGTCTCCATTTCTGGTGTAAGACTTTTCACCAATATTCATTACAAGCCCAACAGCTCCCACAGCTCCTCACATCCTGTTTCCAGTAAGGACTGCATTCCATTCTCTCAGTTCCTCCACCTCCGTTGTATCTGTTCCGATGATGCCAACTTCCAAAACGGTACTTCTGACATGTTTTCCTTAACCGAGGTTTCCCCTGCACTGTGGTTGACAGGGCCTTCAACTGTGTCCTCATCTCCTGCACCTCTGCCCTCATCCCTTCCCCTCCCTCCTAGAACCATCATTGGGCCCCCCTTGTCCTCACTTTTCACCCCACTAGCCATCACATTCAAAGGATCATCCTCCACCATTTCCTCCAACTCCAGCATGATGCTACCACCAAACACATCATACCCTCACCCCTACCTGTCACCATTCTGTAGGATCTGTTCCCTCCAGGACACCCTGGTCCACTCCTCCATCACCCCCAACACCTCATCCCCTCCCACAGCACCTTCCCATGCGACTGCAGGAGGTGCAACACCTGCCCCTTTACCTCTTCCCTCCTCGCCGTCCAAAGCCCCAAACACTCCTTTCACATGAAGCAGCGTTTCACTTGCACTTCCTTCAATTTGGTCTGCTGTACTCGCCACTCCCAATGCAGCGGCTTCTACATTGGGGAGACTAAGCGCAGACTGGGTGACCGCTTTGCGGAACACCTTTGCTCAGTCCACAAGCATGACCCAGACCTTCCTGTCACTTGCCATTTCAATTCACCATCCTGCTCTTATGCCCACATGTCTGTCCTTGGCCTGCTGCAATGTTCCAGTGAACATTCCAACACAAACTGGAGGAATAGCACCTCATCTTCTGATTAGGCACCTTATAACCTTCTGCACGTAACATTGAGTTCAACAGCTTGTGTTGTGGTTATTGAGAGAGAGGCTGCGGGGAGGGTGCCTTTGACCTCAAGAAGTACTACACCTGTCAAATTTCAATATGCTGCACTTGCGGGACCAAAGGGATGGCCAGCCCTGGATGGCGACCTCTACAATTAATTCCTCTTCACCTAGGGCGGCCCCTATTGGCAGGATGTGAAGATTCCGTTCTCCTGCCCAGTCCGGGGTCAAATCCAGGATACCCATTGTGGTTGGACAAGATCAACACAATTGGCTTCACGCTGGTTGACGAGGTGAATGGGCCATTCCAACTAGAAATTGACTTCGTTGCTGTGTGCAATGACCGTGCTCACACCGAGGAATTTGCCTAGGAGAAATACGAAAGGAACCCAGAGGCATAAATAGATTCATGGGGCTCCATGATCTCAGACAGACCTGCACAGGCTATATACAGGAGCAGTTGCCTGTGCTTGGCGAAGATCCTCTTTGGTGGACAGACTGACTGACTGACTGTGTGCTTCTTCAGCCCATTTGAAGAGAGCATTGACAGACTCTACAGCAATAACATCTCACTTGGATCTTGGAGTGTTGAATGTATATAGAGAAGTTATAATAAAGTTTGTCTTTGTTTAAAAAAAAACTTCAGACCATGCACTCTCTCCTCCATCTTGACTCCCTTTAAATCCAAGTTTTATTTTTTTTTTAATTTAATTTTATTATTTCATTTATTTGTTAATTTTTTAAACTCCTTTTTCCCCAAACTCACCCCCCTACCCCCACAGGGCCATCTGGTACTTGTTTTTATGTTTTGCTTTCACCCTTCTTCTACTATTAACACCTTCTGCTATCTTACCTTTATGCCACTATCAGTGCTTTCTTTACTCTTTATCACTACCATTAACACTCCCTTTGTTTCATGTCCACGACATCTTTGTCAATCTCTCCTTAGCTGTCACCTATCACTGACCTATTTGTCCCACCTGCTCCATCCCCCCTTTAACAGTATAAAATCCATCACATTTCTCTTTGGCTCTGAAGAAGTCATACGGACCTGAAACATTAACTCTGTTTCTCTCTCCACAGATGCTGTCAGACCTGCTGAGTTTTTCCATCATTTTCTCTTTTAATTTCAGATTTCCAGCATCCTCACAGCATTTTGCTTTTATCTTAAGATACTCTCCTCCACTGGATGTATGTGACATTCCCCCTCATTGTATGAACTGTGAGAGTCTATAAAAGCCTAACACCAGTTAATTGGTTGGTATTAAGATGGTTTTAGCTGTTTTATGACCGTTAATCAGCCTGTGAATTTTTCCACTATTCTCCAAGGGAAGACCAAAAAGATGTAAAAAAAAAGCAATAAACTAAATCCTAATTTTTTTAAACCAGGAAACACATTAACTCTGGACTACAGGTTTGCATGTCGTGTAACTTGAGTTATTTTAACAATTTATGAAATTTTAATAAGTTATAAGAAATAGCTATGAAGCAACAGCCTACAGATTCAGTTGCTGCCGGAACCAGCATGAAATGTGACACACCTAGAACCACACCTGAATTTGGAGGCCTGGAATGGTCACAAATTGGGCCTCGGTCTCCATTAGGGGCCTGTGGACACCGCTTAGGCAGCCCGATTCAGCTCGCTGGTCAGAACCTTACTAAAATTGGCAGTTTTGGATGCAGAACTAGCCAACAGACAAGCCCTGTCAAATTTGGTACTGACCCTAGAACTAGCATATGTCTCCCAAGTAGCATATCCATTACAATCAATGATGATCACCGTTATTATACCATTAGGACAGCTACAACACTGGCAATTACCCAGCAATGTGGAAAATTGTCCAGGCATGTCCCGTACACAAAAAGCAGGACAAATCCAACCCGGCCAATTGCCACCCCCATCAGTCTACTCTCGATCATCAGCAAAGCGACGGAAGGTGATGTGGACAGTGCTATCAAGTGGCACTTACTCAGCAGTAACTTGCTCACTGATGCTCAGTTTGGGTTTCAACAGGGCCACTCAGCTCCTGACCTCCTTGCAGCCTTGGTTCAAACAGGGACAAGAGAGCTCAACTCCAGAGGTGAGGTGAGAGTGACTGCCTTTGACATCAAGGCAGCATTTGACTGAGTGTGGCATCAAAAAGCCCTAGCAAAACTGGAGTTAATGGGAATGGGGGGGCTGCGGGGGGGGGGGGGGGTGAAACTCTCCACTGGTTGGAGTCATACCTAGCATAAGGGAAGATGGTTGTGGTTGTAGGAGGTCAACTGATCTCCGTTCCAGGACATCACTGCAGGAGTTCCTCAGGATAGTGTCCTAGGCCCAACCATCTTCAGCTGCTTCATCAATGACCTTCCTTCTATCATAAAGTCAGAAGTGGAGATTTGCACAATGTTCAGCACCATTTGTGACTCCTCAGATACCAAAGCAGTCTATGTCCAAATGCAGCAAAACCTGGACAATATCTAGACTTGGGCAGAAAAGGAGCTTGTGACATTTGTGTCACACAAGTGCCAGGCAATGACCATCTCTAACAAGACAGAATCAAACCATCGCACCCCGCTTGACATTCAATGGTATTACCATCGTTGAATCCACCACTATCAACGTCCTGGGGATTACCATTCACCAGAAACTGAACTGGACTAGCCACATAAATCAAAAACAGAAAATGCTGGAAAAATTCAGCAGGTCTGACAGCATCTGTGGAGGGAGAAACAGAGTTAATGTTTCGAGTCCATAATACCCTTCTTCAGGGCTGGAGAAGGGCCCTACAGACTTGAAACGTTAACTCTGCTTCTCTCTCCTCAGATGCTGCCAGACCCGCTGAGTTTTTCCAGCATTTTCTGTCTTAGTTTCAGATTTCCAGCATCCGCAGTATTTTGCTTTTATCTTAGCCATATAAATACTGTGGCTAAAAGAGCAGGTCAAAGGCTAGGAATCCTGTGGTGAGTAACTTTCCTCCAGAGTCCCCAAAGCCTGTCCACCATCTACAAGGCACAAGTCAGGAGTGTGATGGAATACTCCCCACTTGCCTGGATGAGTGCAGCTCCCACAACACTCAAGAAACTTGGCACCATCCAGGGCAAAGCAGCCTGCTTGATTGGCACTCCATCCACAAACAGTCACTCCCTCACCACCAACACACTGTAGCAGCAGTGTGTACCATCTACAAGGTGCACTGCAGGAACTCACCAAGGATCCTTAGCACCTTCCAAACCCAGGACTGCTACCATCTTGAAGGACAAGGGCAGTAGATGCATGGGAACCTGTAAGTTTCCCTCCAAGCCACACAACATCCTGATTTGGAAATATATCGCCGTTCCTTCACTATTGCAAGGTCAAAATCCTGGAACTCCCTCCCTAACAGCACTGTGGGTGTAACTACACCACATGGACTGCAGCAGTTCAAAAAGGCAGCTCACCACCACCTTCTGAAGGGCAATTGGGGACGGGCAGTAAATGCTGACCCAGCCAGTGATGCCCACATCCCATGAATGAATAATAAAAATAATATCCTGCATTAAAGGCATTTTTCACAACACTTCCACTTAAACTGAAAAATAATAATAACTGTGGTAGCTTCGCAGCATCACCTGGATAAATTCCTTGTGTTTTCCAGTTGGTCTGAGTGTTTGTTCAGTCCCCAAGTAACTTACACAGAGTGGGATTTATTTCAAAGCATCCGTTCAAGGTCAAATATAAATTTTTCCGGGTTTTAATTTACAAGAAATCTTTTATAAATCAAGATGTAGTAGTATTGAGATGAAAATCTTTACAGTAAAGATATGCAGTATCTCAAAGTGGGGGGAGCGGAGAATGAGGTTTACCCCTATGCAGTGAACATATTGGGTCGGATTGAAATCGATAGCACATTGGGCGATATTTTACTTTCTCACATACTCCCCCTTACCTTAAGACAGTATTTTCTTCCAGTATAGAGTAGTTCTACCAGCCCTATCAGAACTGAAACTGATACTCAATGATTTCTGAGTTCAGTTCCTGCCAGCTGATATCCTTGCAGCTGCAGCTTCACTTGCTCCTGCTACTTGTTGATGCCCATTGTGAAGAAACGCTCCCTTAAAATTTCAGATGATTGCCTAGCCATTAGAAGCACTTGAAAAGCATGTAACCTACTAAAACTCGCTATAAATTACCAGTAAAATGACAGCCAAAGCTTTCTAAATCAAAGCGGATGAATATCCCTTTAATTAGCATTGAAAATGGCAGCCTGCAGCTCCCATGATTTGCTTATTTGAAGGTAAATTATTTGAAGTAACTCTTTCGAGTACACACATGTTTCCATCTGTTCCTATTCAGATGAAGTTACATTGTTTCATAGTTTGCCATTATGAGATTTGAACTCTTGATCTTGGAGTTACAAACCCAGTATCATAACCACTTGGCTATTTAGACCAAGCTAAAAAATTGTTTGAAGTAGTTTCACACAGAGCAGGTTGCCCTATATTAACCCACTTAGTTTTTTTTTAACGCCGTATACCTTTTTAATTCCTGTGCAGACAGTCCTGTAAATTATTCTCAATTAAATGAGAACAATTACTCCAACACTTGCAGCCTCAAAATCACAGTAGCACACAATGAAAATTCCCTGGGAACCTAAATTTTGTGGCCTGGAGGTTCTGCAAGATTTTGCTGAGTTTTTTATTCCAGTGCAATTCACCCGAAATTAGCCAAACTAAGGCAGAAGGTCAATACATTTCAGGCGCAAATTACACCCGACGGCCCCATATTGCAGGAGAGTTTTCATTAACCACCCGTTTGTTGGTCATCAAGAAGCTCCCACATATTAAGCTGGGCTTTTTCTCACACAATAACAGTAACAAGCACCTTTTTAAACGCTTTTAAATATTAAAAAATAATTTGCTAAGAAACAGACCACTAATAAATCTAGCAATTCTGTATAGTTTTTGAAGTCATTTTCAGTTATTTAAAAGCAGACTAGTCACACATGTTAATCTGATTACAACATTACATTGATCAAAATATTTATTTTTCAATGATGAACTCATTTTCAGCTGCATTAAAACTGCACCAAATTACTGCTCTTAAATATGTTAAGGAATATTTTATAATTTAAAAAAAAACTTTCTAGAATGCTGCTTGATTGTGGCAGATTTTAAGTTTGTGTGATATACAAATACAAGGATAAATACTTGAAGGTTAAAAGATTGCAGGGATATGTTAATATGAGTTTCGGTGGATGTTTGAGTGGAAAATCACTTCTGAGAACTAGTGCAAGTTTGAATGCAATGTGCACTTGGATTGCCGATTGGTTAAGAGGCGGAAACTCTAACCCACATGGCCTGAAGTGCAAGCGCCCAACACCTTTAAAAAAAAGTGTTATATACAAATCAATTGAAAACGAGATCAAAATAGCTTTATCTTAACTCCTGATTAAAAGGTCTATGTTTTCCCACAGCCAGACCATCTTGAGACATCCGCCTTAAAACCAGGTTACTATTCCATTTAAAATATATTTAGATATGAGTGGATTTCTCATAGTGCTCCTCATGTTAAGATAAAGTATCTGTCAACCAGAGGCAACATGAGGGAAAACCTTTTATGCAACAAATGGTTAGGATTTGGAATGCACTTCCTGATAGGGTAATGGATACTGATTAAATAGTAACCTTCAAAATGGAATGGATAAATACTTGAAGATTAAAAATTGCAGGGATATGTTAAAAGAGTAGGGGGAGTGGGACTGACTGAATTAATCAGAAGAGCCCTTACAGACTTGGTGAGCTGAATGACCTCCATTTGCGCTGTACTAATCTATGAGTCTATGTCACTTCAAAGAAGGAACATTATGCCACATAATACAATCTGTACTATCCTGCTGCTAAACTGTAGACTATGAAGTATAATTGCTTTGCATTGTTAAAATTAATGTTCAGCTAATTACAGGTCAAGCTGGCTTTTCTTTTCAATGCAATTGCTAAGATAATTGGAAGTTATACGCATCCTGATTCAAGGGTCAAAAAGGGATAATCTGCGGCTTGAGGAGTTTCTCTGCAGTTTATCTGTAGATTCCAACTAAGTTTGTAATTTTCTCTTTCAAAATACTTTATTTTGAAGTGTGATACAGAAAACGCTTTGCGTGCAAAAGCAAAATATTGCAGATGCTGGAAATAAGAACAGAAAATGCTGGAAATACTCATCAGGTCAGATGGCATCCGTGGAGAGAGAAACAGAGGGCAGTAACTTCCTCGGAGTGGCAATCAGCGTCGGGTTGCCACTCCGTGCCCACTTGCCTACGTCAAATTCCTTCCGTGCCTGTCTCGCCCGACCTTCCGACTCAGGCCAAGCGAGATCCAGGCAGTGCAGCTGTTTCCAAAGTCCAGTGTCAAAGTCCAGCACCATCGAATTGCAGGAGGACATGCCCCTTTTTTACAGCACTAGCTGCCGTAAAGCAGGTAAGTTTAAAGATCCCATTGAAATCGACAGGTTCAGGGAGAAGATAAGTGCCTACAGTAAGTGAAAAGGATTTGCGGGGTAGTGGTGTTCGGTGGTCGGGTGGGGATGGAGAAGGTGGTCGGACATCGGAGGTGGTTTGGGGGGAGTCGGACATTGGGAGGGGGTGCAACGGGTTGGACATTCGGGGGGGATTGGGGGATCGGACATTCGGGGGTTTGGGGGGTCTGATATCAGAAGGGGCTGGAGGGAATGCAGTGGGTCGGACATTTGTGGGAGTGGTGGGGGTCTGACCTTCGGGTGGGAGGTTTGGGGGGGTCGGACATTCGGGGAGGTGGGGTGGGGGGCTGGAGGATCGGGCATTGGGGGGGAATGGATCAGGCCGGTCATTCGGGAGGGGTTGGAATTTGAGGGGGTGTGGGTTGGACATGGGAGAAGGAGACAGGGGTATTAGTCAGGAGTGGGGGAGTCCCCTGGGATCAGGGCTGGGGGGAGAGTCCCCTGGGGGGACCTGTCATGGTCTTTACAATAGTTACTCAGAAGCCAAAAGAGGTTTTAATTCTTCTAAGTTTTTCTGGGTAATGATTGATATAACCCCTGTGGAACCATCTGAATTTTGCGATTTGAACTGTATTCTCTGATGGTTCCTAGGGCAGCGCCATTGTCCAGAGGAAGTGTGCACTTCTGGGCAATTTGCCATGCAAACCCTTACTTGGGAACTTCCCAGAGGGTTTCCCCAGTGCATCTTTGAGGTACCCCCGAAATCCGGCTGGGGAAGCACAGGGGTTACGGCCCAGGGTTTAAGTGGGCAAAACACACTGGACATGCAAACAGGCAGGTTTCCCATGTCATTCCTCAAAGTGAGCCAAAAGGAATGCTTTTCCAGGGGGAGGGGCTAGTTGCTGATGAGTGGAAGTGGGGGAGGTTTGGACATCCTCAGTGAAAGAGTTTGGAAAGAAATTTATAAGAAATCGATAACAGAAACTGTAAAGCAAGTTGTTTTGGATTCATACCCGGAAAATTATATAGCTCCTTGCTCACTGCAGGTAGATAAATATTCTACAGATCAATAAATGCATCTATTTGAATGAACAAATCATTGCTTTTGATCTTCAGTATGAAATAAAAGCAACTGATATGGGTGAATAGTATACTTTCCTCGACATAAGAAATTACACTTTGAAGTTTGACATTCTTTTACATTTCATCTCTCACACATTGCATGCTGTATACTACCCTTTGAATATTGCAACCTAAACAGGAAGAAAACTATCTCTGAAAGAGTTGAAGAGTTGACGTTGTACCTTGGCAGGTACATTGGAAAAATCCAAATGTTCATGCAATGCCATGCTTTGTGGTTCTCACGTGGAAAAGAATGACAGACTTCTGGGCTTTTCAATTACTGGACTAAAATAGAAGAAAGTTCAATTTGTACTTGATAAATCATCGAGGATAGAAGAAGATTATTTGAGAATAATGCAAATTTTTAGGCCCTGCTAATAGTAAGTTCTAACATGTAATTGTTCAAAGACTCAGCATGTAAGGATCTTTAATCTGCGTGTTCCCGACAAAGTCTCTAATTGTGTTTGGTGCTTTCCTGAATGAAGCTTCTCCATCTTGGTCGCTCACAAGCCCCAGAAATCGGCAGGAACATTTGAGGACATCCCTAAAGTGTTTCCGCTGTCCTCCTGGGAGTCTCCTACCGTGACCAAGTTCCGAATAGAACAGTTGCTCTGGGAGTTTGGTGTCAGGCATGCAAATGACACATCCTGCCTAGTGGAGCTGGTTTTGAGTGATTAGCACCTCGATACTGGACGTGTTGGCTTGGGAAAAGATGCTGCTGTGGGACCACCTTTCTTTCCACTGGATTTGGAGGGTCTTGCAAAGGCACTGCTGGTAACACTTCTCCAGTGCTTTGAGGTGCCTGCTGTAAGTTGCCCAAGTCTCCGAAACATATAGGAGCGCAGGGATCAATGTTGCCCCATAAACCATGACTTTAGTCGTGAGAACTAGCTCCTAAAGCCTACCCTAAGCCTGATTCTCTCTGCAGCCAGAATCTAGCCAGCCCAGTGAAGGTGGGGGAGAGTGGAAATTTGAATCAGCATATTGGGCCAGCTCCCGGACATGTTCTCAAGTCCATGAGCTTCTCCTGGAGGTGGGCTCCCAATGATAATGACAGTGGTGGGGAGCCAATTAAGTTACTTAATATGACAATGCATTGAAATTTCCTAGATGCTGCCTGGGCCTCCTGCTGTGCCAGGAACCTGGTAATGCACCAAAAGTGGCCTCACGTTGGCAGTTTAGGGTGCCAGCATATGATCTTTCAGAGTCAAGTAAAAGTGAACTGAAAGACTGTAAGCAGCACATCCACTGGCATGTGGAACCGTTCCCCCTGCACAATGATGCCCAAGATGGTTCTGGCCATAATTTAAACTATGCTATTTGGATCTTTGGTTAAATGCCTGCACCTCGTGCCTTCTCACCCTTTGTCTGTTTCAGCAGCACTCCCCTTTCCCAGTGGGTCTGTTGGCCAGCCACCCACTTTGGTCTCTCCTTTGGCCCTCCTGCTGCTGTGTGCCACTCGGTGTCCCTAATTAGCCGGCGAATGTGGAGCGGACCCGTTACTTGGCTGCCACCCACAAAAGTAGGTTGGCGGTGAGCCTCCAAGATGTGCTGGTGTCGGTTTACCAACGCCTATGTGAAAATTCAGCTCTGCATCTCCCGATGCTGCCAAGCCGAGCATCAAGGCTCTGCATTTAGTCAAATGTATGCAATGAGAGAACATGAGTTGGTATGAGATTGTTTGGTAAATGGGATTAGGTAGGTAGGTCAGGTGTTTCTCACCTGACCTAGGTGCATCGAGTAGGTGCAGACTCGATGGGCCGAAGGACCTCTTCTGCACTGTGTGATTCAGTGACATGAGCGCTCAGAATACACCTGGGGATGGTGGAATTTTGTTGCTGGGTGTTTGGCTTTCCAAGGTAGGACCACAGTTCATTTATCCTGTTATTTGGTTTCAGTCTTCAATGCTCGGATCAAGAATGGGGACTTAAAAAGAACAGCAGTGTTGAGGCAGCCAACAACCTCTTAACTGTGCCAGAAAACAAGATGGACCAAATTAAGTAATAAGTTTAATGTCATGTCTGGACCCCTTTCACTTTTTAGCAATATCTACATTTTACATTCTGGTATTCGTACATTCTTCAATAGGCAGTACCCTACGCTTGTTTGTACTAAATTTCACCTGGAACTGCTCTGCTCATTTGCAGATATTCCATCAAGCTATTTTTTTAATATCCCCGGGTACTTCCCCTCCTCCAAGTTTAGCATCATCTGTAAATTTGGCCAGTTTGCATATGAATTCTGAATCTAAACCAACATCACTCCTCTAACAAGTTACATTGTGAAAATCCTACTATTTTCATTCATGCGCTGGTCATTCAAAAGGAATTTAAAGGCTTTTTTGGGAAATCTAAGTGCATCACACAATGTGATTTCCCACTCTCCACGTAAAATTCCACTTTCTTAAAATAGTCAAGAAAGTTGGTGTAGGCAGAATCTTCCTCTTCTTGATGCCATGTTGGCTGTTGCTAAACTATTTCTGTTGAGGCAGTCTTTGAGTTTCTCCTCATAATTGGTTCTATTATTTTATTAGTTATTGATGCAAAACCGGCGAGTCTGCAGAATGCTGGTTTGGATTTGTCTCAATCTTGGGTACAAGTACTGTGCTCGCTTATTCAGAGCCTGGTGGAACCTCCCTTGTATTCAATTTTGTATGAAGTTCCAATAGAAATTTTTAAAACTGTTATTTCCATGGTTTTGGGATTATGATAATTAATGTTGTAGGTATCGAGTGAAAATATCTAACAATGATAGTCTTCATTCCTAGTGCCACTGATCCCAGGGTACCTCTTCATGCAACACCGAGCAATCTGGAGCTTGGCTTAAACATGTACAAACAGTCTTTTGAGATCAAGGTCAATATTTATTGAGACATTTTAACTTGAAAACATCTGTATGAAATTTAACACGTTAGACTTAACTGGTTTAACTAGACTTTATAGGTCAAAGGGAGGATGGTGGAGTTCATTGTTCACAATATAATTCTTGTCACTTAAATTTTTTTCAATATATCTTCACATCCCATCTGATGATATGTACACAAAATACGGTGAGGTGCTTGAAAAAATGGAGAGCTAGTAAAATGAATTTTGTGTGTGTTTACATTTGGGCTTTCTAACCTATTCCTGTGTAGACCATCATACCAGATAAGGATGGTCTAGAGAGACAAGCAGCAGGCAGCTTGCCAGTGCTGGGTGCTTTGTAACCTATAAGTCAGTTTAGCTGCTAACACTTGGCTGTATTCCTGTGCACACTTGGTTCCTAAGGGTTGGCTTGTTCCAACCTGCGCTTAAATACTTACGACTGATACAGGCGGGGTGCATGCCTACAGGAAATGAATGTACCCCTCCACATCAGGTTAAACAGAAGCATCACTTATACAGATGTTTGGATTGGAGATTGGGCTTGGAGATTCTTTAGCACAGTGTTAGATTTCCACAACACCCGGTTCACCAAAATAAAATTCATTCATTTATCTATACTCTCAAAATCCCATAATTTGTAAGTGATGTCTACCACTTCTGTGGTGTTTACTCATTGTCTAGTCGTTGAGATACAAATCCTGCCAATCACAATGATGATAAAAAGGTAGTCAAAAGGCCAGTTTTAACAGTTGTTCATTGAAGGTCCACCTCACGTTTCTTCATTCACTAAGAGGTTCCGCAGCCAAATAAACCCCTCTTTTGGGACAGGTTCCAAAGCCGAGGTCTGCCTACCTATGGCGGAGGTGGGATCTGCACACCCAGGAGATCGTACGCAAAAATGTTCCAGAAAATTGCGAATACAACAAAGATGGCATACGAGAAAACCATGACCCACCAGGCACACTGCTGGTGGAGATTCTCCTCGTAGCTGCGCAAGATGATGAGTCCCATACTGATACCCACCACTGCACCAGCCAGATGTGCCATGAAACTAGGCTGGGGGCCAGAAGAAGGAAGAGGAGGCGAAAAACGGAGCCATACAGCACGTCCAACCTCAGAGCTCACTGCCAAAAAGAAAGAGAACAACAGTTTAAATATTCAAAACATGGGGGAAAACATAGTTAGACAATCTCAACTTACAACGCTGTTCTTTTATACCGATATAAATTTTCCAACTGAAACGTGAATGACATTGTTCCAGTCCTTTCCACGTGAATCGGAAGAGATTTAGCACTTTGGAATTTTAACTAGAACGAACAGGACACAATTTGGGTTCACTGAGATGACGTCTGGTTAGTTGAGGCTCTGTACAGTGAGAATGAATGGGATGTTGGTTTTTCCTTGCCATCCTGTATCTGGATCCGGTATGTTCACATGAAGTTGACTGCTATTGTCAAGCCTACTGGAAGGGGGAGGAGTTGGGGAGATTTTGAGGCATTGCGCCCAGTGGAAACAGGGTGGTAGTATACTGAACATAGCAGGCTATGACTTACTGCCCCATTTGGTCAATGGTATGAACAACCTTCCTTCCCAAGATGTACTCCTGGAAGATTGGGGCACCTACCTGAGTCAGGCCATAGGCTCTTTTGTGACGATGGACATAGGACCTTGAGTGCTATTTTGGGACTTTACTGTGTGGAGCATGCACACACTGCACAGTTTCTGCTGGTGGTCGAGCCAAAGAGGAGTCCAGAAGGTCAGTTTTAATTTATTTTTGGGTCCAGGAGGAGCAGAAGTCCTCTCTGGACTCCACATAGTTACCCCATAACCAGACTAATCTTATACTGGGCCCAGAATAGGCTGGCTGCACCATAGGATGTGGGGTTGCTCATTTAACACCTGCAGTCCACCAGCTCTATGCTATCAGACAAATTTAATAAGAGTTTTCTGAGGATGTAACCAGTAGGGAAGATAAAGGAACCAGTAGATGCAACATAGTTGGGTTTCCAAAAGGCATTTGTTAAGGTGCCATACAAAAGGTTAATATACAAGAAACCTTCCTTCCATCATAAGGTCAGAAGTGGGGATGTTCGCTGATGATTGCACAATGTTCAGTACCATTTGCGACTCCTCAGATACTGAAGCAGCCCCTGTCCAAATGCAGCAAGACCTGGACAATATCCAGGCTTGGGCTGACAAGTGGCAAGTAACATTCACACAAGTGCCAAGCAATGACCATCTCCAACGAGAGAGAACCCACCCATCACCCCTTGATGTTCAACTGCATTACCATTGCTGAATCCCCCACTATCAACATCCTGGGGGGCTATCATTGGCCAGAAACTGAACTAGACCAGTCATATAAATGCTGTAGCTACAAAAGCAGGTCAGAGTCTAGGAATCCTGCGACGAGTAACTCACCTCCTGATTCCCCAAAGCCTGTCCACCATCTATAAGGCACAAGTCAGGAGTGTGATGGAATACTCCCTAACTGCCTGGATGAGTGCAGCTCCCATAACACTCAAGAAGCTTGACACTGTCTAAGACAAAGCAGTCCGCTTGATTGGCACCCCATCCAAAAACATTCACTCCCTCCACCACTGACGAGCAGTAGCAGCAGTGTGTACCATCTACAAGATGCACTGTAGGCATTCACCAAGGCTCCTTCCAAACCCACAACCGCTACCATCTAGAAGGACAAGGGCTGCAGGTTGATGAGAAAACCACCACCTGGAAGTTCCCCTCCAAGTCACTCACCATCCTGACTTGGAAGTATATCGCCGTTCTTTCACTGTCGCTGGGTCAAAATCCTGGAACGCCCTCTCTAATAGCACTGTAGGTGTACCTACACCACAGGGACTGCAGCGGTTCAAGAAGGCAGCTCACCACCACCTTCTCAAGGGCAACTAGGGATGAGCAATAAATGCTGGCCTAGCCAGCGAAACCCACATCCCGGGAATGAATTAAAAAGAAAGATAAGGGCTCATGGGGTTGGGAGTGATGTATTATGGATAGCGGATTAGTTAATGGCCAGGAAGCAGAGTGTAGGGATAAATGGGGAATTTTCAAGTTGGCAGGCTCTGACTAGTGGAGTGCCACAAGGATCAGAGTTGGGCTTTCAGTTATTTACAATCTATATTAATTACTTTTTTTTCTTTATTCTTTCATTGGATGTGGGCAGCACTGGCAAGGCCAGCATTTGTTGCCCATCCCTAATTGCCCTTGAGCTGAGTGGTTTGCTAGGCCATTTCAGAGGGCAGTTAAGTGCCAACACATGGAGTCACACGTAGGCCAGACCAGGTAAGGATGACAGACTTCCTTCCCTAAAAGGACATTAGTGAACCATGTGGGTTTTTACAGCAATCGATGACAATTGTCATGGTCACCATTACTGAGACTAATTTTTTAAAGTTGAATTCAAATTCAACCAGCCGCCATGGTGGGATTGGAATCCATCCCACTACAACATTAGCCTGAGTCTCTGAATTGTTTACTAGTCCCGCAACATTACTACTTGGGCACCGTCTCCCCACTTAGACGAAGAGGCAGAGTAATGGATCTAACTTTGCTGGTGCATAGCTAGTTGGGAATGTAAGCTGTGAGGAGGACACAAAGAGGCTGCAAAGAGATATGGACAGGTTAAACGATTGGGCAACAAGGTGGCAGATGGAGTATAATGTGTGGAGGTGTGACTGTGTTCATAAGAATAGAAAAGCAGAATTTTTTTTTTAAAAGGCGTGAAACTCGTAAGGGCAGGATTTTCTGCTCGTTGGGTGGATGGGCCTGGGTGCAGCCATAAAATGGCCCACAATCAGGCCCCGACTGCAATTTCACGCTGGCTGGCCAATTAACGGAAGCTCAGCGCAGCCAGGGTAGGGGCTGGAGGAGTGCGAGTGTGTTGGGGGTGGGGTGGGGGGACAGTGCGGACTGAAAGCTCCCTGAGGGATCAGAGCTGCCTCAGGGAGCTGAAGAACTGTGGACGCAAATATAAACATTTTTAAAAATGAGAGAAACATGTCCCCACGTGTGACTCAGTCACGTGAAGAAGCGCGTGTTTAAAACGATGTTTACATTTTTTTTTTAAAAATTACTTCTGGAAACCACATCCCGCCCGTGGATGAGTTTTCATAAAAAATATCCAGAGGCCAGCCCGCCAATCGAACGGTTGGATGGGCCGCGAAAAATGCGAATGAACTACCCGCTCGGGGCCTTATTAGGCTTCTTAATTGTCGGTGGGCGCGCTGCCGACTCTCGGACGCGCCCGTCGAGCAAGAGATCGCGCTCACAGGTGCGCGATGACGTTGTGACACTTGCCAACCTCATTGCAGGCGGCTTTACTCTCGATCGGTTCTGCCACGTTCCCACCCGCAGGACGTAGAATCCTGCCCCAAACGTTGATGTTCGGAAAGACTCGGATGCACTCGAGCCACAAAGACAAGAAGTTAGCAAGTGCAGCAAGCAATTACGAAGGCAAGTGGCATGTTGGCTTTTACTGGGAATTGGAGTAGAGGAATGAAACATGTTGTGACAATTGTATGGGGTTTTGAAGAGACCACACCTTGAATGCTGTATGAAATTTTGGTTTCCATACTTAAGGAAGTACTTGTCTTGGAGGCGGTACAGCGAAGGTTCACTTGAATGGACCCTGGAATGAGAGAGTTGCCCCCTGATGATGGACTGAGTAAATTGGGTCTATATTCTCCGGAGTTTAGGAAAACAAGAGACAATTTCATTGAAACATTCAAGATTCTGAAGGGGTTTGACCGGGTAGATGCTGAAACATTGTCTCCCTGGTTGGGGAATCTAGATCAAGGGAGCACAGTTTCAGGACAAGAGGACAATCATTTAGGACTGAGCTGAGCAGAAATGACTTCACTGATAGGCAATTTGAATGTTTGGAATTCTCCCCAGAAGGTTGTGAATGCGCCACCACTGAATATATTTAAGGCTTTAGATAGGCAGATTTTTGCTCTCTCAGGGAACCAAGGCAAAGTGGAATTGAAGCCCAAAATTAGCCATGATCGCATTGAACGACAGAACAGGTTCAATGGACTGTATGGTCTTCTCCTGCTACTATTACCCGTGTTCTTATGTGGGTCAGCCCACAAACGGATTGGGTCTCCCATTGTCACAATCAGGCAACCAGCGTATTCTGCCAGCTGTCTGTCCAAAAACTACGTTGGGCAGGTGGGGGGGGAGATCTATCCCAGGGACTTTTTATGTGCCAGAGCTAACTGACTTCCGTTTTGTTCTTGCCAATCAAAAATTAAACAATATCTAGATAATTGCTTAGCCTAAAGAACCAAAGAGCCCTATTTCTGATGATGTGTGAACCAGCGTAGAACAGGTGAGTGCTCTCAAATGTTTTGATGTCCATTTTCAGTATTGTGATTATAGCTTTTTGTGATATAAGAGATGGGGAGATAAATAATTACAGTAGGGTAGGTAGAAAGACTTTAAAAAGAAGGTACTTACTGCAGACAAGTGCCAAGATCATCCGGAGTAGTTTATAGGGACACCTCATTCCAGCCCAGTTCTGAAAGATAATCAATAACATGTAACTGTAACATACTCAGGGATTGTTATTCTCTAGTCATACTGTAAGTGTCAAGTCTTAACTCAGTGGTAACACACCCACCTTTAAAGATTCCTCAGTACAAGTTGACTGCCACATCTGACTATTAAGAAGAATGGCTACACTTCAAAATTAATGAATTGGTTTTGAAGGACTTTGGAAAGTGCCTTGAAGATGAAAGACCTGATGTGGAATAAGATCATCTTCACACACTGTAGCTTTTATGTATCATATAGAATTATTTGGGTGTTTCCATGATATAACAAGCACATGGATTTTAATGGGAAATTTTCAGTTTGTGTTGACATCTGAAAGCTTTGGTCGATTTTGTTACAGAGATAACAGTGAGGCTACCGGCGCTCAGTAACATAATGGAGTAAACTGGACAGCAACATCCGATGTCTACATATGTGCAGCTAAATGCAGAAACCTAGAAATTACTGCAAAAGTTACCCCGCTCCTCCACAGAGTGTGCTGTAATAGTCTTCACTGATAGCCTAAGCACTGAAATGACTGTAATGGTATAAAATTGAGGTACTTATCCACTAATTCCCTGCTAAAGATATTTGAGAAAGTTAAAGCTGGTGCATTGATGAGTAAGTGATTATTTTTGTCATGGTGTGATAAGTGATATTACTGTCAAACAACTTCTCTAGCCCTGAAATTTTAATTTTAATTTTAAAAGTGTGGGTTCTCATTCCTTCAGAAGTCATTTAGTATTGAAGGCTTTAAAAAAAAGATTTTTATTTTTTCTGTTCATCTCTTTTAACTCTCTCTCCTAATCCTATTTATCTTTTCCAATCTTTATTTCACTTCCCGTGCATGATTTAAATCTAATTCATACTGCCTGATTTATACTCCTTAGTTTCGAATCTTTGCATGTCAGTGAGGATTCCTCACTCCGATGGGTTGAAGAGCCACTTGAGGCTTGCCCTGCTTACATACGCCACAGATGCCCTTTAGAGGGCAGGGAGCTAGAACAGATACCCAATGATAGCACATCTATGCTCAAAAGCTGACAAGCACTTTGTGGGCAGATGTCAATGAAACGAACGGCGCGTGCCATTCCTTTATTACTGACTGCTAAATCTGGGCCTTCCCTATGGGCCAATCTTGTGGTCAGTGGCAAATGAATGGCACCAGTTGTTCACGGCATTTACACCTAAAGACTTTCTATGAGCTTTTGCATTGGAACTTGTGTCGTTTAGAAATCCAAAACATGCAGCACCCTCGACAAGAGATCGGAGAGCATGTGAGAGGGGTGCATGAGAGCAGGGCAAGCATTGGTGCATCTCCTTGGCCAGTCAGAGTGGACAATCCTTACTGAATCTTGAAGAATCTGAACCAGGGAGTGTAAATTAGAATATTTAATTCAATGTCAAATCACGTCCACAAAGCGGAACAAATAAAGGGAAAGAAAAACGGATTAAGAAAAAGACAAAAAAAAAGCAGAAAGAAAAAGTAAATAAAAAGAATTTCTGAACGCATGCGATTCCACGCTTGTAAAAGTAAATTTTCAGAGTTGTTTGGCAGGAATTATGAGTTATCATGCTGTTTAAAAAATCATTTACACTCGACTGGACAAGTCTTAAATTTTATGGGAAGTTTAGCGTGTACCTATCATGTAAGGTACAGCAACTTCGTGCTGTTCCATGTATTTCAATGCCAGGTCTCTCACAGTTATCACTGATATAGCAAAGTTTCTGGAGCAGCATGGTCCATCAGACAGCAACTTCCCGATTTTTGCATTTAACTGCACATGTGGTCACCGGAGATTGCTGTTGGATTTACACTTTAATATCTGAGAATGTTGGTAGCTTCGCCATTACTTCTATCACAAAATCTTGGTCTATGTGCTATGTTAGAATGAGTACTACCTAGCATTTATGGTAATAAGTGATAATAAGCAGTTGCTGCCAAGCTTCCAGTTCAATTTCAATTTCAATATGAATCTACTTCCCCTCCCCCACCACCTATCCTGCTCCAACTACATGTTTTTTAAGCACAGATAGCTGGATATCACAACTGGTCAGCACACAGTTCTGTTGCCTTTGTTTATGTCAGTAATAAAATGGAGGTCCCATTCCCAATCCACACTATGCCTGATCTGGAAGTCCTCTACGCTGACAGGAAGCGAAAAACTGGAACGTATCGGCATCCTCCGTACTGTGGATTTCACAACTTGATGTACATACATTTATAGAAAAAAAAGTTATTAACATGTACAATAGAATCTATGAAAAAAAGTGTACATTGCCTTTTATGAGAGCACAACATTTAAAACATGAAGTAGGATGTTTCTGACCCAGAACCCAGCCTGTAAAACATTATGACAGCAGTTCCTCATGGACTATGATAAATGTGAATTCCTTAAGGCAACTGATTTACATACGAGTGTATTGACAGTTTGATGCTAACTAGTTTTGCCATTTCAGTGACTGGTACGGCTAGTTCATTGGGTTTGGAGTGTGACAGTTCGTTCACTAGACAACAAGATTGAGGAATTTGATGAAAGTTACTGAAAATAAATAAATTTGTTATTAAAATTTTTAGATGGAAAACGGTAATCAGCCAAGGAAACTTAAAAAACTTTTGCCTGTTTAATATTAATCAATACATTTTCTAGTTCTATGTACACATATAAAATAAACATTAAAAATCAATACTAAAATAGTGGAGCGTAGTTTTTCAGGCAGACAGGTTAAGAATTTGTATGCTGTTGCTGCACAGCATAACACCCTGGTCAACATGTTGACGAACTGCAGAATCACCTTTTATAGACGGAGCTTTGGATGTCTCAAAACTGATTGTCAAAAGGTCACCTCCATCTAAGAAAATGTGAGGGTTGATTTTTCATATTTATCAACCAAGGCAACAATTATAGAAAACAGCAATGTTACACAAGGCAGTTGAATTTAATTATTTTGAATGCAACGTAACGGTAGAGCTATTTATGGAACTTTAACGGCTGTGCCATGTGCCCTAAATCCTGGTGCTGCTGTTGGCTGAGTTGTTGCCTAATTTCATCTCGCCAAATCAATCCAGGGCACCATTGACATTCAGAACAAAGCCTAGTTCCAGCTTCAGCCACCAGGTGGCAGCAACATGCTGGAGTGCTGCAACTGGATGAGCTTGCTAACTTCACGTCCAATAATCAGAAGAAGCTGCCACTGATCTGAAACTGTTATACATACAACCCAAAGGTGGAGCCAAACAATAGAGTTGCCCCTGCTACCAAGTTTTGTGTCGTTTCCCCCCACAGCAAATACTCCCTCTCACTTCTTCCTTTCTTTCTGGATAACGTCCTTATATTAATTGTGCAATTTCTTGAATAGTTTTATTTTCATATTTCACTGTAACCCAGTTTACTGGGAATTTCGCCCTGGTAAGGGTTCTTTGGTTTAACTGATTATTCATTAACTCCCCTTTAGCTCTTCTGAAGTTTGTAATTTGCATTTGCAGCGTCTAAAATCTTCTACTTTCAGATTTCAGACAATTGTTTAACAGTGTGAGAAGTCCATGGAGTTGGTTAATCCTGGCTGGCACATTAATCAATAAAAAGACACCACAGGAGGGAACATTTGAGCGTTTAGTGACCCAGAATTTCTATTCTTGCAATGGGCACTGTGCTGGGACTAATGCATGTATTGGTCAGGATCTATGTGCAAAGACAAATGTTAAATGGCAGGTGAATCATTTACATGGCTGCTGTACCTGCCTGAAATACTAATCACATGGATATCATGTTCCTCTACCAACAGCACGGATTTTCTCAATAAGATATCAAACTGCCATGGTGGATGTACATCTTACCCAGTTTACAGCAACTACAGAAATTAAACACAAAGCATGCACTGCTAAACAACAAGTCAATGTTACCTTTTACCGGGGAGGTGCTCTCTATGTACAGAAATCGGGATGAAGATTAAAAAAAAAAGACAAATCTTGCCGGGCAGGATGAATTATTAGATTTGTTCACATAACATGGGCAGTTTCCCTGTCTCACTGAGCTATTTCAGTAAGGTGCCAACTCACACACTGTTAAACTAAAAATAATATTAATATCATAGTAATGGGACCACTCAAACATCATTAACAAGTTTGCAACTGTAATATTAATCTGAAACTACTAAATTAAACATTTAAAACACAATCTTTCATAAAATTCATAAACCTAGGGAAGTAATCACCCACATTGTTCTCACCCTGCCATCTTCTTCTGCCTAACTCACACTTAGTAAAACAAGAAGTCTTCATGATGTTCTCAATTATGATACAATTTAAAATTCCAGTCGGCCGGATCAGGGTGGGAGTGGAATGGGGAGGCCCTCCAGCTCGATTTTTTTTAACTGCCTTCCTGCCCACTTTCCTGTGGATGGTGGGGAGAAGTGGGGGTGGATTTTAACTAACGGGAAAATGAAACCTCACCCCAATTCCTATAAGCAGAGCACAATCGGAAAACAAACTAACTCAGGTTCCTCTCACACCTCCCAGTGGCCAACGATGGTTTGTTACCAGCAGGAACAGGGAAATTCTTTGCTTGCCCCCCCCCCCCGCCGCCCTCCTGGCCAAGAAATGGTGACAGGGGTGAGGTGGAACCTAAAGAAATTGGGAGAAGAATGTCCTCCTGAGTTTTGTAACTGAACAGAATCTTTTCCTGACTCATCCCACTGGTCTAAGCTGCTCCTGGCCCACGACAATGACACTGTAAACTACTGAAATGCCACGACTCTGTCCTGCCTTCCTCTGACACCCTGGCAGAGATTGGGAACTCGCCGTGGGGGTGCAGACCTTCTACATGGGCGCAACAACACATGATTCAGGATTTGTACTTTGCCAGAGGGAAAAACCCACATGCTGCTGCACGGAGTACTCTTTGACCTTGAATGCAGCTGTGGTTTATTTGCTTTATTCTGTATAACTGCTTTCAAATACACAAATTAAACGATTACCATGACAACATTGGCCAAATGTGCAGAACAGAGTGCGTAGACACCACCAGAAGCTCCAACCAAGGGTGCTCTCATGTCAGTGACAGAAGCAGTCAAAGAGCCTGCAACACAAAATGCATAATGGTACGTAAATAATCAGATTCAAGGAATACCGCTGTGTAAACCCAATCAGCCAGGAAGCATTTCCAATATACCAGGGAGAGCAGAAAGCATTCATGCTTCACCTACAACTGAAGCTCCTGAAACAATTAAAGTCTGAGTCAGGATCCAGCTTCAGTATCCTCAGTACCTAGCGATTTAAGCCAGTGACGTTCCCAACTTTCAACAGTCTCTCCTGATTTCCAGGTCACTTCTTATACCAAGTTCATTCACGTATGGCGTTCTTACCTGGGTAACTGCCCCCACCTTTGCCCATATCTGGTCTTTCCCCCCGCCCCCCCCACCCCACACTTTATAACAAAGTGGATTTCCCCCCCTCCCATGACAACCACCACCCCCCCCCCCCACACCCTCCCTCGGCCTTTCCTCTCTTGCCTGTTCTGTCTTTCCCGATGCTACGCCTGGTGTTCTGGTGGCGAGTGTGAAACCCACATCTGGTTGCTCGATGGCTAATGTAGGGTTTGTGTCCGGTTCCCTGGTAGCTATTATTATCTTGGCTGTTTTGGGTGTTTGAAGTCCCACACCATTCTAATCTTGAGAGCACATCCAGTGGTTAACGTTAGCTTTAAAGCTAGCATATCCTCGCTGTGAACGTTCTGCAATTTCCTAGCAGTCATCAGTCTGCAACCACTTCCACGGGAGGCACCTTTCACTTTGTGAGCTAGTTCTCGACTTATCTAAAGATGTGAAAGGAGTGATTGTGAGTCTGCAGCATATTTTACATCTCTCTCAATTTTTATTTCTACTTAACTATTGCTCAATGTCAAGATTTACCCGGATGACCGACTACCTGAATTACCCACACAGCGCCCAGAATTTTCCATGCCCGCTGGTGTGTGGGCGTGACCGGTGGCGCGATGGGTTTCACGACTGTGCGCTCAGCCCGCCGAGAGCGAGCCGGGCTTCCCCACCATCAGCCGTCTGGAAGCTCATCGTAACGCGTCAGCGTGTCGTTATCAGGCCAAGCGGCCAGGCTCCTGCCCACCCCTTCCGGATCGCCTGCCCACGTCGGCGGGAAAGCACATCGACACGTTTCACAGCAGCGCAGAGGCGTCGTGTGCTCGGCGGCCTTCACTCTGGGGGGGCGTTGGAGGTGGGTGAACAGCAACGTCCTGCAGAGCTTGTCGGGGTCGCCCTGTTGCTTTGCAAGGCTTCAGGGGACAGGGGAGGTCAGGTTAAGAGCCGCCCTGCCTAGGGGTGACTTTTCAGGGGGGGGCGCAAGGGCAGCCCTGCTGTTGAATATAGCCCACAAACAAGCATTTGGGGTGGGGAGGGACAGGGTGGGTGAGGGAAGGGGCCACGCATTCGGGAAACCTGTAGAAAGTGAGAATTCCTCTGCAGCTGAGACAGTTCAGACGCAGCCACATTGATATGATTGAAGTCGGGCTCCTAGCTTACTTGCCCACTCAAGCAACCCAGAGGCATCAAAGTGCCACCAAGTTCTCCAGAGCTCGCGCTGCACCCCCCTCCCCTGGTACAGACAGCAAATTCATGAGCACTTTAGCAGAGCAGTTGGATGACTGCACACGTTGTACAATCTCCTCGCTAAAGCTGGCCTTGGAGCAGTCACTGATGGAGGTGCTAACAGCCCCTTGCAATGTCAGCATCCCAGTTTGGACTGGTCTCCCCCTTGGTTCAAACTAACAGGGCAGCCTTGCTCATCTGTGGCTATCCAAGCACTCTCTGGGAAGCGTCAAGGGGCCCTCACACAGGGCCAGGAAAGATGCTAAGTTCACCCGTGCTAACCACGTCTCTCTCTCTCTCTCTCTTTCATGCTGCAGGAGGACCACATCAGGAGCATAGAGCCTGGAGACCTAGCTGTATGCCCGATGATGTAGAGAGAATGAAGATGATGGATGAGAGAGTGACTGAGGCTCCTGGCTGTGCAAAAGCAGGAAGAAGGAGCAGCTGGAGCTCCCCCTCACACTGCCCAGGAGTGACAGCGAGCAGCGGCTGGTTGACACCCAGGGTCTATAGACTCCGTCTGTCATTCCTGCAGATGACCGAGAACCAGTGTCACCAATGACGGCGCATGTCTAGGGACCTGGTCACTCACATCTGCCACTTACTGCAGGACTTGGCACCAAGGGGACATGGAGGGCATCCACTGTCAGTGGCTGTGAAAGTGACCATGGAGCTCAATTTCTACACCAGTAGCTCCTTTCAGGTCTCCACAGGTGACCTTTGTGAGATATCACAAGCCTCCACCCACAAATGCATCCATGAGGTCACGGATGCCATCTTCTCGAGGGCACACATCTTTGCGCATTTCCCCCGGGACTGGGACAGCCAGGATGCAAGGGCCATTGGATTCTCCCGGATCTCGGGATTCCTACAGGTGCAGACAATGGGTGATTGACTGCACCCATGCATGTGGTGTTCAGGTCTCCGTTGCTGCACACAGTGGACTACATCAACCACAAGGGATTCCACACACTGAATGTGCAGTTGGTATGCGACCACCAGGAACGCATCCTGCAGGTGTGCGCACGGTTTCCAGTGAGTGTGCATGACTCCTACATCCTCAGTCAGCCCTCAGATCCCTGGAGTCTCCCAGGGTCCACAGAGGCTGCAGGGAAGGCTCTTCGGGGACAAGGGCTACCCACAGAGGCCGTGGTTGATGTGTGCCAGCTTGTCCTGCATGGATAGAGATGGAGCAAGTGTAAGTACGATGCCTGCCAGGCCAGATGATAAGGATGCCTGCCCTTTGTGGGTGTTGAGTGGTCCCATGGAGGGGATGAGGACAATGATGATGAGTGTGAGAGAGCGAATGGTGATGTCCCTTGAACCGGCAGTGAGTGAGTGAGGGCCCTGTGGATGTGTGATGGGCTTGTGAGCGTGTGAGTTGAGTGATGAGACCTGGTGAAACAGAAGAGATCATTCATCCTCTTGCGCCACTGGGTGGCTGTCCTCTTTTGCAGGCCGTTGGCACTGACCACCACTGCCCCCGCCTTCCAAGCCGGGTTAGTGTTGTTGCTGCCCATCCTGCAGCCAGAGCGGGGGGTAGAGGACATCCCAGTGGGCCCTCCACAGCATCCAAAAGTCGCTCGAGAGACATTGTCGCTGAATCTGGGGGCCTGCAATCTTCTTCAGTTTCAGGGCCATGTCTTCCATGCAGCAGTGGGGAGCTGGATGCACTGAGACATGTGCTTGCGGCTGGATTTAAACATGGTGCCTGGGGTGATGGCGGCCAGTCAAATGAGAGCCTGCCCGCCATGAAACCGGCTTGTTTTCTGGGAGTGCATAAATAATGAGGCGGGTTCAGGATGATATAGCGTGAAAACCTGCCATTGCGGCCGGCGGGTAATAATACATCGTTCTACCCGCCTGCTACCGCACTTATTGCAAATTTGGGAAAATTCGGCCCTGTGGTTGTTTATCCTGCTTTATCCAATATTTATGGATCTTTGTATCATTATCAATTCCAACAATTCTGTTCTTTTGAAAGAATAAGACACCTTTTGAGCAGTGGACCTCAAATGGGTGTGAATCAATACAACAACAACAAGGGACTTACATCATGACTGAACTCAACAGGCAGTTTTAGATGTATCGGAAAATTCATTGTGGATCTTTGGTTTTTCTTCTTTACATCCCACTAAGATGTGCCCCAGTTAATATCCAAAACTGTTCACATTACAAGCCTTCAGTGTTTAACCCTCTATTTACTCAATATGCTTATTGCAAGTACAGGGGAAAACCATTGTAAAACATCCACTCAGTAACAATGATGTTAATATCACTGCTGCATTTACAGGTTGATCACAGCCTGGTCTAGTGATTTGTAATTTCAGTTTCTGTTAGTCAGTTGTAATGGAGGTGCAGAACACTCCAGGACAGTTTCACGGTGTTTAAAAAAAACATTAAAATTGCTGTACTGCTCCAGCAAAGTATGTCCAACGGTTCCAATCAGTAGGTTTAAGGATACATTGTCTGCTGATTTCATTAAAACACATCACAAGTTTTGGGGAAATATTCACTGACCCTTGCTCCAAGATATCTGGTAAAAAAAAATGGGTACTTTTTCGGTGTGTGACACACCCATAGAGGGGAGAGAAGGGTTGTTATTAATGTTTCTGGTCTACACCAATTAATACCAGAAAGATCAATAAATTTGTGGTGTTTCTATGAATGACAATGATGTTACTTCAAGCACATCCAGAAGCCATAGACTTCATGAGATAATTTTTTTAAAAATGTAACTCGAGGAGAGGAAGAAATGGCTCAAGAATTAACTATTTCAGTTCCACTGAATGAAAGGTCCAATAAAGTTGGAAAGTTCTGTTTAACTTGTTCAATACTGGAGAGCTCCAGGTAGCAACATTTCCACTGCAATTCCTTATTCCAGAAGGAAATGGTCATGGGGACATCAGAACAGCATTGAGGGAATTACTCCATCGTGATGAACACTTTAATCACAGAAAATGGTTCAGAAATTTTGAAATGGAAGGAAACAGCCTGGGCAGGCCTATATTGAATTTGAGAGGGTAAAGCAAAGTAATTTTGATCATTGGATATGGGCATTAAAGGTAGAAACTATGTATGAGGTTCTTAGGGAAATAGTTCTCCTGGAAGAGTTTAAAAATTCACTTTCTCCAGTGGTTAGAATCCATGTTGAAGACCAGAGGGTTCCAACAGCTGGACAGGCGATGGACTTGGCCGATGATTATGAGCTGGACTGTAAATCCAAACCCTTGTTCCGGCACCCCCACAAACCTGAGAAGGGTAGAAGATGGGAAGGTGAAAGGAAGTCAAGTAGAAGGGACAGCTGGGAGTAGCCCAGGAACTTCTACTCAGACCAGAAAGGAAGGTGTTGAAGGTGGACATGATATTCAAAGGCCTAAGTGTTTCCATTGTAACAAGGTGGGACACGTTCGTGCAGATTGCTGGAAGTTGCATGGGAAATCCATGGGACCTATTGGGGTAGGCACGGGTGATTCAGGAAAAGGAGTCCTGACTTGAAATACAACAGATCAAATTGTAGCATTAACTGCAGCAGTGAAATCAAGTGTAAACACTGCTGTGAGTTCAGGAGAGGTGAATGAAATATATGAGAGTTATAAAGGGTTCTTATCGAGAGGAAAAGCAACCCCTTATCCCTCAAAGTAGCAACTGATGCTAATGACCCGGGGTTAGTTGCAGTCCTGTTACTAGAAGATGAATTTGGCATAGAAAGGCCAGTGGGATACTTTTCCAAAAAAGCTGAATAGACACCAAAAAATATACTGCACAGTGGAGAAGGAAAGCCTGTGTTTGTTATTAGCTCTTAAGAATTTTGATGTGTATGTTCGCCGTGGACACAGGGAGACACTGGTATATACTGATCACAACCTTTAGCCTTTGTGGACAAAATTAAAAACCAGAATGCCAGACTATTTCGATGGAGTTTATTATCACAGCCTTATCACTTAAAGATTGTCGACAGTGCAGGTAAAAAGCAATGTAATTAACTTTGCCTTAAATCAGCTTTGTAGAAAAAGTGAATAAATGAGAGTGTGGATGTGTTTTAGTATTCTTGTTTATGTTTTATTACACTTTGTAATGAAATGCAAATAAATATGGCGGTTCATTTCTCCAAGGGAAAGTGTCGTGAATACTTTAATCACAGAAAATGGCTCATCTTCAAGGACTTAACAACATTCTGGAAGAACTTGTGTTTTAAAGACACTGTACCTCAAAGGGTTAATGCAGGACTCTGACTGCTATTCCTGGAAAAAGCAGGGTAAGAAAGGGTAATTAAGTAGTTGAAAACCTCTTGACCCGGGCGAACTGTGTGCAAAGGGGGGTCACATGAATTTTATGGCTCTGAAAGAAAATCCATGCCTGGATGACTGTGTTTTAAAAGTGGGTTTTTGGTTTTGCTTTGAGACGAGAAGGACCAAATGCTTGAGAAGAAAGACAGCAGCCTTTTGCAGTCCAGAGCCAGCCCACAGCCAGAAGTGAATATAAGCTGCGACTGAGATGCTTAACATGCTGGAATAGAGTACCCTCAAGTATTCCATGAGTCCGCCTGAAAAGCAGTGCCAGAGTCATTGATTGTTTCACGGATCAGTGCTGGGAGACCAACTGTATAACCCAGAGGCCATTTCAAGAACTCCACCTATCCTTTGACTTTTAACCTTTGGCCAAATTCCTCCATTTCTATTTTTATTTCATTGTTTTTGTGTGTGTGTGTGTGTGTGTGTGTGTGTGAGACACTTGGGGTATCTCGAAAGAATAATTAGTATAAATTCATATTCCATACTGTATGTTGATCAGCTTTTCCTTCTATTTAACCAGACTGGTTTTATAATAAATTAATACGTTTGTTGTTAATTGAAAGAAGCCAGGTTAAAGTCTCTTTCATTCTGGGTACCAGCAGTGAAGGTAAACAATTGGCCACGTTGGTGAGTAAATTAAACTTTTAAACTAATGGTGCAACTTGTGGAACAGTGGGGCTAGATCAACTGCACACCCCTCCATCCCAGTCATAACACAAGGCAATAGCAAGCCAGTTAAACGATTAACATTCCAAAGAGAAACTGAACTGGACCAACCATATAAATATTGTGGCTACAAGAACAGATGAGAGGCTGGGAATTCTGCGGAGAGTAATTCACCTCCTGACTCCCCAAAGCCTGTCCATCTCCTACCAGGCACAAGTCAGGAGTGGGATGGAATACCCTCCACTTGCCTGGATTGGTGCAGCTCCAGTGACACTCAAGAAGATCAACACCATCTTGGACAAAATGCTTGATTGGCACCCCATCCACCACCTTAAACATCCACTCCCTCCACAATCAGTGCGAAGAGGCAGCAGTGTGTACCATCTACAAGATACACTGCAACAACTTCCCAAAGCTGGTTGAACAGAGGCAAGGGGAGTTTCTCCATTGAAATTCTCATAAGGCAATCAAAAAAGGAAACAGGGAATTTCCTTGTAGTTGGTCCTGCTCCATTGCTTTCACTGCCAGAAGTGTGGCAAGCTACAGAGGCACAGCTGTGATGCAATCCTGTGGCTGAACCTGAAGATAGCCAGTGCCCGGAGTGTCAGGGAGGTGGGTAGGATGATGCAGGGCCACACACTGAGACTGGAGACCCTAGAGGCATGAAGATACTACAGATACAAAGTACTTCTCTCCTGGTTTTCCAGCAGTAGCATCTGGGAGATCAATTATTCATTCTGGGAAATTCCCAGTTAATTGTGGAGAGGTGACAATACTATGGTGTCCCCATTAGGCTTATGAAAAAATCATGGGCTACCGAGACAAATTAGCCCCAGGTAAATGCATAATGATGCTGACCCTGGTGTCTGGACAGGGCTTATTTGGTATCATATAGAGGTTGCTGTAGGATTGTGATTTTGTTTTTTTAAACAGCAGATTACGAGTATGTAAACTACTATTCTCTTCAATGCCTATATTTTCTTTCAACATTTGTATTACCCATTTACTTTAAACAGATTAATATGTTTATATATTTATTATATATATTATATATGTGTGTGTGTGTTTGTGTGTGTGTGTGTGTGTGTGTGTGTGTGTGTGTGTGTGTGTGATCATCACTGGGAAGGTTGTCATTTATCGTCCATCCCTCATTTATCCTGATGGTGGTTGTTCTTCCTGAGTTCTCTATCAGAGGCGCTTGCTCAGCCATTTCACAGAGAAATTAAGAGTCCAACCAGGTTGACTGGAGTCACGTATGGGCTAGAGCAGGAAGGACAATACGTTACAGTCCCTAAAGGACATCAGTGAAGGAGCTGAGTTTTTAGGCAATCCGACAGCTTTGTCATCTGACCGACACCAGCTTTTTATTTTAAACTGAATTCAATCTCGGACATGCCATTGTGAGATATGTGCTTTTTCAGGAGTTCAGTCACTAGTTATTAGTCACTCACGCTGTACCTGGACTTTAGCCAACCTTCCAAGCCACGGGACTGAAAACTTAACTCACCAGCCGGGTGCTAACCTGATACAGAACCAGTTACCTCTGTTCATCGAAAAGATGAAAGAGTTAATTAATCGGTCCCAGCTAGAGGTCACTGAAGTTCAAACACTTGATTACATCATTGAATGGAAAATGTTCATGTGTGAGAAACAGGCGGTTTTAATTTAATGGGGCCTGTCAGGCAAATGGCATTCATCCTGCTGCAGGGTCAGGCATTAACCGAATAAAAGCAAAAGTTCATTTACACTTGGCTATGAATGTTGCCTCCGCTGGATTTTAATAGGTGATACAATTCAGGAAATGTCACAAAACCATTAACTTTTTGAAGGAAGAAAAAAATAAAAATAAAAGCATGTGCAGTTTTATTTGTTGGCACAGGTCAGCACCAGGATTAAGTTCCAGGAAGTGACTTTACTCCGACCCGCCTGCCGAGAACTGGGTTAAAAGCAAAAAAAAATGCTGCGGATGTTAGAAATCCACAACAAAAACAAAAATACCTGGAAAAACTCAGCAGGTCTGGCAGCATCTGCGGAGAGGAACACAGTTAACATTTTGAGTCCGTATGACTCTTCAACAGAACTAAATAAAAATAGAAAAGGGGTGAAATATAAGCTGGTTTAAGGGGGGGGAGGGTGGGATAAGAAGAGCTGAATAGAGGGTCAGTGATAGGTGGAGATAACCAAAAGATGTCACAGACAAAAGGACAAAGAGGTGTTGAAGGTGGTGATATTATCTAAAGGAATGTGCTAATTAAGGGTAGAAAGCAGGACAAGCAAGGTACAGATAGCCCTAGTGGGGGTGGGGTGGGGTGAAGGAATCAAAAAAGGCTAAAAGGTAGAGATAAAACAAGAACTGGGAGGTGGGCTCCTAAAACTGTCAGGTTATTTAGGTACCCTAGAGATACCAGGAGCTCCCGGTTTTAACCTACTCAACTGAGAAGGCACCCAAAGTTGGCAGTGTCCTTACTTAAATAAACACATTAGCTCCTGATGAAGTAATCAGGACATGCCTTCAATTTTATCAGCCCCACAAGGAAAATTTAGGCCTTCTCTGCAACAGACCTGCCCCAACTCCCCTGATCCACAGGTTTCCTGAGTAGCCCATCTCACTATCTACCTAGTCTCAGCGTCTGACTTTCCACAACTCCCTATCCCTCTTCCCAGCCTTAACAGATGGGAAGTCGGCCTGCAAGTTTAAATGAGGCGCGGGAGTTAAAATACCCGGGGCCTAACTTCTGGAGCAGCTGACGAGTTTCTAACTCCCACCACTGCCCAGCCGCCGAAACTGGACCAGGGTCAAGGTCGGGTCGCAAGCTAGCAGATGCAGCTAATGTCTGAACATTTCACACTCACTCAGTGAGTCGGGGCACTGTGACCCTGACAGGATTCTCAATGTTGGTGGTGGTGGTGGTGGTGGTGGTGGGGGGGGGGGGGGGGGGGGGGGGTGGGGGTTGCGGAGGGGTAGATTCCATGAAACGGGCAGGGTAGTCACTAGGTGGAAAGGAAAATTGGGAGAGGTAGAAGGATCGGTGGAGGAGCCAAGTCACTGCAGGGAATAGCTGGCACTTGCAGGTGGGGAGTAAGGGCCACTATCGTTGGGGCAGCCTTTCCAAATTTTTGTGGGCCCCTGCATTTGCCACCAGCAGATGTTGTATTTTATATAGGGTTGCAGTATTTTGGAAGCACCGTGCCACAGCTGAACCGATAGAAATGTTACTGGATCGCCTTGCCACCCTCGTCTCATCTCCTTCTCTGACATTACCTGCAAACCCTCAGCTGGCCACCGTAGCTTCAGCAGACGTTAGATAGAAACCCTCGCTGTGCTGCCTGCACGGTTTTCTCTCAACGTTATGGCAGCTGATCAGGAAAATACGCTGAGAAATTCTCAGCAATTGCGCTGTGCAGTAAGAGCTACCTGCCCCGTGGACTTCCGTTGAGCAGACCACAGTATTAATGGCAACATGAGGGGAGAGCTGAGATACAACAGCAGCAAACACATTTGGAGCACCTTTCACAACCACAAATTGATGACATTGAGGCAATAAAGTCCAGGTCCAAGGCTCAACAATGGTTAGTTTGGGTTCGCTTGGAAACAAACTATGAAAAGGCATCAAGAAGGGAGTCAAACCATGTGGTAATTATGGTTTTAATTAGTCTGTAATGTACCTTTAAGAATAACACTTGTTAAAGAAGATCACATGATCTTTAGTACCCAATAGGAGAGTAGTACGGGCTACCTCAGTAGTCAGTAGTTAGTTGTGTACAGATAGAGTTTGAGCTGAAAGCACATATGTAGTAGCTGCTGAGTACCTTGTAAATAAACTTGAAGTTTCCACCCAAGAAGTGTCTGCTGATCAATTCTATCAATAGTACCAACTCGGCCACCACTCACAACAAACCGCTTGTATTAATGCAGCAATCTCCATAGTGCAGTTGCTTTTAATTCTGCTGAGAGTCCCATATGGATCTTACTCCACGGCTGTAGGTCTGACTCCAGGAGTTAACGTACTTCTAAGATCAAGGCACCGATAGCGATGGGGCAGGTTTTCTGAGCCATAGAAGCAGAATTCCAGACGGAAAACTCTTTCTCACTTGCTGTAGAGTTTTGACTCTACAACATATGCATTTTTGTGACAGGATCCTTACCACAAGTCAGCCTGATTAACAGGCTTGGCTCCCTGCAGGATATGGAAGACTCAAGATAAAGCCACATGTAGGGTGGTGGGGGTGGGGGTGTTGAATATGATCCCTGACCTGATAGGAGGGAGTACATTCTGATCCAGATGGGATTCTGATCCCTGGGGTCGGGGTAAGGGGTCTCTGACCCCAAGGGGTCCAAGCCCTGATCGGAAGCATAGGGGGATGTGCGGTGGTGGTGTTAAATCCAAGGAAGACGGTAAGCTTTGCGAGGCCAGTGGGGAAGTTGTAAAGCCTATTACTCTCTCCCCAAGGCTGTCTTTTCTTCCTTTGAGCTGCCTGATTTCCAGAGGCCTGGTCCATACAGAGCAGCCTGGGGTAGTCCCAGAATTGGACCTCATCTTTGGGTTGAGCTGCCAGCACCTACGACACCTCTTCATGTACCTGGTCCATGAGAATGGTGAATTTAGAGATGCCAACAACAGATGTCAGGTAAATTCCAGGGAAGAGGTTGGTTCAGATAACATCGGGGAGGTGGGGAGAGGGGGTGGGGGTTCGGGGCGGTGCTGGTTTGTTGGAGGGTGCCAATCACCAGAACTGTGCAGTTAGGGGGAGCAGGAACACATGGTATTACATTATGTGAGCAGTATTACACATTATAATGTGTATTTCTTCTAGTGCAAATACCGATGAAAAGTGTATAACAATGAGAATGTACAAGCAGTATCATAATATTCTCCTTTATCATGTAAAATAAATCTGTAATTATAAATGCAGAATTTTTATTCATACTAATGCACAACATTCATTTTCGAAAGTTAATTGTGAGGCCTGGGGGGGTGAGCGGGGTCAAGGCTGAAGGTCGCCTACTAATCTTGCCCTGACCCTGGCTTTGTACTCACTGTGCATCTGATTAACAGGCACAACACATATTAATTTATCCCCTGTTGTATTTAACATATTAAACGTAAAGTCCAGGCACCAGATCTGAGGAATTCTACTGAGGATTCATATCTTAAATGTTCAGAGGTTCAGTATTCGTGTCTTCACAACACCCACAGCTAAGTCCATATTCCCATTAGGCTCCATGGAAACCGATGTCCACTTATCATTCAACAACCGTGAGCCTCTCTTCAGTATTGTGGGCAGAATTGGGAGGGCTTGGCGGTGGGGGGAGGGGGGGGTGGTGAGCGGGAGTGGTCAGGAAGCCCGATCATGGTTTCACGCTGGTGGGCCTGAAACGCAGGCTTCAGTGCTCAGCGCTGCCTGTGGGGGGGGAGGGTGGGGGGGAGGGGGGGAGGGGGTGGGGAGGATGCAGAGTCCGCAAGTTCACGCATACATGTAGGTCCACGCAGGAAAAGCTCCCCGAGGCACAGAGCTGCCTCAGGGAGCTGAAGGTATATTAAAAAAAAAATCAAAAATAAACAATGTAAACATTTTTAAAAAAATATATCCTCTCATGTGACTCTGCCACATGAGCAGGGAAATGTTATTAATGAAAAGTTAAATTTTTAATTTTATTTTTAATTGCTGTCGGAAACCTCATCCCGTCCGCGGATGAGGTCTCCTAAAAAGTGCAAAGGCTGCTCGTTGGCTTTTTTGCCTGCCCATCAGCCATAAAGGTTGGAAGGGCAGCGAAAAATTACATTTAATTGGTACTTTAATGGCTTAAATAGGCCTTTTAATTGTCAGCGGTGCAAGCTAAAAATTCTGGTCTGTATGTTGTCCTTCGCCTGCTATACAGTTCAATACCATTTTATATGAATTATATGCATTTTGACAGCATCCTTGTATGCATTGACACATTATGACAAACTTGATAATACACACATGTGCAAATACTGCACACTGCCACATACTGTCACTCAATGACAAATCATGGTGTTAAACCATCAATATTTTAGAACTGGCTAGCTTCCTGTGCGTTGGTAAAACAAGACCAAAGTACATGAAGTCTGATGCTCGCAACAACGACAATCGTGAATATAATCAACCAACTGAAAACAGCTCTGTGCAATTTTGTAACTTAGCACTTTAAAACCAATACCTGCTATTTTAGTGAAATAAATAAAACATCTCAAAACCTACAAATTATCTAATTTTGATGTTCAGGAATTAAGCAGTGAGCCACTATATTTAATCCATTTGCAAGGCAGTTCTAAGTTATTCTAATCGCGCTATCTCACTGGTGTCCTATATAATCTGACCATCTGTAAATCGACTTACCGCAATGTCTGGTGGAGTGCTGAGTAATGTAAGAAAGGGATTTGGATATAAATTCCTCTCTTCTTGTCTGTTCTTAGGGTGATTCCGTCAATCTCTGCCATTATTGATGATTTACAGTCATTTTACTGAGAGCATCAACAAATTATGTTGCATTACTCTTCCTCAGTCAGACCATTACAGAAAAGCTAGTTTTAGACCAGGTTAGAAACACAAATCATTATGACAGGCTACAGTCACAGCAATGAATATCCATACTACACACCATTGCTTTAATTGAGAGAATAGCAAATGATCTAATAGAGGATTCAATAATGATTAAACATTCACTTATTAATAAGATGTATCAGGAATAAAACTGGGATGTTTCTACCTCTTTCCAATTGGCAGACTATATATTATTATTTGTACAATGTAGTGTTGTATATAGATTATTATTATTATATACAGACTAAGGCCAGGATTTTTTGTGCCCGATCATGACAGCTGTGTTCAGTGGTGTCATTGGAGAATCTCCCAAGAAGGCCCCAGGCCCGTTTCCCGGCGACGTGAATCTAGGAAGCGATTGCCCCCTCCCCTCTTCAATGGCGGGCCACGTTTCCTGCTGTTCAACCTCGGGAGCTTAATTTGAATGCATTTGCATCTCATCATCGTGGCCATAGGCTGGACCCATCCCCGCACCCCCTCCCCCACCGACCTCCACCCCGCCCCCCCCACCCCACGGCAAATTTAACGCCCACGTCAGTGTGTTTTTATGATGGCGTGACTTACAATTGCCTTTAAAGGCGCACACCTGACGACCTGAACTTTGGGGGAACTCGGAGGTGAGTGCGCACAGCTTTGCGCAGTGTTCGCGGTGATCCCAATGCAAGGAAGCGGCTCAGCGGATTCAGCGGGAGGTTACAAGTAAGTCTCCACAGCGGCTTCTTCATGGCTGCCTTGTGGTGCCGGGGCAAGGGTCACAGTGCTGGGAGGGGGAGGGAACCTCGGGGCAAAAGCTACAGTGCAAAGGGAGGTCCTGTCAGCACAGACCGAAGTTTGAACACAAACACATGCCCGGTGGGGGGGGGTGGGGGGGGGCGGTGGTGGGGCTGGGGGAAGAAAACGGCCAGGCTAGTGCCAAAATATGTCAAAGATGAGGACTCTTCCACCGCTGAGAGCATTTAGCTTGAGCTCAGTTGACATACTTAGAGTCAGGCTAATCAAGCAAGTGTGCCCACTCAAGCAGCACTAATTCCCAACAGTGACAATGATCGCTCCTCTACTGTTAACCCCTCACGCACACATCTCAAAATTGGATGGTGCTGCAGAACCATTAGGCGACTGGGCAAGCTTGACGATCTCCTTGGGAAAGGGGGCCATGGAACACGGCCAGAGGGGTGCTCCGCCAGTCCCTTGCATTATGTTTAAGTTGACGTTAAAAAGTCACCGTCATGGTCCAAGCAAACCATAAAGCCTTGGAATGCAGGTTAGGACAATGCCTGCGCCTGAGGTGAGTGTTCAGGATGCAATTGAGTGTTCGAAACTGTCGCCACTCAGTCATGTGGCGTGGGGCAGTGCTGGGTGGGGACATGGTGAACCATCATGTGTACTAAACACTGGGCATCCATGTGGTGGCCTGGACTCTCCAGCATGTGTTAAGGGGCCTTGAGAGGCAGCCGCAGTCAATGACTTGACCAAGAGTGGTCCTTAGGAGAAAACTGCTGACCCTTGCATCTTTCTCTTTGATACTACAATGAGGAGCCCATCAGGAACAGGGAGTCTGCTGATCTCGCTGTCTGCCTCATTGCTTATAGGCAGGAGAGAAATAGGAGAAGAATGTGACAGAGGTGCTTGGCTCGCCAAAGGGAGGAGTAGAACCCTGAAGATCAAGGAGCAGCATGACCTCCTCTGCCTGCAGCAGATGAATCCCACACAGCAGTCATGCGTAGGCACATCGCTAGACCCAGGGTCTACAGACAGCGCTTTTACTACCTGCAAATGGGTGAGAACCAATATCACTGACACCTGGTCACGCACATATGCCACCTTCTGCAGGATTTGGCACCACGGGGACTCGGAGAGCATCCACTGGCGTGGTAGTTAAAGTTACCGTTACGCTCAATTTCTATAGCAGCAGCTTCTTCCAGGGCGCTACTGGGGAACCCGTGCAAGATCTTGCAGGTCTCTACCCACAAGTGTATCCAGGATGTCACGGACACCCTTTTTGCCAAGGCACACAACTTTGTCAACTTCGGCAGAGATCAGGTGAGCCAGGAAGCCAGGGGGTTTGGGATTTGCTGAGCTTTCCGGATTCCCACAGGTACAGGGTGCCATTGACTGCATTCATGTGGCTCTTAAATCTCCTTGGCAACAAGCAGTCTGTGAACCACAAAGGCTTCCACTTCCTCAACGTTCAGCCGGTCTGCGACCGTAACAAACGAGTCATGCAGGTATGTGCAAGATACCCAGGAGCATCCATGACTCGTAGATCCTCAGTTGGCCTCAGGTCCCTGACCATCTTCCATAGTTGACACAGAATACAGGGTTGGCTCCTCAGGGACAAGGGCTACCCACAAAGGACGTGGATGATGACGCCTGTGCAGAGGCCTTAGACTCCTGGTGAGAGAAGGTACAACGCGGCTTAATGCCACAACCCAGAGTTAGTCTGAAGATGAGGTTCTGATGCCTGGACAAATCTGGACACTCTACAAAGGGTGTCATGGATCATAGTAGCTTGCTACGTGCTACACAACCTGCCGATGCAATGGGGGCTGGACCTGGATGATGAGGAGATGCAGCAGCAGCAAGTCTCCTCTGATGAGGAGGAAGCCGAAGGTGATGAGAGTGATGAGGTCCTGGTAGGTGAGGCCATCACACTGGCCAGATGAGGCAGGCGTACTCGTGAGACCCTCATTGCCACAAGATTCCAGGGGGATGATGGCGAGATGCAGTGAGGACACTCCTGAGATCTTCACATTGACTCTAGGAACATCTGACAGCTGTCTGGCTGAGGGCAGCACACATACGCTCTGTGGAGACGCTGCTGAGATACAGCGGGCACATGGACTTTAAGACAACTTGATCTTTTGGCAGGCCTCATCACCTGTTCCCTTCAGCATCACGCCTTCACCGGTCAGGAATGGTGATGAGATGAGGGAGCAGCCCTGCCTCTAAGGTGCTGAGAGCACACAGGGAACATCTCAGAGCTCTGGGTACCAGATTCTTGCAGCAAACACAAGCCACATGGAGGTGCAGGTGTCACTAAACTGGAAAGTGACTTTGATATGGACAATCACTGTGCTCAAAAGGTTACACACTGCACGGGAGAGAGGCCCTGGACTGTGACACTAGCCTTCATTTTGTGTAAGAAGCAAGGCTTCACATCTGATTGACGTGAACACTGCTCATCATAACAAGCAGCCATAAACATTTGGAGACATTTTTGGGGGTGCATTTACAATGGTCAACATTAAGCACAAGTGATTGACACCCATGCCCATGTTAAGCAACAACATCTTCTTGGACCTTTCTAACCCTGCTGCTACATCTTGGCGCTCCCTCCGACATCCACAGCAGAGGTGGAGGCAGCCCTGCTGACTGCTATGCCCTGTCTGTGATGACCTTGGCAGGTGTCCTCTGGAGGTCCGAGACCTGGAGGGCCCTGGCCTGCTTTCGGGGTCCTGCTGTGTGACTCTGGCACCCTGCTTGGCCTGTGGAGCTGGAGCTGCTAGAGTCACAGCAAGGAGGGATTTGGATGGGCCAGACACTCCTGGGTGGATGGCCCTGGAGTGTGCACCTGCTGATCCTCCTCCCTATGGTTGCCCGAAGGCCCCTGGCTGACTCCTTGAGAGGAAGGGACAGGTGGAGTGAGCTCAACGTGCCCTGCCCCCCTCTCACTTTGACACCAGCATGTGTCTCAGTGATGGAGAGTAGCTCCTGCAACAGTGCAGTTCTGATGTCCTGGATCAAGGTCTCCATGGCAGCCGCCATCCTACCAGTGTTGACCTCGGTGTGTTGGCATGCCAGCGCTATAACCTCAGACTGAAGGTGGACAGACTCCTCCATCGTGCCTTGCAATCTGAGGAGTGCAGTGGAAGCCCCTTCCCAATGTTCCCGAGCTTGCCTTTGCAGGTCAGCCTCTGAGGTATGACCGAGTCTTGAGGTTCATCAGCTGACTCGGATTCAGCAGATTTCTGGCCTCCAGCAGTCCTCCGAGTGCCAGCAATCTGGGCAGTCCCTGCCACTGCCTAGTGTGGATCAGACAGTGCAAAGTGCTCACCAGATTGTGACCCTGAGGCTATTCTAGAAGTACGTCTCACCGAGGTGTGTGTCTCTGCGCTGGTGGAGGGTGTGGGTGATCACTGTGATGGGTCTTCAATTTCAGTGTCTGCGGATTCCTCCTCTGAGGTGTCCTCGGAGCTGGAGTTGAGGACCTGGCTCGTGGATCCCTTCAGCTGCTTCCCAAATGTGCCTGCGAAAGCAAACAGCAACAATTCATGCAAGGCAGGGGACTGCGGAACAGGTGAATTGACTCACAGTATAGTTGTCAGATTGGTGTTGCACTGCTGGATCCTCACTTGGTTGTACATCACCGATCTCACCATCAGCATAGGAACGGTCCATTGCTGCCGACGAGATGGATGACTCTATTTTCAAAGTCTGGGAGGATGTTGCACATCCAAGAGTCTGTTACCTCTCCATTTTGCTGTGTGCCAGCTTGTCCTATGAGAAGGATGCCTGGCCTGCGTATGTCCTAAGTGGTACCGTGTACAGGAGGACGACACAATCCTCAGGGCAGGTGAAGGCGTGTGTGCGAGAGATTGAATGGTGATGTCCCTTGAGCTGGCAGTGAGTGAGCTCCCTGAGGATGTGCGATGGGTTTGTGAGTGTGAGAGCTGAGAATGATGAGAAGAGTGGCTTACCCTGGCAGAACAGGGGAGGTCATTCATCCTGTTTCGGCAATAGCTGGCTGTCCTCTTTTGGAGGGCGTTGGCGCTGACCACCGCTACCACCATCTCCCATGCTGGATAAGTCACCTTGGGTGAGGTCCTTTGCTCAGAGCCATGGTAGAGGACATTGAGGCGGGTCTCCACTGCATCCAGTAAGCATTCGAGGGAGGCGTCGCTAAATTTGGTGGGACCCTTCTTCCTCCTTTTGGCAGCCATCAGTTCCCAGCATCTTCCTAAGCCTTGACGAGAGCTGGCTCTGTGCAGGGGCAGCCTTTAAATATGGCGCCCGGTTTACTGAAGGTCTGAGTTCACGGTAGGCAGGAAATCATAGGCCGCTTCACCAGTGATCGCAACTCCCCTTATTGATATCTCTCTCTCTGCACTGCACAAACTGCAGCGATACTTCATTCTCCAGGTCAGCCCAGATAGCAAAAATGTGTGAATAAAATGTAAAGTAAAAGTTAAAGCTGGTTTACGGAGTAATTCTGAATCAGACAAATTAATAAACATAGAGACTAACTATAATATATAATTTTTTAAAAATCACTGTATTAAAATCAGTGCCATTAATTGTTCAATGACCTGTAATTGAAGATTATGAATAGGACCATCATATCACTAGCATTTTATATGTCAAATTCCATTACTGTGCACAATGCCTACCCCAACTGGTGCAGTCCTATCATAACCGACCCTTCCTCAGACATTCAAATTCTGTCAAAAGCAACAACCTGCATTTGACCCCATCCAAACTCTTTTTGGAATCATCTAGAACCAGGGGGCTCTAGCTTTGGCAGTACCACCGTTTTTCTTTGTTGGGACATGTCTACACTGTGTCTGTAGAATCTCACTTTTGAATGCCTCCCACTGATTTGGCACAATATTCCCCTCTAGTAGCTGTATCTTGTCCACTTCCACCAGCTCACCTCTCAGTTTTATAAAATTTGTCTTCCCCCAATTTAGAAGTTTTATCTGTTCTATCTTTGTCCTTTTCCATAATGATGCTAAATTTAACTGCATTATGGTCGCTCTCTCCAAAATGGTCCCCCACTGCTACTTCACCCACTTGCTCAGCTTCATTTCCTAAGACTAAATCTAGAATTGCACCCCCTCTCACTGGACTTATGTACTGGCTGAAAAAGTTCTCTTGAGCGCGTGTCAAAAGTTTTGTGCCCTCTGTACCCTTCACACTGTCGTATCCCAACTGATATTAGGGTAGTTGAAGCCCCCAACTATTACTGCCATATTGTTTTTGCACTCAGAAATCTGCCTACATATTTGCTCTTCTAACTTCCTTCCACTATTTGGGAGTCGAAAGTACACTCTTAGCAATATAGCTGTCCTTTTTTATTTTTGAGCTCAACGCATATGGCTCCATTTAGTATATCATCCCTTCTCACAACTGTAATTAATTCTTTAACAAATAATGCTACACCCCACTTTATTATCCCCCCTATTCTGCCTGAAAACTCTTTATCCAGCGGTGTTGAGCTCGGATTTTTGCCCCTCTTTAAGCTAAGTTTCTGTTTCAGCAGTGATATCATGCTGCAATGTATCTGTCTGTGCCCTCAGCTCATCGGCTTTATTTGCTATACTCCTTGCATTTACATATATACCTTTTAGCACTGCCAAATTCCTGTGCTGCACACTTTTTAACCTGTGCTTCTTCTGTCTTTCAAAGTCACTATTTAATTCTGTTTAAACCAATCCTCAAAATAAATCAGCACATCTAACTGCCCCTCAGTCTCACAAATGTCCTCCTTGTTCATCTGCCCTCAGAATGACCTATCTCCTCTGATCCCTCAGGATTATTTTCTACTATTTTCTTGTTCTCTAAATTTCCGCATGTGAGGTTCATCCTCTCTGCCACAAACCCCACCAAACACACATACACACCACACACACACAAACACAAACACACCACACACACACACAGCAAACACACATACACACCACACACACAAACACAAACACACCACACACACACACACACCAAACACACATACACACCACACACACAAACACAAACACACCACACACACACACACCAAACACACATACACACCACACACACAAACACAAACACACCACACACACACACACACCAAACACACATACACACACACACACACAAACACATACACACCACACACACACAAACACATACACACCACACACACACCAAACACACATACACACCACACACACACACAAACACATACACACCACACACACACACAAACACATACACACCACACACACACCAAACACACATACACACCACACACAGACAAACACATACACACCAAACACACATACACACATGCACCAAACACACATACACACCACACACACACAAACACATACACACCAAACACACATACACACATGCACCAAAAACACATACACACCACACACAGACAAACACACACCACACATACACCACACACATACACACCACACACATGCACCAAACACACATACACACCACACATAAACACATACACACCATACACACACCAAACACACATACACACCACACACACAAACACACACCACACACACACCGCACACATACATAACACACACATACACACTGCACACACACACTGCACACACAAAAACACATACACGCACACACATACACACACACACACACACACACACACACACATACACACCACACACACAAACACAAACACACCACACACACACACACACCAAACACACATACACACCACACATACAAACACATACACACCACACACACACAAACACATACACACCACACACACACACACCAAACACACATACACACCACACACACACAAACACATACACACCAAACACACATACACACATGCACCAAAAACACATACACACCACACACACACAAACACATACACACCAAACACACATACACACATGCACCAAACACACATACACACCACACACAGACAAACACATACACACCACACACACACAAACACATACACACCAAACACACATACACACATGCACCAAACACACATACACACCACACACAGACAAACACATACACACCACACACATGCACCAAACACACATACACACCACACACACACAAACACACACCACACATACACCACACACATACACACCACACACACGCACCAAACACACATACACACCACACACACAAACACACACCACACACACACAAACACATACACAACACACACATACACACTGCACACACACACTGCACACACAAAAACACATACACGCACACATACACAACACACACACACACACACACACACCACACACACACACACACACACACACACACACAACGCACACACACACACCACATACACACACACACACACACGCACACACACACACACACACACACACACACCACACACACACATACACACAGGCCAAGATGAATGAAAGAGTCAACTGTCACTTAGCTAATATTCTGGGCTGTATCATCCTAAACCTGCCTCATTATTTATGCATTCCCAGGAACCACGCCGTTTCAACGGCGGGTGGGCTCTGATTTGTGTGCTGGCCATCACCACGCCACAGCATCATGCCAGGCACCATGTTTAAAGTCCAGCTGCAAGCACAGCGCTCATTGCTTCCAGCCCACCACTGCTGCACAGAAGACATGGTCAGCAGAGGCAAAAAGACCCACTTCACTGATGGGTCTCTCGAGCGACTGTATAGGAGGCCCATCGGGATGTCCTGTACCCCCCGCTCTGGCCACAGGATGGGCAGCAACGTGACCAATCCAGCCTGGGAGCGGTGGCAGCGGTGGTCAGCACCAACGCCCTTCAGAAGAGGACAACCACCCAGTGCCACAAGAGGATGAATGATCCCCTCCGTTCCGTCAGGGTGAGTCACTCCTCATCACTCTCAACTCACAAACCCATCACACATCCACAGGGCCCTCACTCACTGCTGGTTCAAGAGACATCACCATTCACTCTCTCACACTCACTGTCATTGTCCTCATCCTGTCGATGGGACCACTCACCACCTACACAGGCCAGGCACATTTCTCATCTGACCTGGTAGGCGTCCTGCTTATTCTTTCTCCATCTCTATCCATGCAGGACAAGCTGGCACACAACAAGAGGGAGAGATCGCAGACCGGTGACAGAATGCCTGAAATCAAGGTTCTCATGGACTTTGAAAACAGAGCCATCCAACTAGCCGGCTAGGATCTGGACCGGTCCTGTGCTGACGGTGAGGTTGGCGCTGCTCTACCAAGTGAGGGTCCAGCAGTGCAACATCCATCAGACAACCATGCTGTGAGTGATGTGTCCTCTTTCACAGGCCACTGCCATGTACTAATTACCTCTCCTTGCTTCCGCAGGCACATCTGCCAAACAGCCGACAGAGTCCATGACCCAGGGCCTCCAATCAGGCCCGGAAGAAACCTCTGAAGAGGAATCTGGAGGCACCCTCCCTGAAGTCCCATCACAGCGCTCACCCACACCCTCCACCAGCGCAGAGACACACACCTCGGGGGGACCAAACATTAGAGTAGCCCCTCGCATTGTCTGATCCACAGCAGGTGGCAGCAGGGACTTTCCAAGTGTCCTGCACTCGGAGGACTGCTGGAGGCCAGAACGTTGCTAAGTCCGATCCAGATGAGGAGCTTCTGGACTTGGTCATGTCACGGTTGCTGGAGCTGCAAAGACAAGGTTGGGAACATCAGGAAGGGATGTCCGCTGCACTCCTCAGATTGCAGGGCACGATGGAGGAGTCTGTCCATCTTCAGTCTGAGGTGATAGCGCCGGCATGCCAACACACCAAGATCAACACTGGTAAGATGGTAGCCAACATGGAGACCCTAGTCCAGGACTTCGCTCCCGCACTGCTGCACAGGCTCAACTCCATCGCTGACACCATAGTTGGCCTCCAACAGTGTGTATGTGAGAGGGATGCCGGGCAGCTCAATCTCACTCCAACTACCCCTGCTCCTCAAGGAGTCAACCAGGGACTCCCAGGTACCCATAGGGAGGAGGATCAGCCAGGTACACACTCCAGGCCCATCCATCCGGGTGACTCCGAGAGTGACCAGCCCATCCGACTCCCCTCTTCTTGTGACCTCAGCAGCTCCAGCTCCACAGGCCGAGGAGGGTGCCACTGCCACACAGCAGGACCCTGAAAGCAGGCCGGGGCCCTCCTGGTCTCGGCCCTCCAGAGGACACCGGCCAAGGTCACCACAGACAGGAGATCACAGTCAGCAGGCTGTCTCCACCTCCGCTGTGGATGTCCAGAGAGCAACAAGATGTGGCGGCTGGGTTAGGAAAGTAATTAGTTGCACAGTTTGGGCACGGGTATTGATCTCTTGTACATAATGTTCACTATTGTCAATAAACTCCCAAGAATATCTTCCTGCCTGTGGCTCCTTGTTCTGATGAGCAGTGTTCTTGTCACTCGGATGTGAAACCTTTCTGCACAAGATAAAGGCAGGTGTCTCAGTCCAGGGCCTCTTCCCTGTGTCTGTGCAGCCTTCAGACCACAGTGATGGTCCAGCCTCACACTCCCTGGACACATTACTGATGCCCGCACCCTGATGGTGCTTGTCATTGCTGCCAGAATGTAGTGGGCAGGCACCACAGAGTTCCATCATTCTCTCTGTGTGGCTTTCAGCACCTTTACGGGGGGCTGAGCCCCATCTCTTCAGCATCTGTGACCACTGATGCTGTGCTCCAGCTCCTGAAGGGCTCAGGTGCTGAAAGTAGACAAAGCATCAGATGCTTCTAAAGTTTCATGGCTGCGTCTCTATGATATGACCCTGATCACAGAGCGCAAGCGAACTGCCCTCGGCTAGACAGGAGTCAGACATTCTCAGAGGCTATGTGAATATTTATGGAGTGTCCTCACTGCATGTTGGCATCATCCTCCTACAACCGAGCGACTCTTAGCACCTCCACTGTGTCTCCATGACAGGAGCATTCTCACAGAGATTAATCACGCTGCTATAAGCCAGACTGGAGTCAAACGTTCACAAATGTGATGTGAGGGTCTATGGGGTCACCTCACTGCATGTCATCATCATCCTCCACAAATCTAGCAGCTATGAGGGCATCCCAGGAATGCCTACCTCGTCTAGCCAGTGCAAGGGCCTCATCCTCACCAACGTTGCCTCCGAAGACATCCTCAGCCTCAACCCCATCGGTGTCCTCCTCATTGGAGGAGACCTCCAGTTCCTCCATCTCCTCCTCAGTCAGCTCGTCTCCCCATTGCAGCCCCAGGTTGTAAAGGGCACAGCAGACGGTGACAATGTGTGACACTCTCTGTGGACTGTATTGCAGGGCTCCACCAGACTGGTCTGGGCATTGGAACCTCATCTCCAGCATCCTGGTGGTCTGCTCCAAGTTGCAAACTGCTGCATGACCCTCATTATACCGTCGCTCATCTGCAGTCTGAGGCTGCCACCCGGGTGTCATCTGCAAATAGCCCTTATCCCTGAGGAGCCATCTCTGCAGCATTTGTGGACCCTGGAAGACTCCAGGGATCTGTGACCGACTGAGGATGTAGGCGTCATGCACACTCCCTGGAAACCATGCGCACACCTGCAGGATGCATTTCTAATGGTCGCTCACTAGCTGCACGTTCAGTGAGTGGAATCCCTTGTGGTTGATATAGTCCACCATGTGTAGTGACGGAGACCTGAGCGCCAGATGTGTGCAGTCAATCACACCCTGCACCTGTGGGAATCCTGAGATCCGGGAGAATCCAATGGCCCTTGCATCCTGGCTGTCCCGGTCCCAGGCAAAATGCACAAGTTGTGTGCCCTCGAGAAGATGGCATCTTTGACCTCATGGATGCATTTGTGGGTGGCGGCTTGTGATATCTCACAAAGGTCACCTGTGGAGCCCTGAAAGGAACCACCGGTGTAGAAATTGAGCGCTGCAGTCACTTTCACAGCCACTGGCAGTGGATGCCCTCCATGTCCCCTTGGCGCCAAGTCCTACAGTAAGTGGTAGATGTGAGTGACCATGCGCAGTCGTTGGCGACACTGGTTCTTGGTCATCTGCAGAAATGAAAGGTGGCGTCTATAGACCCTGGGTATCGCTAGGCGCCGACCAGCCACAGCTCGATGTTGCTCCTGTGCTGCTTGTGTGGGAGCCACAGCAGCTCCTTCTTCCTGAGGTTGCTGCTTCTGCCTTTGCACGGCCAGGAGCCTTGTTTGGTCTTTCCTCCATCTTCTCTGCTCTCTGTAGGTCATCAGGCATACAGCTAGGTCACCAGGTCCCATGCTCCTGAAGTGGTCCTTCTGTGGCATGAAAGGGACAGAGAGTGAGAGAGAGAGAGAAGTGGTTAGCATGGGATGTACTTAGCACCATTCCTGGCCCCATGTGAGGGCCCCTTGACGCTTCCCGGAAAGTGCTGGCTGCCCCTTGGTTGACCTCAGTTGGGTGCACTGCATAGCTGCCCTGTCAGCCCACGACATGGGGGTTACTGCTCCTAACCGGGATGCTGAGATTGCAAGAGGTTGCGAGCGCCTCCAGCAGTGACTGCTACATGGCCAGTGTTGGCGAAGGAATTGTACAACATGTGCAGTTCAACTGCTCCATGGTCCAGTAAAGTGGTCGTGGACCCACAGTCTGTGCTGGGGTTGGGGGTGGGGGAGGGGGGTGTAGGGTCTGGAGCGCTTGGTGGCACTTTGGGTGCCTCTGCGTTGCTTGGGTGGACGGGCAGTCTAGAAGCCCGACCCCAAACACATCACTGTGGTTGCGACAGAACTGTCTCAGTTGCAGAGGAATGGTCAGTTTATACAGGTGTCCCTACTGCGTGGTCACTTCCCTCACTTACCCTGCCCCCCGCCTCGATTTCTTGTGCGCGGGATCCACGACAACAGCCGCCTCCTTGGCCCTTCACCCCATCCCCCCAGCGCCCCTGGCGAGCTCTGCAAAATGATGCTGTTCACTCACCTCCAGTTCCACCAAGTGCACGTCTCCTGTGCGCTGTTGTGAAACACAGCGACGTGCTTTCCCAGCGATGTGGACGGACGATCCGGCGGGGGATATGCTGATGTATTACAATGAGCTCCCAGCCGACTGTTGGTGGGAAATGCAGCCTGCTGTTGGTGGGCTGAGCGGACGATTGTGACCTGCCTTTCTGCCGTCGAGAAACCAATCGCGCCATACTGTCCGCGCACACACCACCTATCATGCCCACCGCCAGCGGGCACGGAAAATTCCGCCCTTTGTCTAGAAATTCAACCCCTCATGCCAGCATTTTGGGTACTAAGTAACTTCACAAGCCTCCAATACGGCGAGCAAGAAGTGAATATTTATGAGCCGGAAGTGCACAGCTGTTGCGTTCGGGAAAGGGCGATTAACATGTGGCTTAACAACCGATCGTTAAAGGGACAGCTGCAGACCACAACCAAAAAGGTAAGGTTTTAAAATATACCTGCCAAAATGTGGAGCTGGGAAGAGCTATGAATACTCCGCCCAACCCCACATTAAAACCATGCTGGAAACCACCATCCTTCCTCCTTCCTGACCCTGACCACTTCTACCCAGTCTCCCTCCTGACCGACCCTGGCCACTGCTCCTCTCCCTCCTTCCTCACCCTGACTGCCCGTTTCCCCCCTCCCTCCTGACCAACCCTGGCCACTGCCACTCTCCCTCCTTCCCAACCCTCACCATCGCTACCACCTGATCAATCCTGGCCACCACTATCCTCCTGACTGACCCCAGCTGCCAGCACACTCCTGACTGGCCAAAGGAATGCGAGATAATCCATTTGGGAAGGGCAAACAAACAAGGCAATACTCAGTAAAGGGTCAGATATTGAGAACTGCAGAGGAACAGAGCAATGCCTGCCCACAGATCCCAGAAGATAGCAGGATTTGTAAGGTGGTTAAGAAGACATACAAGATACTTCCCTGTATTAGCCAAAGCACGGAACATAAGATCAGAGAGGTTATGCTATAACTATAAAACACTGAGTTAGGCCACAGTTAGAGAACTGTACATAGTTCTGACCACCACATTACTGGAAGAATATGATCACACTAGGGAGGTTACAGAAGATATTTATGAGGATGTTGTCCAGAATGGAGAATTTTCACTATGAGGAAAGGTTGGACAGACAAGGCTTGTTTTCTTCAGAACAGAGGGGGCTGAGGGGAGATTTAATTCGGGTGTCTACGATAATGAAGGGCGTGGATAGTGTGCATGGGAAGGACCTATTTCCCTTAGCAGAGAATTCAATAACCAGGGGGGTTAAGGAGAATTTTTTTTCAATTAGTGGATGGTCGGGGTCTGGAACTCACTGTTTGAATGGATAGCAGAGGCAGAAACCCTCAACACTTTTTTTAAAAAGTCAGGGCTATGCACGTAAAAAGTGGCGTAACAGACCAAGGACTGGAAAGTGGAATTCAGCTGGCTAGCTCTTTTATGGCCAGTAGAGACACACTGGCCGGATGGCCTCCTTGTGTTGATTTTCTATGTTTCTAATCAATCCTCAACCACCGCTACCTCCCCTCCCAACCCCGGCCAACACTACCCACTGACCTCTTCTGCCCACCCCAAAGCAAACACTTTCGCTGATTACCTTACTAGAAGACAATAAAGAGATCCACATTTTCATTTAGGACTGAAATGAGGAGAAATGTCTTCACTCAAAGGGTTGTGAATCTTTAAAATTCCCTACCTCAGGAGTTTGTGGATACACGCAGGGCCAGTGCAACCACTAGGTGAACTAAGTGGTCACCTAAGGCCGGAAGATTTAGGCAGCAGCATCAGCGCCTGCACAATGGCAAAAATCTAAACCTGGACCTGAAGCATTAAGCCAACCCAGAGCACCCACACTGGGAAAGTTCAAAAACTACTTGGGAGGTGGGAGACATCAGTCTTAGCCCAGCGATGGGTCAGCCCCAGTTATTGTGACACTAGCCAATTCCAGCCGATTTCCAGCAGTGCTCTCACCCTCTGTTCCAGGATCAGACTGCAGGAATGTTCTCACCCTCTAACAAGGTAACAAGCAGGATAGATAAAGGGGAACCAGTAGATGTAATATATTTGGATTTCCAAAAGGCATTCAATGAGGTACCGCACATAAGGCTACTTAATAAGATAAGAGTCCATGGTGTTGAAAGTAGTATATTAACATGGATAGAGGATTGGCTAACTAATAGAAGACACAGAGTTGGGATGAGGGGGCATTTTCAGGAAGGCAACCTGTATCTAGTGGAGTGCCACAGTGATCAGTGCTGGGGCCTCAATTATTTACAATATATATTAATGACTTTGATCAGGGAAATGAATGTACTATCACCAAGTCTGTGGATGACACAAAAATAGGTGGGAAGGCAAGTGGTGAAGATGACACAAGGAATCTACAGAGCGATATAGATAGGTTAAGTGAGTGGGCAAAACTTGACAGATAGAATATAATGTGGGAAAATGTGAGGTTATGCACTTTAGCAGGAAGAATAGAGGAGCTGAATATTATTTGAATGGAGAAAGACTGCAGAAAGCTGCAGCACAGAGGAATTTGGGGGTCCTCGTGATTGAATCCCAAAAAGCTAACATACAAGTTTAACAGGTAATAGGGAAGGCAAATGGAATGTTGGCCTTTATTTCAAAGGGAATGGAGCATAAAAATAGTGAAGTCTTGCTAAAACTATACAAGGCACTAGTTAGACCACATTTAGAATACTATGAACAATTTTGGCCCCCTTATCTAAGGAAAGATATATTGGCTTTGGAGGCAGTCCAGAGAAGGTTCACTAGGTTGATCCCGGGTATGGAGGGATTTTCTTATGAGGAGAGGTTGAGTACTTATTGGAGTTTGGAAGAATGAGAGGTGATCTTATTGAAACATATAAGATTCCTCGGGGGCTTGACAGGGTAGATGCTGAGAGGTTGTTTCCACTTGTGGGAGAGTCTAGGACCAGAGGGCATAATCTCAAAGTAAGGGGGCACCCATTTAAAACAGAGATCAGGGGGAATTTCTTCTCGGGGGTAGTCAATCTGTGGAATTCTTTACTGCAGAGGTCTGTAGAAGCTGGGTTGTTAAGTATATTTAAGGCTGAGATAGACAGATTTTTAATCAGTAAGGGAATCAAGGGTTATGGGGTCAAGGCAGGAAAATGGAGTTGTGGATTATCAGCTCAGCCATGATCTCATTGAATGGTGGAGCAGACTTGATGGGCCGAATTTTCTACTTCCGCTCCTATATCTTATAGTCTTATGGTCTCAACCTCTCTGCTCCGGGATCAGATTGAGATCAGACTGCAGGAATGTTCTCACCCTCTCTGATCCAGGATCAGATTGGGGTCAGACTGCAGGAATGTTCTCACCCTCTCTGATCCAGGATCAGACTGCAGGAATGTTCTCACCCTCTCTGCTCTGGGAGCAGAGGTTCAGACTGAAAAAGTGGATAGCAGCAGCTAGAGATTTGTTTCCTTGGATTCTCAGCAGATTATCACACATATAATTTAAATAAGAACATCATTCACTTATTTATATTTAACACTAACTGCTTATAACTTACATGTGAGTAACGAATAAATTGAGGACTACCTGAATCTGAAGAAACCTCCGCTGTAAATGCACTGCAAATTGATCATCATATTACAGCAGCCAGCTGGGATGGAAGCTTATACTGAAAATCTCTGAGATACTGATCAATGTGCATTTCAAGCACTTCACAAAATTGTGCATAAATGTCAATTCTAAAATTAATATTTGTAAGCTCAGTGCAGACTTTTCCCAGCTGTCCAGTGATTTGCATAATTTTATTTCAGTTTTTAAATATGAAAGAAAACAATAGGGATTGTAAGTAGGAAGGAGAAGAACAGTTACCCCGTTGAGAGTTGCCAAACCCAGAAAAAAGCCATTTTTATTTTGCCTTGTTTCAGGGAGGCAGGGTTTCTGCAGTTTATCATCTTGACAGAGAGCACAGCCTGACTGAGGAGGTGGGTCCAATTCCAACGTTTCTTTAAAAGTTTCACCATTATTCCTTACGGAACGTGAAACATTTTACTTACAAGTAAAATTATTTTGGAGAAAAATATTTGTGAAGGTTGCGTGTGATATTAAATTGAGGCAATTTTTCTTTTTTAGCGATTTTCTATTTACAAAGTCCTGAACAATGGTCTCCCTTCCTAGCGTCTAACTAGAGCTTTGAAAATCCTGAATACCAGGAGCTGAAATCGGAGAACACAGAGATCCCAGCTTCCAGGCTGATACAGCAGGAGTGCTTCTCAATGGGTGGTGACGCCAGATAGTAAAAAACGGCGTTACCTCAGAGTTCTGCTTTCAACCAATCAAGGTGATCTCGTGGTGATGCGGGTGTTGAGGTCTCAGCTCAAGACTGAGATTGATAGATTTCTACCTACTAAGACATCAAGGGATAGTGCAGGAACATGGTGTCGATGTGGAAGATCAGCCATGGTCTCATTGAATAGCGGGATGAGCTGTATGGCCTACCCCTACTCCTATTTCTTATGTTATTTTTATGCCTCGCTAGAGGTCTGGGAGCACAGCATGGGAATCTAAGTGCGCTGACAGAACATGGTGCTGCAGAATCAGGGCAGTGGGATGGGACTCGGAGGGCTGAGGCTGGAGAGATGGGCGGAGGGCAGGCTGTCAGTAACAACTACCCACGAGTCTGACAATTTTAGCCAGCTGAGTGAGAGTGGGGCTATTTGACTGTGTTCACCTTCAAAGGTTAATTGGGGGGAGTGGGAGAGGGGGAATCGAAATGCCAGGCTAAAGGTGCACCTAAGACAGCAACTATCCTGGTACCCACCCTGGATGCTCCATCGTTGAATATATTTAAGGCTGGGGGAGAAGATGGATTTTTTGGTCTTTCATTGATTCAAGGGATATGGGGATCAGGCAGGAAGGAGAATGGAGTAGAAGCCAAAAATCAACTGTGATCATGTTGAATGGCCCCTCGGGCTCCAGGGGCCATACGGTCTACTCCTGCTCCCATTTCTTACGTTCATAATGGTGATAGATTGGTAAGTGCCACCGTTCACAAAAAGGCAACATTTAGAATAACGGTCGGCGGACCCTCATTGGTCATGCGTGAGAAAACAGCCCATGAGCTGACTAACTAAATGAAGCGGCACTGGCCGACAAATGATCAAAGTCATTAAAGTCAGCAGGAATATTGGAACAAATTCAGTTAATTTTCCCTCACCGTCTTTCAGGCACCTGTTAGCTTCATCAGCATTCAATCAACATTGAAAGTCAATAAATGGCGCGTTCAAAAAGAAAGATGAACGTTATTCATTGTCATTAGTGCAACTAGCTTTTTTTTTGCATTTTGGGGGATAGATGAAGCTCACACTTTATTCTACAAATGTTATTTCCGTGAACCAGGCACTGTCCCAAAATGCAGCGCCGCTGACAGAAGCAGCACACTTGCTTGCCTGTTCCAAGGTGATCATTTTGTCCTAGACATTACAAGACTCTGCAAATAAATGCGGAACGTCAGGGGCCTGCCGGTTCCTCGTGTACAGTGTGTCTAAGGAACGCGGTTAAGGTGTTGCAATGTGTGCATTAGAGCGTGACTGTGAAGAGAAGAGCCCTCGCCATGGTGAGTGCCGCAGGTAGCGATATGATCTGCATGATGTTTGCCTGTGATGTGCGGTGTGTCACTTAACAGGCTCAGTGCTTTCAATGATTATGTCACCAGAGCTCAGCCTCCAGACTACATCAAAGCCGCACAGCCTGTGGGCTATTAATCAAGGAGGTCAGCTCTGTGCGAGACGGGGCCGTTTGGCGGAAGGCAATTAAATGTCATACATCATTAAAGTTTACCGAAACTGAACCAAAAGCAAATTTGTCTGTTATTAGGCTCCAGGTAAATAGTTCAAACGCGACCTCGTTGAACACTTAAGCTGGAGAAATCAGGCTCTGGCAGGCATTAAATAATTATGATGATGATTATTTTCCAGTGCAATTGAAAAGCTTTATATTTCAGGAAAATGACAGGAAGGCTGGAGCCACTTAGCATATACAAACACAGCGTGCGTTCGGCTAAGAAACGCACTCTACATTTCAATCGACGAAGGAACAGGAAGCGTAAATCAAGTAGACTATTTGTATTGATCGAAGCGGGGAGGCTTTGCCTGCCACAGAGGGATGTTATGAAACGAATGGAGCTTTTACTGTCAAACTAAGTTCAGCTGCAACATTCGGGTTTCCAGTTGAGACTGACTGAGTTCCCGTTGGTTCCATGGAATGTTAGCATGATTCCCTTCGGGAGAAGAAATGTGTCATCCAGGGTTTATTCTGGATGCGGGGAAGCAGCGAAAGAAATATGGTTTCAGTGTAATTGTTTAATGCATACTGCTAATTGATATACCGATTAAACATTAAAAATAAAAGGCACCCATTCATTCAAACAATATTGAATGTGCCAGATATATGCTTCGGCCTCTACCTCACAGGCTGAATACTGAATTTTTTTCATGTTTAACGTTGTAATTATAATAATTACTGGTACTGTCTTTAGGTTTTGTTTATCTGCACGTCCACATTTTATGGTGGAACCAGTTTTCATCTGTAATTTATAGTTTGTCTCTTTCCCTATTGTCTTGCAAACTCTCGCAATCTGTAGTCTGTCCGTTTGAGAATTATAATGCAGCTTTCGGGGTAAATAGCTCTCTAATTATCCCCCTCTCTTGTACAGAAATGCCTGACCTTCCGCTCAGTGAATTGCCTCCCTGATGGCACAGCCGAGAATTAACCCTGTGGGAAATGACTGCTTTGAACCTGTGTGAACTCGTGTAACAGTCCATCAGCATCTTCACTGGAGTTCATATTATACAAATAATGCATGCAATTGAAAGCTTTAGTGCTGAAAAATTAACCTGAAGGTTATTGAAGTGACTGTGATTCTGTTGCAATGACTGAAGCTAAAGAATTATTGCGCGCGCGCACAGTCCTTTCTGGTAACCTGTGAGGCAATGGTTTTCTATATAGCCTCAGATCAGCATTTATTTTGCGTCCCTTGACTTACTGCAAAAATGCTACAGAGAGCAAGAGAGGCAGGACCAGAGATTTAGAAGAAACCAAACACTGTACATCCCATTTCCTTGGCCTGCCCCAATTGTACATAGCAAAGTTAAAATTGAGTAATGGGATAAAATGCCTCAGAAAACCTTTTCACCCATTTGGTAATACCATAGTTACAACCTTTTCTTTGTGGCTACAGTGGGCAATGGTCTCTTTTACCATTCAATGCAAATCCTGTACTGCTGATCATCCAAGATGCTAACTTAAGTCTCATATTTAAGTTATTTCTTTCAGTCCAAGGTTATTGTGTGTGCAGGGAATACAGTGAGGTCCTGTTGCAAAACAATGGAGATAAAGTCAATACTTCACCAATAATATCCCCAAACCTTCAGCCTAAATTTGTACATTAATTCTAAAAGCAAGAAATACATGCAGCCTATTTCAGCAACCTATGGCCCAGGCTTAATGATACTAGTTAGCAATAGTTTATATTTTATGCCTACTAATGTCATTTGCTGTAGACTACTTCATGTTGCTGGCAGGTACTAAAAAGAAAAGTTGCTTTCTGCTGCCACCCACTGAGGTCAGTTAATTGGCAGTCATGTACAGCTAATTACATTTAGTATGAGCCAAAATAATTCCTCTTTTTAGGTGCCAGAAAATCTCCTTAGGATGTCATGTTCCAGTCTTCCATAGCTCACTGAACTTCAATCCCCATCATTTATTCAATGCACTTCAGGTCACCATCCTGTCCAGCCTTTTCCAAAACCTTACAGATCACTTTTTCTTATGGTATTGGAGTTATCGACATACATCATGTTGCACTCTGAGGTGCTTCAGTACAATTATAATACATTTAGTATTCACTACATGCATTTATTGTGAGTCATACAGCCTGAGGGATCTATACAATTCCCAGTCCCTCGGTGCACTGAGGCTGAAAGGTCTTAGGCAGCGACCTTTCCCCATTACACTTTTGCGGCGGCTGCCCCAAGCTTTAGTGTGTCACTTAGGACATTGCCCTGGATCTTGGAATGTACCAGTCTGCAATACTCATCGGGGACAACTCTTTGCACTGGAAGACCAACAAGTTTCGGGCAGACCAAAGAGGGTCTTTCACCGAGTTGATAATCCTCCAGCTGCAGTTGATGTTTGTCTCGGTGTGTGTCCCTGGGAACAGTCCGTAGAGCACAGAGTCCTGTGTCACAGAACTGCTCGGGATGAACCTCGACAGAAACCACTGCATCTCTCTCCAGACCTTCTTTGCAAAGGCACATTCTGCAAGGAGGTGAACAACGGTCTCGTCCCCACCACAGACACCTCGAGGGCAACGTGCAGAGGGGGTGAGACTCCTGGCGTGTAGGAAGGATCTGACGGGGAGGGCCTTTCTCACCACCAGCCAAGCTACATCTTGGTGCTTGTTGGAAAGTTCTGGCAATGAGGCATTCTGCCAGATGACTTTGACAGTCTTCTTGGGGAACCATCCAACAGGATCCACCCTCTCCTTTTCCCTCAGGGCCTCTAGGACAATATGTGCTGACCACTGCCTGATGGACTTGTGGTCAAAGGTGTTTCTCTGCATAAATTTTCCCACGAGGGACAGGTGGTACGGCACGGTCCAGCTATTTGGAGCGTTCCGCGGCAGCGTGGCCAGACCCATCCTTCGCAACACCGGGGACAGATAGAACCTCAGCATGTAGTGACACTTGGTGTTTGTGTACCGAGGGTCTACGCACAGCTTGATGCAGCCGTACACCAAGGTGGCCATCAGTATGAGGGCAATGTTGGGCTTGTTCTTCCCCCTTTATCTAGAGGCTTGTACATTGCATCCCTGTGGACACGATCCATTTTCGACCTCCAGAGAAAGTGAAAGATGACTTGGGTGATCACCATGGTGCAGGAGTGTGGAATGGGCCAGACCTGCGCCATGTACAGCAACAGCGAGAGTGCCTCACACCTGATGACCAGGTTCTTACCCGCAAAGGAGAGGGAATGTTGTTCCCACATGCCCAGTTTTCTTTGCACCATAGACACTCGCTCCTTCCAGTTTCTAACAGATGCCCCGGTCCCTCTGAACCATATCCCCAGCAGCTTCAGGCCGTCAGCCCTGACAGTGAAGGGGACAAAGGATCGGTCAGCCCAGTTCCCAAAGAACATGGCCTTGCTCTTCTAACGATTTACCTTGGCTCCCGAGGCCAGTTCGAACTGTCGCAGGTGTGTATCAGTCTGCGCACCGACAGCGGATCCGAGCAGAAGACGGCGACATGGTCCACGTACAGGGAGACTTTGACCTGAGTGCCTCCACTGCCTGGGATTGTCACTCCTCTTATGCCTGGATCCTTTCTGATGAACTCAGCAAAGGGTTCTATGCAACACACAAACAGGACAGGTGAGGGAGGGCAGCTCTGCCTGACTCCAGATTTAATTGAAAAGCTATCTGATTCCTATCCATTGATTGAAACTGCGCTACTGATGTTAGTGTAGAGCAGTTGGATCCAGTTGCGGATTCCCTCCCCAAACCCCATTTTGGAGAGCACATCCAACATTTAAGTATGCGATATTCTGTCAAAGGCCTTTTCCTGATCCAGGCTGATGAGGCAGGTGTCCACATCCCTGTCCTGTACATAGGCAATCGTATCCCTAAGTAGCGCAAGGCTGTCAGAGATCTTCCTGCTGGGTACAGTGCAGGTCTGGTCAAGGTGGATCACCAACTCCAGAGCAGACTTGACCCTATTGGTGATGACCTTGGACAGAGTCTTATAGTCCACATTCAACAGTAAAATGGGTCGCCAATTTCTAATTTCCTCCCTTTCCCCCTTGTGCTTGTAGATGAGGGTGATGATGCCTTTCCTCATGGATTCTGACATGCTGCCAGCCAAAAGCATACTCTCGTACACTTCTAGCAGGTCTGAGCTGATCTAGTCCCACTGAGCTGAATACAACTCAGCCGGTAAGCCGTCACTTCCAGGAGTCTTAGTCTTCTTGAAGGACTTAAGGGCCTTAGTCAGTTCATCAGGAGTTAGCAGTTTGTCCAGACTCTCCTGTGTACTGTTGTCTAAGACCTCCACGATAGGGGACAGGAAGGACTGGGAGACCGTGCTGTCTGTGGGCTTCACGTCATACAATCCGGCATAAAAGGATTTGCTGATCCTCAATGTCAGACTGCGATGACTCTACTGAGCCGTCTTCTTCCTTCAGGCTGCTGATCACAGAGCTCTCTCTGTGTACCTTTTGGAAGAAGAACTGTGAGTATGTCTCATCCTGCTCCACAGAGCAGACTCTGGACCAGAAGATGATCTTGGAGGCCTCCGAGGCAAAGAGTGAGGCTTGCTGGCTCTTCACCTCTTGGAGTTCCTCCTTGACATCGACCCCCATCGACCGCAGCCAGAGCAGGATCTGCATTTTTTTCTGGAGTCAGGACATTTCCCTCCGTTCTTTTCTAGCTTTCTGGACTCCTTTGAGGATGAAAAACCTCTTGATGTTTTCCTTGATCACTTCCCACCAGTGTGTCAGGGACTCAAAGAAAGGTTTCACGGTTCTCCAACCTTTGTAATCCCTCTTGAGGTCCTCAATGTTCTCTGGGGTCAGCAGTTGCACACTCAGCTTCCATGTCCCCCTGCCAATCCTCTGGTCTTCCTGTAAATGACAGTCAGCCAGTGGGAGGCAGTGGTTAGAGAAGAACACCGGGTTGACATCAGTGGATCTGACTGTGAACGCAAGGGACATGAACAGGAAGTCTATCTTGGAATGGATGGACCTATCTGGCCGCGACCAGGTGTATCTACACTGCGCTCCATCTGCAGGATTGCTGAAGCCGCTCGCTGTTTTGAGCCGGGACAAACATGTTAATAACTGGAGTGGAGCATTCTTGTATAATGCATCTGCATCCTTAACCTCGGAGGCAGTGAAGTTGCCTCCCTGCAGCAGAATACCTAAGCTGGAGGAACGTGAGTCATTTCCTCCTGACCAGGTCACTTTTCCTTAACTGATAGGATGTCAGGTATTGTTGTACATTAAGTCTGTGCCTTGCGCTCCAAATGCCCCAAGAGGAGCAGGTTCCTTTTGGATATTAGCCTAACTGCTGGATGCTCTGATAAGCTACTTGGTCCGATAACAAACAAAAAAAAACAGCATCAAGGACAGAAGACAGGTTAACTTCTAATTGCAACACTAATTCCCAAATAACCCACTTGAAAAGCGGCGGCAATGTAAGAGTAAATTTTCACGTCGGGTGTGTAGTGGGACAAACACTTGAGCCGTCTGTCATTTTATTATTGCCAGGATTCAAAGGCAGCTCCTTGCGGGGTTTGGGATAGTGGGGATGGAGCTGAAGAGTCAGAGGTGTTAATGCCTTGTCAAATTATATTATTAAGATTTGCTAATTACATTGTTAAGGTTAAGAGAAACAAGTATTAATTATCTTCGAGCATAGATAAATAGAGGATTTCTTTTGTTTCTTTACAGAAAGGCTCCAGGAACACCCTGAACCTACCAGAAGACCTTCCAGCTACACTTAAAACAGGAGACCTAGGGCCTGGAACCAGCAAGAGAGAGAGAGAGAGAGAGAGAGAGGTGGGGGAGAGGGAGAGATAGAATACCATCAAGGATAAGACTGTTACACTACTGTCTCCCCATACCCGGAGGGAATAGCTACAGGATAAATTACCATCTACTATGAGAGAGTGAGAAGATATAAATAGAGGATAGCTGGGAGACTGGGTTGTTTGAAAGGAAAGCTGGGAGACTGGGTTGTTTGAAAGGAAAGCTGTGAGACTGAACAAGTCTCTTCATGAAGAAAAGATCTGTGGGGAGAATTTTCTCCCCGTTGGGGGGACCAGTAGGAAGCGGAGCCAATCGACCCCGCGATCGGCCGCACGCCGCCATTTTACGTGGATGGGCCTTAATAGCGCTCAGTGCCACCTGTGCGGGCAGGGCGGGGGAGGAGGGAGAGTCGGGGCCTGCGAAAGAGCGCAAAAATCTCCCCAAGGCAGCTTTAAGTTCAAGTTCAAGCCTCAACATTAAAAAAAAGTTAAAAATCATTTACATGTGTCCCCTCACATGAGCTGGGACACGTTTATCAAACGTTTAGTAAATATTCATTCATTTAATAAACCCTTCAGGAAACCTCATTCCGCCCATGGATGAGACCTCATGAAAAATGCGAAGGCCGCCTGAGCTCTTCACCTGCCCCCTCCCCCCCACCCACAACCTTAAGGTTGGACGGGCAGCCCTGCCAAATTGGTTAATTAGTTTATTAATGGCCTTAACAGTGCACTCCAGTGCGCAGCCGCCGAATGAAAGATCGGAATGGTGTGGGGTGACGTTGGGACCGTGTGTCATTTTATGTGTCGGTGTGCAGGGCTCGCCTCTGCACACCGATTGGAAGATTCTGCTCTGCGTTTTGGTTTCGGCTTCACCAACCAGCTTAGATTCTGTTAAGAAGAGGAACCTTAAAGGAAGAGGCGAGGCAATTGTGGCAGAGAGGGTGTGGATAAGTCAACAGGCATTCCCTTTAAGGACTGCTCAATGATTAGTAGCAGTGGACAGCATATGCTCTATCCATTGATACCTCAAAATTACGCCAGGGTCCTATATACGAGGAACCCGAATTGGACAATAGCTTTTGCTCATATTGCAGTATGGGAGCATATTGCAATTAGATTCTTGCCTTAAATGGGAACCCATATAAAAGCCCCAACAAAAATGGCAGCAGCCATACTTTGAGCAGGAGCTGGATGGTACGTGCTGCCTTGATGTGATTGGCCCACTATCACCCTCTTCCTGTCAGATAGAGCCATGAAAACCCATCCCATTATCTGCATTGCAGCCTGCAGATAGAGTTTGTGAAAACCAACTCCAAACTATTTCTCAATAAGTTAGCAGTATTGATATCACCACTGATATTCATGCCGTGAGAAATCTATCATAAACTAATGACATGGAGCCTCTTGACAGCTGTCATCTGCAATAAGGGTCACTGCTGACATAAAAATTCTGCATGAAAATGGAACAAAATACCACACATAAAACAGCATATATTAGAAATAATGTGACAACTATAACAAGCCTGTATTCTAATTTAAGACATCAAGATGATGCTTATAATTGTTTCTCTCTCTTGGTTTAATTACATCAGCTGAAGTAGCCTTGTGATTTTAAAGCAACCTTCCTGGTGTCCATCACTCTATATATAAACCAGCTGATTAGGCCATATCATAGAACCAGTGCTAGTTATTAATCAATTCTGTAATATTAACAGGAATGCAATATAGCACCACTAAAAATTGTTTAAAAGCAAATGTTTTTAGTTAAAGTGTGTTCTCCTGTCAGCTAACCCAATGACAATCACAAACAAGCTTAATCATTTTATGAAGTGCTCAGTTCTCCCATCTTGTACAGCTCTATGGAAAACTGAAAATACCTTATGTCAGACCAATGACTGAAATCGTGTACAAAGTTTTAACACACTCTTAAGATCCAAATGACGGTGGGATGTTCACAAGATGTGCTCTGATAGTTTAGAATGTTACTTGAATCTTATAAGTACACTGAAGCATTGCTGAAGTACTTCCAAACTTTTATTTACCTGTAATACAAACCCATGGTGCTTCCTTGGTGATTCAGTGTGTAAATACACACTCCATTTGGGTACTGAGCCATCCAAATTGAGAAAGTCCCAAGTTTGATTCTTGGGTTTACTGTTTTCGCTGAATAATTTGCTAACACACAGGGCCAATTTTAATGTCGTGCATTAGTATAAAATGGCTGGAGGCAGTCAGTAGCCCATTTTACATCTTACCCAATTTTTATTTTCATTGCAATTCCGTTCCAAGGTTGTCAAGATCTGCCACATACATGAAGAATAGTTAATTGGGAAAATTACAGGAGGGTTGTTGATGGCATGGAACGTTCTTCAGTATGAGTCAACACCTACTGTTGGAGCAAAATGTGGAGGGAAATGGAAATAAATACATATGCACAGAAGGAACAATAGCTTTTACTCAGACATGCGGCACTCACACCATGTGACGTGAACTGTGTCAAGTGCAGCTGAAATTAAAGTTCCTCTGTTGATGAAGACACCCACATAAATTAACGGGTGATTCTTGCACAGCTTTGATGCAGCCTGTGCTGGAGACATGATGGCCTTTGTGGCAAAGACAGTTTATCTTAAGAACTATAATCAGTGTCTGACAAGTCAAGATTTTAGTTGAGAACACAGCCATAGAGCAGACAGCACATTTAAATGTGCGAACGGAATTTTAATGAGAATAATGAACAGTAAAGGAGGCGATTATGTGGAGTACTTCAGTGGAACTGAACGTGACAGGTTAAAATCTATAGGAAAAGCAGAGCTGGCTATTCAAGTCTTTAATCGGGCATTATCAGATGGTATAGAAATAGTTGATTGTTCTCCTGATTCAAAGATTCTGATTAAACAGATTTCTGGTAGCATTTTATATTTCCTACCTTAGACCCAGGATTCAAAGTAAAAACAGAAAATGCTGGAAAAACTCAGCAGGTCTGGCAGCATCTGTGGAGAGAGAGACAGAGTTAATGCTTTGAGCCCGAATGACTCTTCTTCAGAGCTAGAAAGGTAGAAATGTAAAGGATCATCCTCCGCCATTTCTGCTAACTTCAGCAAGATGCCACCACCAAACACATCCTTCCCTGTCAGCATTCCGGAAGGATTGTTTCCTCCGTGGCACCCTGGTCCGCTCCTCCATCACCCCAACACCTCATTCTCTTCCCACGGCACCTTCCCAAGCAATCACAGACGGTGTAACAGCTGCCCCTTTGCCTCCTCCCTCCTCACTGTCCAAGGTCCTAAACGGTCCTTTCAGGTGAAGCAGCGATTCACTTGTACCTCTTTCAATTTAGTCTACTGTGTTCACTGCTCCCAACGCAGTTTCCTCTACGCTGGGGAGACTAGACACCGTCTGGGTGACCGCTTTGTTCAGTCCACAAGCAGGACCCCAACCTTCCTGTCACTCGCCATTTCAATTCACCACCCTGCTCTCATGCTCACATTTCTGTCTTTGGCTTGCTGCAATGTTCCAGTGAAGCCCAAAGCAAACTGGGGGAGCAGCACCTCACCTTTTGATTGGGTACGTTACAGCCTTCTGGACTGAACATTAAGTTCAACAATTTTAGGCCATGATCTCTGACCTCCAGTTTGACCTTTTAAATTTTTTTTCTTCCAACTCCCTCCCTCCACAGGGCCACCTGTAACTTGGGGCAACGTTTTCCCACCATCGGGTGGGGGGGGGGGGGGTGGGGTTGGGTAGTGCGGGAGTGGGCGGGCTTCCGATCGGTACCCCCAGTTGGGGGCACACCGCCATTTTATGTGGGCGAGCCAATTAAGGTCTGCCCAGAGTGATGTGTGCCTGGAAGCGCTATGCACTCCCTGTGCAGGCGATGGGGGGGTGGGGAGGGGGGCGGGATTCCCTCAGCCGGGAGTGTGCTCTTTCACTCATGTGCACGAAAGAGCGCACAGATCTCCCTGAGGCTAAATGCTGCCTCAGGGAGATTGGCTCCAATTTAAAACTTTGAATAAAGATCAGAAAAAAATTTCCCTGCCCATGTCCCCTCATGTGACAGTGTCCATAACTTTTATTGTAAAATGTTCTGCATCATTTTACATGTCGATAAGCAGGCCCCCCTCATGCTTGCCGACTGGAGGATGCTGGCCTTGTTCTTATGTTTTGCTTCCACAGAGCCTTGGACCCTTGTTCTGCTATTAACACATGCTGCTTTCTTACCTTTACGCCACTATTAGCACCTTCTTTCATCCTTAAAACTACCACTAACGTTCCCTTTGTCTTGTGTCCATGGCATCTTTGTCAAATCTCTCCTGACTTCCCACCTATCCCTGGCCTTCTATTTTGCTCCATCTGCTTCACCCAACCACCACCCACCTGCCCTGCAACAGTATCAAATCCATCACATTTCTACCTCCCTTCACCTCTGAAGAAGAGTCATACGAACTCTGTTTCTCTCCCCACAGATGCTGCCAGACCTGCTGAATTTGTCCAGCATTTTGCTTTTATTTCAGGGTTTCCAGCAATCGCAGTGCTTTTCTTTTCTTTTTGCCCAGGATTCCGAAGCAAGTTTACAAAAATCCAACAGAAAAAGTCAGTACCCTTAAAAGTGAAATATAAAATGAAAGGATTGCCAAAAGCAGCACCGGCATTGCTATTTGTATGTTTCAAATACAGTCTAATCGTGGAAAATAGCACTCGGAGACACTTACTTCTATGTTAAGAGCTTCTTTTTTTATATTGCCTCTTGTGCCCTAGATTGGGGAAACATTAGCTAAGCCACTCTGGCATAAGGGAGGGTTTGAGTGTTCGTATTCATTTTTAATAAAAGTTAAGGAGAGGTGCCATGGAAACCAAACACTCTCTGGTTGAATGAACCCATTACTGTTACCTCTCCACTGGTTAAGGGCACCTTCCAAAAGTTGGATCGGATATGCCTGATTCGGAAGGAGCGGCACCGTGGTTTTTAATATTGTAATAACATGCTTCCATAAAGGAGCTGAGTGATTATCTGGCTATGAAGGAGAGAGGCAAGGGTATATAAATAAGTTGTGGTAAAAATGTAATTCCACTAAACTGTGCTTGAAGGAGCTGCAGCCTCAAAGAATCAACGCTACAAGCGTGTTCTAGATTGTCCCTGATCTGTGGTTCCTTTGAGCGTGAATCCTCACGGGAAGTGTAGGATTATTGCTGCCCTTCAATGCATACAAATGTTTAGTGCATTTGTAAGACATCCTGTCCTACATTTTAACACCTGCATTAAATAGTGGACAAAGGAATCACATACAAACATGTCAAGCAATTTGTCCACTAATATCAGAATAGGAGTTTTTAGGTTTCTAGCACCAGTACTGTTGAGTTAAGATCCCTGAAATATCATTGGTACCGGATAATTTGACAGTATTTGGTAAGTTAGACACATATCTTGCAGTTTTCACTCAATTGCCTTTGGTTGTCAGGAATAAATGTCAGTGTTTTTCCCTTTCTCAGAAGGAGTGGTTTGATGTCTAATTATCACTGTTTCTCTGGAAGTAATGTGATGTGATTTAGTGATGTGTAATGAGGCAGATTTAATAAGGGAGCTTAAGGTGAAGGAACCCTTAGGAGGAAGTGACCATAATATGATAGAATTCACCCTGTAATTTGAGAGGAAAAAGCTGGAATTGGATGTAACAGTATTAGAGTTGAATAAAGGCAACTACAGAGGCATGAGGGAGGAGCTGGCCAGAATTGACTGGGAGATGAGCCTAACAGGAAAGACAGTGGAACAGCAATGGCAGGAGTTTCTGGGAGTAATTTGGGAGACTCAGCAAAAATTCATCCCGAGGAAGAAGAAGCATACTAAAGGGAGGACGAGGCAACCATGGCTGACAAGGGAAGTCAGGGACAGCATAAAAGCTAAAGAGAAAGCATACAATGCGGCGAAGAGCAGTGGGAAACCAGGGGATTGGGAAGCCTACAAAGACCAACAGAGGACAACTAAAAAAGAAATAAGGAGGGAGAAGATTAAATATGAGGGTAAACTAGCCAGTAATATAAAAGAAGATTGCAAGAGTTTTTTCAGATATATAAAGGGTAAGAGAGAGGCAAAAGTGGACATTGGGCCGCTGGAAAATGACGCTGGAGAAGTATTGGTGGGGAACAAAGAAATGGCGGAGGAACTGAATAGGTACTTTGCATTAGTCTTCACGGTGGAAGACATGAGTAACATCCCCAAAGTTCAAGAGAGTCGGGGGGGGCAGAGGTGAGTATGGTGGCCATTACCAAGGAGAAGGTGCTAGGAAAACTGAAAGGTCTGAAGGTGGATAAATCACCTGGACCAGATGGATTACACCCCAGGGTTATGAAGGAGATAGCTGAAGAGATAGTGGAGGCGTTAGTGGTGATCTTTCAGGAATCACTGGAGTCAGGGAGGGTCCCAGAGGACTGGAAAATCACTAATGTAACCCCCCTGTTTAAGAAGGGAGTGAGGCAAAAGACGGGAAATTACAGGCCGATTAGCCTGACCTTGGTCATTGGTAAGATTTTAGAATCCATTATTAAGGATGAGATTTCAGAATACTTGGAAGTACATGGTAAAATAGGACAAAGTCAGCATGGTTTCATCAAGGTGCCGCACAGGAGGCTGCTCAGTAAGATAAGAGCCCATGGTGTTAGGGGCAAGGTACTAACATGGATAGAAGATTGGCTGTCTGGCAGGAGGCAGAGAGTGGGGATAAGGGGGTCCTTCTCAGGATGGTGGCCGGTGACTACTGGAGTTCCGCAGGGGTCAGTGTTGGGACCACAACTTTTCACTTTATACATTAATGATCTAGATGAAGGAACTGAGGGCATCCTGGCTAAGTTTGCAGATGATACAAAGATAGGTGGAGGGACAGATAGTATTGAGGAGGCGGGGAGGCTGCAGAAGGATTTGGACAGGTTAGGAGAATGGGTGAAGAAGTGACAGATGGAATACAACGTGGGGAAATGTGAGGTCATGCACTTTGGTAGGAAGAATAGAGGCAAAGACTTTTCTAAGTGGGGAGAGAATTCAGAAATCTGGAGTGCAAAGGGACTTGGGAGTCCTAGTCCAGGATTCTCTTAAGGTTAACTTGCAGGTTGAGTCGGTAGTTAGGAAGGCAAACGCAATGTTGGCATTTATTTCGAGAGGACTAGAATATAAAAGCAGGGATGTGCTGCTGAGGTTTTATAAGGCTCTGGTCAGACCACATTTAGAATATTGTGAGCAATTTTGGGCCCTGTATCTCAGGAAGGATGTTCTGGCCCTGGAGCGGGTCCAGAGGAGGTTCACGAGAACGATCCCAGGAATGAAAGGCTTAACATATGAGGAACGTTTGAGGACTCTGGGTCTATACTCAATGGAGTTTAGAAGGATGAGGGGGGATTTGATTGAAACTTACAGAATACTGAAAGGCCTGGATAGAGTGGACGTGGGGAAGATGTTTCCATTAGTAGGAGAGACTAGGACCTGAGGGCACAGCCTCAGAGTAAAGGGAAGACCTTTTAGAACAGAGATGGGGAGAAACTTCTTTAGCCAGAGAGTGGTGAATCTATGGAATTCATTGCCACAGAAGGCTGTGGAGGCCAGGTCATTGAGTGTACTTAAGACCGAGATAGATAGGTTCTTGATTGGTAAGGGGATCAAAGGTTACGGGGCGAAGGAAGGACAATGGGGTTGAGAAACCTATCAGCAATGATTGAATGGCGGAGCAGACTTGATGGGCCGAATGGCCTAATTTCTGCTCCTACGTCTTATGGTCTTATTGGAAGTGATCACAATATAGATACTCTACATACGCTGCAGAGATGGTCAATTTTATCCATTTTATGTATCAGGGCTTTTGAAGAAGCACCTGTGTACATTTACGCTTAAATAAGGGCTACATGAGGCCTTAAATTGGGAGGCTTACAAAAATGCTGATTGGGATTCCAGTGATGTACTATAATCTCACATGAAACCACAGCTGGTACATGGTACACCAATGAGGTTAGACAAAGACGGAGGCTGATTTGGAGTTTAGACCAGTTGGCCTGAATGGCCCATTTCTGTCCTGTAAAAAGAAAGATTTGCATTTATATCGCACTTTTCATGACCACTGGACGTCTCAAAGCGATTTACAGCTAATGAAGCACTTATTGGAAGTGTGATCACCGTTGTAATGTAGGAAATGCAGCAACTAATTTGCATTCAGCCAACTCCCACAAACAGCAACGTGATAATGATCAGACAATCTGTCTTTTGTGGTGTTGATTGAGGGATAAATATTGGACAGGACACCAGGGAAAACCTCCCTGCTCATCTTCAAAGTAGAGCCATGGGATCGTTTGTATTACATCCACCTGAGCAGGCAGGAGGGGCCTCAGTTTAACATCTGAAAGATGGCTCCTCCAACAGGGCAGTGCTCCCTCAGTGCTGCTTTAGAGTGTCAGCCTTGATTTCTGTGCTCAAGCTCTGGAGTGGGATTGAACCCAGAACCTCGTGATTCAGATGTTTGCTACAAGCTGAGCAAGGGCTGACACAGACTTGAGTTAACTGGGTGTAACGTATCTAATTAACCTATTTTTAAAATCTTCAAAAAAAAAACGAACCATAGCATCTTTTATTTTCCAGTTAGTTTTGTTGGCTAAGATTTGAGTTGCATAATTCTTCATTAGTACTTTCAGCTGGGAACAATTGTTTATTATTCCGTCAGTAAGTCCTTGTTTTAACTTGTGTCGATTTATGTTGATTCGCCACCAAGTGGTGTTTGTTTTAGGTCCCAATTCCCTGTTATAAATCCCAATTTCAGGAGTATGGGTTTTTCTCACATTATTGCACACTGCATGTCATCTCCCTTCACACGGCATTAGATCCTAGAGGACCAGTGCCATTGTTATGTGTGGTGTTTGAGGCAACATCAATTTTTTTTAAAAAACATAGGCATTCAAAGCCAGAGTTTGTTAAGTCTTGGAGTTTTGCTGTGGGTGAGACTTTAATCACTTTTAAAGTTGTTTTTTTTTCCCAAACAAAAAGTTGGAGGATTTAAATTTGATTAAAATTTTGGTGTTTTGCAGTAGGCGAGAGTGTTAGCCACTTTCAAACATGAGCAAGAAACGCCCAGTAAGTTGTGGTAGTGTGACCATAAAACCATAAGATGTAGGAGCAGAAGTAGGCCATTCGGCCCATCGAGTCTGCTCCGCCATTCAATGAGCTTATGGCTGACCTGATAACCCACAACTCCACTTTCCTGCCTTTTCCCCATAACCCTTGATTCCCTTACTGATTAAAAATGTCTATCTCAGCCTTGAATATACTTAATGACCCAGCCTTTATAGCCCTCTGCGGTGAAGAATTCCACAGATTGACCACCCTCTGAGAGAAGAAATTCTCCCTCATCTCTGTTTTAGATGGGCACACCCTTACTATGAGATTATGCCCTCTGGTCCTAGACTCTCCCACAAGGGGAAACAACCTCTCAGCATCTACCCTGTCAAGTCCCCTAAGAATCATTTGCTTCCTTAAGATCGCCTCTCGTTCTTCTAAATTCCAATGAGTACAGGCCCAACCTACTCAACCTCTCCTCGTAAGAAAATCCCTCCATACCCAGGATCAACCTAGTAAACCTTGTCTGGACTGCCTCCAATGCCATAATATCTTTCCTTAGATAAGGGATCAAAATTGTTCACAGTATTCTAGGTGTGGTCTAACTAGTGCCTTGTATTGTTTTAGCAAGACTACCCTACTTTCACACTCCATTCCCTTTCAAATAAAGGCTAACATTCCATTTGCCTTCCCTATTACCTGTTAAACTTGTATGTTAGCTTTTTGGGATTCACGCACAAGGACTCCCAAATCCCTCTGTGCTGCAGCCTTCTGCAGTCTTTCTGCATTTAAATAATATTCAGCTCCTCTATTCTTCCTGCCAAAGTGCATGACCTCACATTTTCCCACATTATATTCCATCTGCTAAGTTTTTGCCCACTCACTTAACCTGTCTATATCCCTCTGTAGACTCCTTGTGTCACCCTCACCGCTTGCCTTCCCACCTATTTTTGTGTCATCCGCAAACTTGGTGATAGTACATTCATTTCCCTCATCCAAGTCATTAATATATATTGTAAATAATTGAGGCCCTATGATCCCTATGGCACTCCACTAGTTACAGGTTTCCATCCCGAAAATGTTCCCCTTATCCCAACTCTCTGTCTTCTATTAGTTAGCCAAACCTCTATCCATGCTACTATACTATCCCCAACACCATGGGCTCTTATCTTATTAAGTAGCCTTACATGCAGTACCTCATCAAAAACCTTTTGGAAATCCAAATATATTATATCTACTGGTTCCCCTTTATCTATCCTGCTTGTTAGCTCCTCAAAGAATTCTAATATATTTGTTAGGCATGATTTCCCCTTCATGAAGCCATGCTGACTCTGCTTGATTATATTATGTATTTCTAAAAGCTCTGCTGTTACGTTGTTTATAATAGTCTCCAATATTTTCCCAATGACAGTGTTAGGTCAACTGGCCTATAAGTTACCTGTTTTTTGTCCCCCTCCTTTTTGGAATAAAGGTGTTACATTGGCCATTCTCCAATCCTCTGGGAATTTTCCAGAAGCTAAGCGTTCTTGGAAGATTACTACCAGTGCATCCACAATCTCTGTAGCTACTTCCTTTAATATCCTAGGATGCAACCCATCAGGTCCAGGGGACTTATCGGACTTTAACCTCATTAGTTTTCCTAGTACTTTTTCTCTGGTGATAGTTATTGTATTTATTTCCTCTCCCCGTTTTGCCCCTTGATTATTTAGTATTTTTGGAATGCTATTATTAGTATCTTCTATTGTGAAGACTGAAGCAAAGTATTTATTCAACTCCTCTGCCATTTCCTAGTTCCCCATTATTATTTCCCCAGCCTCATTCTCTATGGGTCCTATGCTCACTTTGCCCTCTTTCTTTTTTATATATGTTTAAAGAACCTCTTACTCTCTGTTTTTATATCACTTGCTAGTTTACCCTCAAGGTTTATTTTCTCCTTCTTTATTATCTTTTTGGTCATCTTTCGTTGGTTTTTAAAACTTTCCCAATCCTCTGGCTTACCACTAATCTTTGCCACATTGTGTGTCTTTTTTTCTTTCACTTTGATACTATCCTTAACTTACTTGGTTAACCATGGTTGGTTTATCCCCTTCCTTGAATCCTTCTTCCTCACTGGGATATATCTTTGTTGAGAGTCATTAGCTATTTTCTTAAATGCCTGCCATTGTTCATCAAACATCTTTTCTGCTAAACTCCTTTCCCAGTCCACTACAGCCAACTCTGCCCTCATTCCATTGTAATTACCCTTATTTAAGTTTAGCACAGTTGTTTCCAACCCAAGTTTCTCATTTTCAAATTGAATGATAAATTCTACCATATTATGGTCACTGTTTCCTAGGGGATATTTACTCTGAGATCATTTATTAAACCTGCCTCAGTACACATTACCAGATCCAAAATAGCCTGATCCCTGGTTGGATTCACAACATATTGTTCTAGGAAACTGTCCCAAATACACTTTTTGAACTCTTGCCCATGTCTATCTCTGCCAATTTGATTTTCCCAATCTACATGAAGTTTAAAGTCACCCAGGATTAATGTGCTGCCTTTTTTACATGCCCTCACTATCTCCTGATTTATTCTCTGTCCTACAGTATAGCTACTGTCAGGGACCCTATACAATACTCCCACCAGTGCCTTCTTCCCCTTGTTATTTCTTACTTCCACCCATTTGGATTCTACATCTTCCGATCCAAGTGCTTGCTGCTACAAGGAAAGCAAGAAAAACCATCAGCCTAGCAGTGAAATTGGATGTATTAAAATGTCTTGAGGCTGAAGAACAAGCAGCCGATAATGCTGGAGTGCTTGGACTACGCCTTACGGAGCAACAGCCAGGTTTTCCCCCTGAGTCAACATGTCTAACATCGAGGCTCTAAATCATTCAAAGTCACCTCCACTGAAACGCTTTAGGGATGTCCTCAAAGCATTCCTGAAGAGGTAAAACATCTCCCCAACCCATCAAGTCAGAGCAAAAGCAAGTCCTCCCCAAACGCAAGGGACTGCCTAAGAAGAGAGAGAGAGACTAGTGAGTGTTATCTAATTTGAATTTTTACAGGATTTCTTTTATATTTAATGATTTCTTTTTGCAAGATATTTCAGCTAGGAATGCACAGTGCTGCACACGTATGGTGCAGTACTTGAACCTGTACATTGTTCTTTTCTGGGTGGGAAATGTCCTACGGAGCCTAACTCCAGCTTTAATGTTGCTTCCTATGCAAACCCATGATTTACATAGGGTGGAATTTTACAGCTCCACCCCCTCCACAAGGGGGCGGGGCTGTAAAATGCAGCAGCTATTCAAAAGTCCATTGACTTCAGTGGGATCATAAAATCCCACTGGAGTAAAGTTCTGCCCATAAGTTGATTCATTTGAGGTAATGATATCATGTAGAGTGAATTGAATTGGCTGAAGACTGGCATCCATGATGCTGGGGGCCTCTGGAGGAGGCCGAGATGGATCATCCACTCGGTATTTCTGGCTGAAGATTGTAGCAAATGCTTCAGCCTTATCTTTTGCGCTGATGTGCTGGGCTCCTCCATCATTGAGGTTGGGGATATTTGTGGAGACCCCTCCTCCAGTGAGTTGTTTAATCATTCACCACCATTCACGACTGGATGTGACAAGACTGCAGGGCTTAGATCTTATCCGTTGGTTGTGAGATCGCTGAGCTCTGTCTACCACTTGCTGCTTATGCTGTTTGGCACACAAGTAGTCCTGTGTTATAGCTTCACCTGGTTGACACCTCATTTTTAGGTATGTCTGGTGCTGCTCCTGGCATGTTCTCCTGCACTCTTCATTGAACCAGGGTTGATCCCTTGGCTTGATAGTGACAGTAGATTGGAGGATATGCTGGGCCATGCGGTTACAGATTGTGTTTGAGTACAATTCTGCTGCTGCCAATAGCGTACAGCACCTCACGGGTGCCCACTCTTGAGTTGCTAGATCTGTTTGAAATCTATCCCATTTAGCACAGTGGTAGTGCTACACAACACAATGGAGGCTATCCTCAATGTGAAGAAGGGACTTTGTCTCCATGACTGTGCAGTGGTCACTCCTACCGATACTATCATGAACAGATGCATCTGCGGCAGGCAGGTTGGTGAGGATGAGGTGAAATATGTTTTTCCCTCTTGTTGGTTCCCTCACCACCTACTGCAGACCCAGTCTAGAGGCTAAGTCCTTTAGGTCTTGGCCAGCTTGGTCAGTAGTGCTGCTACCGAGCCACTCTTCGTGATGGATATTGAAGTTCCCCACCAGGGCAAAATTTTATACCCAGTAGGCAGGCGCGCACCCTACCCAATCAGGCATAAAATTGGGCGAGAAGACATCGGGCAAGCATCCAGACGCCATTGCGCAGTCGTGTGATACTTCACTTGGTGCCCACTGTCAGTTAAGAGGGCAATTAAGCCCATTAATGGCACAATTGTCACCGATTTTTTTTTGTGGCCCGTCCAACCCTACAGTTGGGGGATGGGTGAATCGGCCAGGCAGCCTTTGCATTTTTCATCAAGCCTCATCCAAGGGTGGGATGAAATTTCCGTTATGAAATAAAATAAAATAACATTTTTGTCTGGGCAGCATTTTTAACAGCTATATTTTCAGGTGATTGATTCTGATGCAGGGACTTTTTTTTTCAGCTTTTAAAACCTTTATTTTAGCTTTTTTCCAGGTCTCCAGCTCCCTGAGGCAGCTGTCTGCCTTCAGGAAGCTTTCTCGCCGCGCTCACCCACACCCAGGTCATTGCCCGCCCTCTTCCCACCCCCACCCCGGTAGCGCTGAACTTTTCAGCGCCCCTTTCACGCTGACTGGCCGTTAATTGACCAGCCGGTGTGAAATTGCGGTTTGGGGACCCATTTCCTGACCTCGCCTAGACCCACCAATCGAGCGCGCCTGCCAAAAGGTAAAATTCAGGCCCCAGAGTACATTCTGTGCCCTTGTCACCCCCAGTGTTTCCTCCAAGTGGTGTTCAGCATGGAGGAGCCACTGATCCATCAGCTGAGGGAAGGCGGTATGTGGTAATCAGCAGGGGGTTTCCTTGCCCATGTTTGACCTGATGCAATGAAGCTTCATGGAGTCCAGAGTTGATGGCAACTCCCTCCCGACTGTATACCACTGTGCCACCACCTCTGCTGGGCCTGTCCTGCCGATGGGACAGAACGTACCCAGGGATGGCGATGGTGGTGTCTGGGATATTATCTGTAAGATATGATTCCGTGAGGTTGACTATGTCAGGCTGTTGCTTGACTAGTCTCCCAATTTTGGCACTGGCCCCCAGATATTAGTAAGGAGGGTCGACAAGTCTGAGATTGCCATTGTCATTTCCGGTGCCTTGGTTGGTGGCGGGTGGTCCGCCCAGTTTCATTCCTTTTTTGAGACTTTGTAGCGGTTTGGTACAACTGAGTGGCTTGCTAGGGCATCTAAGAGTCAACCATATTGCTGTGGGTCAGGGGTCACATGTAGACCAGACCAGATACGGATGGTAAGTTTCCTTCCTTAAAGGGGAGCTAGATGGGTTTTTACAAGAGTCGACAATGGTTTCATGGATATCATTAGACTTTTAATTCCAGATCTTTATTGAATTCAAATTCCACCATCTGCTGTGGTGGGATTCAAACTCCGGTCCCCAGAGCATTACCCTGGGTCTCTGAATTTCTCATCCAGCGACAATACTACTATGCCATCGTCCCTCTACTGGAGAATCCAATGGACATTCCAGGAGAGTATATTTAATGATAACATAAGCAAATAATTGTGTGACATTCGCTGATTATCTTGTCCTCATCATCACTTGGCATAGGGTAGCTTATATGCATTTTAATGTAGTTTAAGCATTACAGGGTTGCTGCCTTACAGACGAGATGTTAAAGCGAGCCCTTTTGCCTTCTCAGGTCGATGTAAAGGTTTCCACAGCCCCACAGGAAGAAGAGCAGGGGAGATCTTTCTGGTGTTCTAACCCATACTTACCCCAAACCAATGCCTTAAGTGGATGATGTGGTCTTTAATCTCACTGGTGTTCGTGGGACCTTGCCCTATGTAAGTTGGCCACCATGTTTCCTGAAACAGTGAAATTGTTCGGGACATCTTGAACTTGTGATAAGTGCTACACAAACACAGGTCTTTCTTTTCTCCCTATGTTTGAATTGCAAATGTACGAAAATCAGCAGCTTACCAAGGACTCTGCTCTATCTGGAACAGGACTAACAGAACAGTCTTAATGTGTATCCAGTTGGCAGGTTACTTTTTAATTACCCATTCCACTTGAAACACCTGCTTTGTTTGTATTTTACAATAAAAGAACAGGAGTAGGCCCAGCCCATCAGCATTCCGAGCCAGCTTGATCTATACCTTAACTCCATTTTCTTTTTTTTTTGTAATTTTCTTTTTCTTTTCTCCATATTCCTTGGTATCAAGCACAAATCTATCTCCATTTTGTAATTCAAACAGCAACCACAGCCTTTTGGTGGAAAGAATTTTGATTTCCACTGCCATTTGGAAGAAAAATCGCTTCCTGATTTGACTCCTAACTGGCATATCTCTAATTTTAAGATTATTTTTTTTTATTCTATTCTTTCATGGGATGTGGGCATCACTGGCAATTAAGGCCAGCGTTTGTGGCCCATCTCTAATTGCCCTCGAACTAAGTGGCCTGCTTGCAGTCATTTCAGAGGGCTGTTAAGAGTCAACCACATTGCTCTGGGTCTGGAGTCACATATAGGCAGGCTAGGTAAGGATGGTAGATTTCCCAGATGGGTTCTTTTTTTACAACAATCGATGGTCACCTTGCCTGAGACTAGCTTTATATTCCAGATTTATTAATTGAATTTAAATTCCACCAGCTGCCATGGTTGGATTTGAACCCATGTCCCCAGAGCATTCGCCTGGGCCTCAGAATTACTAACCCCGGTGACATTACCACACAATAACACCTCCCTTAATTATGCCCCTTATGAAATTCTCTTGTCTGGAAGTGTTCCCAGCATGCAATCTGACCGTGTCAACAAAAGAGGAATTTGATTATCTACAGTCTATAATTATAATACGGCCTTACCTGAGTTATAGTGTAATATATACAAATTTCCAGCTCAGGATTAGGATGAAATACTCACCGCTCACTTGGATGGCCGCAGCCTCAACAACACTAAAGAAGCTCAAGACCTTACTGACCAAAATACTGCACTTGATCATTGGTCCATCCCAAAATCATTATCCAACACCTCCCCTATTTCCACAGATGCACTTATCTACAAGATGCACTGCAGTAATTCTACATGCTTACTCTGAGAGCAACTCCCAGCTTCAGAACCTGAGATGGATAAGAGCAGCAATGTCATGGGAATACCAATAGCTGCAAGTTTCCCTCCAAGTTATTGCCATTGTGGTTTAGCTACATAGTGCTTTTCTTTCATTATCATTGGGTTAAGATCCTGGAATTCTCTACCTAACACTTTTGTGGGAGAACCAACACTGTAAGGACTGTGGTGATTCAAAGAGAAGAGACATCACCAACTTCTTAGGTTAACGCAGGGATGGACAATAAATGTGACTCCGCCAACATCACCCATGTCGCAAGAACAAATAAAAAATGTTAGTCTTCCCTGAGCAATACTGTTGTGTGTATTTATACTTGTGTATATGGGTTTTACCTGAATGAAACTGTACTGTGTAGATTTACCAAAGGATTGGCTCACCTGCTAGAACACCTGCCAGGTACAGCAGTCCAATGCGCATAATCCCATGGACCATCTCAAGTGGCACACCAATCATCAGCTGCAAGAAAGCATTGAACCCCAATTGCTCCAACCTGTGGTAATCACAAGAGTGTGTGTTAAAGTCAAACTTATTTTTAAAGGATTTACGAACGTAACTGTTAGCATTCAATGAGCTCAATTATGTTTAATTTTTATTAAAAGCCCACGGTTCCATAGCTACTGCTATTTTATTAAATCATGATCCCATTGACATTCAAAATTTTTATAAAGAATGGAAATCAACATATCTTTTCAAAATACAAACAATTTTTGGGCATGTCCCACAGCACTCCTTTCTTGTGGCCTCTGCTTTGGAGAACTGTGAATCAGATATTGGCCCCACATTGGCCAATAATTTGATCCCTGTAACAGAGCCCGAGCTCACGTCATGCCTTAGCCTAACCTGTGGGACCAGTGCTGGCATCTGTTCTACACCAGCCCTATACCACTCTCCCAAACTGCTAACCTGCCAATTTCACCAGCGTAGCATTGATTCCGATCAATTCCAATCCTGACATCAGTCATTGTCTCCTTCCCCGGCCACCAGTAGGTTGTACCCACAGCCATTTGCTTTGGGGAGGAAACAGCTTTGTAGCTCTTAAACCACTGTATTCATGAATGTGGAAGCTGGGACAGCTCAGGCAGAGGTCCTGGTAGTTGCAGTGCCACTCACCAGCAACAGAAAACACCAGAGTTCGTAGTAAACATTTAGAAGGTGTCTCAGTCGGTCTGGGAAGCCCTAAAACCACAGCAGGGACCATGCGTGGCCCAATCTGTGGTAAAAATCATAAGAGGTAGAGGCAGGAAATGGATCTTGTGGTTCTCACAAAACAATCAAAATGAAATAAAGCAACAAACTTCCTTCAAAATATTACAAGCAGTGTTTGGAAGAACCAGCCATGTTTTCAACCGATCAATTCAATTGGTAGCTTGAGGCACACATTAAGTGCACAGAACAATCAAGTTGCTCGAAGGCAATGGAGTTCCAAATAGCCAATGGCCAGAGTTTGCTGGGGTGGGGCATCACTCAGCACGTCCGATTAGTTAGACTTGTCGGCGCATGTTTTGTTTTCAAACGGTTTTGCGCACAAAGTTGTTGGAAGTGCAACCTGATAATGACATGGAGAGGGCAACAGGGTATCTTGGACATTGGTGACTAATAGGACCAACATAACCAATGACTTACAAGGATTTAAACTATTAGGATAAATAGAGGAAGGACTGAAAAGGACGGTTAATTAGAGTATATTCAATGTCAGGTGAAATAAATTGTGAAAGGACCAGTAGGCCTGGGTGGAGGAAAGTGAAGAAAAGCCTTGGGCCTGAATTTTGCGTTCGTCGGGTGCGCGCAGTTGGCGGGCCCAGGAGTGGATGGAAAACCGCCCCTCCCAATCGCGATTGGGCCTGACCGCGATTTCACGCTGGCTGGCCAGTTAATGGCTCAGAGAGGCTCAGCACTGTCGGTGGGGGCGGGAAGAGGGCTGGCGCCGACATCACCGTGGGTGCTGGGTGGGCGCTTCCACCGAGCTCCCTGAGGGCAGACAGATGCCTCAGGGAGCTGCAGACCTCCAAGTAATGAAAGAGAGCCCAAAAATGCTGCGCAAAATGTCCACGCAGCACAATCAAGCACCTGAAAACAGACTTCATAAAAAAAAACTGACCCAGGTATTTCTTTTTATTTTAAATCCTAACGGAGGTTTCATCCCGCCCTTGGATGAGGTTTCATCAAAAATGTAAAGCTCCCCTTGCCGATTGGCCCGTCCGTCAACCGTAATGTTGGACGGGCCACGAAAAGTCGCTCACAATTGGGACGCTAATGAGCTTAACTGCTTGCTTAATTGTCGGCGGGCGCTCTTCCGATTTTTGCCTGCTCCCACAGGCGAGTGAGCGATGATGTCGGGACCCTCGCCGGGTGTCGCCTTGCACGATTTTACGCCCGTTGGGGATCAGGCGCCTGCGGGATGTAAAATTCTGCCCTTGCATTTATCTCGTACTTTTGCAGTAATATTGCCCCTTTCATGTCTGAAAGCGCTTTTGTAGCCAATTAAGTAATTTGTTTTGAAATGGAGTTACTGTTTTCACATAGGAAACATAAGGAAAATAAATGAGGAAAGAAAGGTTGGGTTAAAAGAAAAAGAATAATGAGACCGATAGGAAAGATAACAATTATATGAAGGAATGAAATTGATTATGGTTTATTTTGTGGGCAAGAGAGGTTGACTGGCTCTCCTTAGCAATTATTTCATCATTAAAATATACTAATATTTTAATTACTAGACAACCTTCTGTAGCCAATTTAATGGGAAACTAATGTGCAAACTTCGAAAAAGGCATGGGAGGTTAAGCAGAATATGCCATTTTTGTGAAGCTAGCAGCAAAGCAATGCAAATTGCCCAACAACTTGCTGTGATTGACAATTCATAGGATATCCCTTCCTCACTACAAGTCAGTAGCTGATGTGTGTATTAATAATGGTGTGCATCATCCAGCCACTGTTATTTGTTCAATAAAAGCGTGCCCAACATGTTTAGCCATACCTTTGAAGGAATAGTTGGTTTTATCGCTAAAAGATAATGGGCAAACAATCAGAAACTAAAATTAAAAGGATTCTTACAAAAGAGATACATAACAAATGTAGGGGCTAATATTACAGTGTGATGTAAGCAGAGTTTGGAAACATAGAGGAAAAGATAAAGAAAAAATAGGAAAACTGAGAAGGGGGTTATGAAGGTAGGTTACTGGGGCACATAAAAGGATATGCTAAAGGATTTCCCAAACACACAAAAAAGTAAATTGTTGAAGGACCAGTCAGTCTGGGTAGAGGAGTAAAAAGAAATTATATGAAGGAATGGCAGAAATACTACAATTACTCTGCATATCTTGTTACAGAAGTATGCAATGGTGGAAGGTAGGACAATTGGACAGGATGCTTTAATTTAAGAAATTATAACAAAATTATTGGTGGAAATCGCAGTGGAGAAGACACTGTTTCCACGGAGTTGAGAATATTCCGCGGACCTTTAAAAACAATGGGTGGGATCCAGAAGCGGAAATCCCACCCCCATTTCCGATAGGTCCAATTTTTGCAGGTGGGGGCAGGGTGTGAATCAGACAGGAGAGAAACCCAAACTAAGCAGGGCCATTTGAACTTAGCACTAAGTTCAAAGAAACCCAATTTTGGTTGCTGCAAAGGCATTAACTCATAGTGTGGAGTCACAAGTTGATGGAGTAAAGACAAACTCCCTTGAAGGGTAGATAAGGTCTGTAAAACTGTCACGATCTGAAGTTTTAAACCCTGCACTTTATGTTTTTAAAAAACAGGTGCAGTATCAGCAAGAGTTTAAAAAAAAACCTTTGCTGGAATGCTTAATTGATAGGCGTAGGCTAGAAATAAAAGTAGCATCATGTCACGCAGTTTCAATAGCGCTCTTTGTTGAAATTTCCCCAGGGGCTATTTTTATGTCATTATGAATGCTTAGCTGAGTTTCAAAAGCTACAATTATCTCAGAAGAGGGTTCTGAGTTCAGTTTGAATGACAGCTTAAAGAGGCTATGAAAGGATCAATTGTCTTTTATGTGGGGTCTGACTAAAAGTTTGTTTGTTTTTAGAAGATATTAACCACTTGAGGAGATTTAAAAGCTTTGAATGGATTTTATGAATGGGAGTTTTTCACTATCAAGTGTGTAGGAGTGAGGGCTGTATTAGATCATTAGAAATTTAATTTTTTTCATATCCACATGGCTCAGGTCCATGGTGGATACTTGGTGAGTGGCTATGGAGGTGACATGAAGGGTATGAGGGGTCATGAGAGTGGGTGGGGGATAAAGGGGTGTGAGGAGCAGGAGCTAGAAGGACTAATAGCTTCAAAACAACTGGGACAAAGTCCTAGAGAATTGAGGTGGACCTTTCAACCAGCCCACCTCAACACTCACTCACCCCCATGCACTGCTTCTGGGGTCGGTGGGCCTGACTCTATACTTCAGCAACCCCCTGGTGTAATAATCACACATATCAGGGTACTTTTTACTGAGGCAGGTCTGGCGAGTTGGGAAATTTCCTGACTCGAGCCACCCACCTCGGTGGCCAAAATCCAGCCCTGGATCCCAATGGTCTGCGTGGTAAAATTCTGAAGGAAATCTTTCCTATGTCCTTTCACATGGAATTTTTGCCAAGGACTGGAGACTTTCCAATGTAACACCTCAATTCAAAAAGAGAAATTTAGATAAATTGGATAATTATAAATCAGCCAATTTAACATCAGTGGTGGGCAAACTTCAAAAGGATTAATAGGATTAAATTAATGCTCAATTAGAAACACATGGATTAATTAAGGAGAGGAACATAAATTTGTTAAAGGCATGTCATGTCTGACAAATTTAATGGAGTTCTTTGATGAAAAGCAGGTTATTGATAAAGGAAATGTGTATATAGATTTTCAAATGGCTTTTGATAAGTTAATTGCTAAAATTATTGCTAACATTAAAATCTACAGTAGTAAAGGGAACTTGACAACATGGCTGGGAAATTGACTCAAGAACCACCAACTGACAACAGTCATTAACAGTTTGACTGGTGGGACGTTAACAGTGGTGTAGGGGTCACAATCAATATACATAAATGAAACGAGCTTGGGTACAGACAGTACAAGAGGAACATTTGTAGAGGATGCTCGAATAGATAGCGTGGCTTAATTGTGCAGAGGAACCGAAGAATTTCAGCAGGATATAGGTAAGTGTGTCAATTAGGCAGATCAGTGGTGAAAGGTTCTTGCATTTTTATGGCAGGTCAGGACAAAGTCATGGAGGTCCTGAATGCTGGGTTCATCTCAGCATACAGGTAGTTCAGTGTTAGAGAGGGAAAGGCACAGGAAATTCCCAGCATAGGGGCCAGCTTTAGGCAGGACATTAAGGATATAGAGAGGGCTGAGAAAATATTTATGGGGATGATAGAGAAGACATTTATTAAATGATACCAGGGCCCAGATTTTCACCACATGGACAGTCTCTCGATCGTGGCGAAAACGGACAAAGAGACCGAAAATCGTAAGTTCTGTCCCCGAACACGGCAATTCCCATTTTTGCGGGAATGGGGGGTGGGATGTGTTTAGCAGATACATGTTTTACTGAGGCAGCTGGTAATTTAAATCATCAGCTGCTTCCACTGAAGTGGGATTTTGGTAGCCTTGGAGTGTTAAACATGAAGTGTGCAGATTAGACCTGGTGAGAACAGGTCTGAATTTTGTGGATTTGTTTGGATAGCCAGGGTATCCCATTGGAGAGGTAAGGTACCCCTTTGGATCTGGTCCCAGGACACCTTTGGGGAAGATAAGGTGCCCTTCGCTGGAAGTAAGGTGCACAATGGGGTAGGTCAGGTGTTCTTTGGAATTTTTAAAAGCAGGTATAAATATGCATAAAAAGTGCATAAACACGTTACTGTCAAGCTCATTTGAACTCTCAAACGACCTGTCAAAATCAACTGTCAAAACTGTCGAAAGCGCCTGTCAAAGGGACCTGTCAAAAGCATCAAGAGGAACTGTTAAAAGCCTCTGTGAAAAGGCATTTGTCAAGCTGTCAAGGCATTTAAAAGCTCTGCCCTTTAAATCTTTGGGGAAAAAAAATGTCTGGGGTTTTAAAAATATGAGATTGCTTACTCTTCCACGCTCTGTTGACATATACCTGAGGGCTTCCCTTACTGGAGTAGTGCTGCATGACTGATTTCATAACCATCCATTTTCATAGTAGGTATCTGCCATTTCACAGTTTGATTGGTAGGCATAAATGGTTATAGACTCTTTGAGGTGGGACTATAAATTCCAATGCTTGTTGTTCGAAGGGATTGTGCACTTGAGTCAAATGTTCGTTGTTATAAAGTTTTATTTTATTTAAGGAATGTAAATGTAGTAAATAAGAGCTTTTTTTCAATATAGTGAAGTCTTCAATAGACACTTGGAACTTTATTTTACAGAACTTTATTTTATCTCATCTCTGCATGGATTGCCCACAGTGAATACTGGGTGAGTCGGCATGGTAGATGTAATGGCAAAGGGTAGTGGATGGGAGGCATGGCATGGATTGAGTTGACACTAAGTTGGCATAGAGGCTATAAAGAGCCAGGTGAGGTGGGTTTAGGGGCATAGGTTGGCATGGAGGGTATGAGGGACCATGGGGGCGTCGGATGGAGGGGCATAAGTTGGCATGGAAGGCATGAGGAGTTATGGAGGTGAGTGAGGGCATGAGGTTGCACATGTTGGCATGGATGGGGTACGGGGAGTGTGTGACGTTGGTGGGGGGCGGGGTGGTGGGTAAGGGCTGGGGGGATGTTTCATGCTTTATTATTTATCTTTGAATTTTGGACATAGTGCCAGATCCCCAAAGCAGGCCTTCTGTCCAACCCACCTCAGCACCAGGCAGCCTCCTCAGTTCTTCCAGGGTCGCCCGTGCTGACTTCTAATCCAGTCCCCTGCAGACCTGAAAATCCGACGTCCGGGCAACCATTTTTAAGGGTCAGGTTCGAGGAGCTGGAATTCTCCGGACTCTGCACTCCGACCCAGGAGTGAAAATCCAGGCCTAGGTCTAACAGGCTTTAGTTATAAGGAGATACTGTAAAAACTGAGATGTTTTTCATATCAACAGAGAGAAGGAATCTGATATACGTGTTCAAATTTAGGTGGCATTTTGATTAGGTTAATAAGGAAAAGCTATGTTAATTGGTTGGTCAGTCAGGGTGTAAGGGGTCATAATTAAAAATCATCACTGAAAAGAATGAAGTGAAAGGTTGGAAGGAATTTTGCAGGAGGCTGATAGGATTTGACACGTGCTCACAGAAGCAATGGTAGAAACAGAGTCCATTATAGTTTTTAAAATGGAAGTGGATAAAAAAGATTGGGTTTTTAAAAAATGGCACGGGAAAGCGTTAAGAGAACTATTTGATTGGAAGCTCATGAGAGAGGGAACCAAAAGAGGAAAAGAAACTGAATCTCAGTTTGTGATCTGACCAAATCCCTTATTCCTGTGGAGCTGCTCTATATTCAGTGTGGTTTGCTAAAGACCTCCCAACTGTTTTGTAGGCACATTAATTATAAATCTTTTTCAACAATTCCTCAGCCAGCAGACTTGGGAATGCATTGGTATCAAACCTGGCCTGAGTTTGGGATCGTGCTGAGGTTGGAGCTGCCTAGGTAAGGAAGGAGTGGTGGGGTAGGGGTAGGGGTAGGGGTAGGGGTAGGGGTAGGGGTAGGGGAATCCTTCCTCCTGATCAGTGTCCCATGATGGCTATAGTCAGATTTGGGCTTGCACATGCTGAATAATCAGTCTACTATCCAGTCCACGTGAAGAATGGTGACTTGGCTTAGATTCAGGGATGATCGTATTGCAGCATAAGTCAATGCATTCTGCATATGACAGGAGAAAAGTGGACAAACCAAACTCACCAGAACTGCCAAGCGGTCCAAATTTTTATAGACTGAGATATCTGTACTGCTTCTTCTTACTGGCATGCTGCAGTTGGCAAGAGGCTGGGCAGATATCATTGGGCAGAATCTTGAGCCCTCCCCTGTGGTGAGTTTGGTGGCAGGGTAGCCATTTAATCAGGCAGGAGGGGGGCAGATGGGTACCCGGTCACCTTCCCGTCTTCACTTTGTGGATGGTCTTCCCACCTCGCTGCCAATTCTGACCCTCAGCTGGGCAATTAATGCCCACAAGGGCCTCATCCCACTGCTGCTGGTATTAACCCACTGGTGGGCAGGAGACTCACCATTGTAGGGAGCACGACATGCAAACCCTGGCATGATTGCTTGCAGGCTCCTGGTGGAGGGTCGGGGGGGGGGTGGGGGTGGGGAGCGGGGGGAACTACAGGACAGGGTGGGGGTGGTAGTGGGAGTGGGGTCCTTCTCTCAAAAGCCCTCAATGCCAGATCAAGGAACCTGGCATCAGGAAGGGTGGGGGGGTGATGGTGGGAGGGCCGGCTGAGAGACACCAACTTGCCCTTGCTGCCAATCCCCCTCACTTCTACCCCCATCCATGACTCCTGTCCCGCCTGCACTCAGCTGCACCCCCAAAGACACAGTGCTCCAGCCCCCCAGTACAATGTAAGCATTCCTGCTCCTCTTGACCCACAAGGGAACTTAAAGAATATGTTTTTGATCTTAATTTGCAAGGCCTGGCTTGGTCCTGGCTGCTATTCTCAACAGGTTTGACCATAACAAGGAAATTGCTACTGGTCCCCTGCTCTGGCCGTAATTAAAAATGGTAGATTGGATCCAGATGTCATCATTTGCATGTTTAAAGAGCACCATACCAGCCTCTGACATTTGTCCTTGCCAATCACAATTTAAAAGTATGAAGGATATTCTTATTTACATAGGGCATAAATTTTATGAACAAGTACTCCAGTGTCAAGGCTGATATGGTGAGAGTACATATCAAGGAATCTGCACAACAAAACCCACCCAAGTTAATAGGTGAACAATCATGTGGCACGTGCACACATCCATGTCCCTTCAGATTTATAATGTCAGCTCTTTGAAATAAATATAATCTCCAAGCAGGATATCTGGCATATTGTGAAAGCTGCAGAGCAAATTGAATACTCAGTGTGTTATGGCTGTTCAGTTTCCATGTACAAGGTAATTGTTTGAAAGTAGATACAGAGCACGTTTGGAAGTATTTCTCCCCTGAGATCAAAGATATATTTCCAGTGGAACTATAATGCTGATGCATCATGATGCTGTTCCAGCCCAACTACTGTCAGTAAGAAGGATTTTCAATTACCAACTGTTAAAGTAATCAATCCTTACCTGAACCTTACAGTAACACAGTCAGGGTGTTATTGGACTGTGAATAATTCTGTACGTGTGACACCGGTTCATCATGAACAGTTCCTGAGGCTTTTCACCCCATGTAAACACTGTTTATTTATCTCAGACATACTGTCTCTTTCTTACCCATATACTAGTCCTCTGTAAACTCCACACTATTTATTCATTCCATTCACCCTCTCCATTTATTACACATAAAGGGGAAGAAATTCACTTCATTGTTGCACATTCTATACTGGTAAAATGAGTCTCTGAATTCTGTGTGGTAATCTCTCCTGACATGTATTGGAAATACGCCCAACCTCCATACTGAGTCGGGTGGGTTTTACTCACTTGAAATGGTAGCACAGCTTGAAACGGTGGAACCTCATTAAATATATGTCAACGTGGATCCTATGCCTGCTTGGGGACCTTTATCCCATATTTAACTTCCTAAGTGCTGGACTTGTCCAGCCCAAAACCCAGCTACAGATCCTTAGGCAGGAGGGAGGCTGTACCAGCATTACTTAATCTCAGCTTTTAGCCCTGCGGGTGAGTTTTTTCACCTATTTCTGACTATGTTGGCTCTGTACGTAGAGGAATACAAAATATATCGTGAGCTATCTCTGCCATGGGGCTTTTGCACTAACTTTGTCTGGCAACATGGACTGTTCAAACTGCTATTATGGCCATAGGAGAAAAGGCAGTAAGAGTGGGGTGTGCTATAGCTGCTGGGAGAAATAGTCAGAGTGCCCGAGGCCTTACCCACATGCATTTTCAGGACCAGAGTATTGTATTTCCAATTAAGTGAGGAGCAGTGTTTCCAGCAGTTCTGCTTCACCAGGGAAGCTGTGACCGAGCTTATTTTCATTGACTCAGTGAACAAGGGGAGGGAGAGAGAGAGAGACTTGATGCAAGCTGCTGAGTCCCTTTCATCTGTGTTACACTATCAGAAAGTCAAGATCCACCCCTTATCATCTGGCCATTTGCAGTTTCTGATGGAATTGCAGTCGATTTTCTAGTGTCTCAATGTTATTTAAATAAAATCCTTTAACCGTAGATGTGAATGCCATTCCTCTGGCTACCACTGTAAGCAGGGTTTTGTTGTTTGTGCATGGTTTGATCGAGACGCAAATCAAAATCTGTCCAACCTACCCAGCATGCATAAACATATAGGTGAAGAACCTCCAAACGTGAGCCCTATATCCAGGATGATAGACCAGGGGACTCTTCATGTAGTCCGGGTGATAGGTTTGTAAAACCCATTTATTTAGCATGGCTCCATAGCAGATAAATATAACAATCTGAAAGAGAAATGTCATAAAAAAATTTAGCATTCAATTTACTCGATCTGTTCACACAAAAAGCCTCAACAAGTTAAACCAGCAGCTAGCAAAACCCTGGTAAAAAGAGGGATGACAAATTTCTAAGAGCAGGACAGTAACTTCATAAAAATAAATTGAAACAAATTCTTTGAAAAAAAAATTATCGTGTCTCTAGACTGTTTTCCTTTGGGAATTACTTTATATATTTACAATTTTCTTCATGCCATATTCCACTGTCTAGAAAAAAGGAAATTTGTTCCCAGGCTTCATCCATTGCTATTTTGTAAACTGAATCTTCCGTAGAATGCTACCCAAAATGGACTTATTACAATGAAATACTCATGGGCTCAACTGGAAATTGCCTGCCTGCGCAGATACAATGATAAAGAACAGGGACTTCTTCCTATGTCTTAGTCAACATTCCTACCTCAACCACCAATGCTAGAAACAGCTTAATTAGTAACCCATCTCATTTGCTGTTCATGGAATCTGGCTGACCACACACTGGCTGCCACATTCCTCTATAAAAACAGTGGGAGTAATTTTGACATTGGGTGATAATATAAAAAGGGCAACATCAGCTTGGCCACCCATTCAATGCAAACGAAAATCAAGAGAGTTGTACAATGGTCAGCTGAATCGCTATCAGCCATTTTACACTTCAACACAAACTCACAATTAATTGTGGTTACTGCACATTTCAGATGAAATCCATTGGTTGCAAAATATTTTGGGATGTCCTAATGGGGCTTCTGAAAACCTCATCCATGCCTTTGTTACCTCTGGACTTGACAATTTAAAGCCTGCTGTCTTCCCACGTTCTACACTAAGAAAACTTGAGATCAGCCAAAGCTCTGCTGCTGTTGTCTTAACATGCACCAACACTGCTCACCCGTCACTCTTGTGTCGACTGACCTACACTGGCTAAATAAACAATGCCTTGAAAATAAAATTCTCATCTTCATTTTAAAATCCTTCCATGGCCTCACCCCTCACTATCTCTGCATTCTCCTCCAGACCTACAGGCCTCCAGCACTCCTCCAATTCTGATCTCTTGAGCACACCGATTTTAATCGCACCACAACTGGCAACCATGCCTTCAGTTGCCGAGGCCCGAAACTCTGGAATTTCCTCCCTAAACTTCTCTGCCTCTCGTCCTTTCTTTCCTCCTTTAAAGATCTCCTTGAAACATACTTCTTTGACTAAGTTCTTGGTCATCTGCGTTTTTATGACTCGGTGCCAAATTTTCACAGAATCACAGAATCTCATAGTGTAGAAGAGGCCCTTCGGTCCATCAAGTTTGCACTGACACACGAGAAACACCTGACCTACTACCTAATCCCATTTACCAGCACTTGGCCCGTAGCCTTGAATGTTATGACGTGCCAAGTGCTCATCCAGGTACTCTTTAAAGGATGTGAGGCAACCCACCTCCACCACCCTCCCAGGCAGCGCATTCCAGACCGTCACCACCCTCTGGGTAAAAAAAGTTTTTCCTCAAATCCCTCCTAAACCCCCTGCCCCTCACCTTGAACTTATGTCCCCTCGTGACTGACCCTTCAACTAAGGGGAACAGCTGCTCCCTATCCACCCTGTCCATGCCCCTCAATCTTGTACACCTCGATCAGGTCGTCTCTCAGTCTTCTCTGCTCCAACGAAAACAACCCAAGTCTATCCAACCTCTCTTCATAACTTAAATGTTTCATCCCAGACAATATCCTGGTGAATCTCCTCTGCACCCCCTCCAGTGCAATCACATCCTTCCTATAATGTGGCAACCAGAACCGCATGCAGTACTCCAGCTGTGGCCTCACCAATGTTCTATACAGCTCCAACATGGTCTCCCTACTTTTGTAATCTATGCCTTGATTGATAAAGGCGAGTGTTTGGTAACACTCCTGTGAAGTGCCTTGGGATGTTTTACTACATTAAAAGATAGCTATGTAATAAATACAAGTTATTGTTGCTGTTGATGAGGTGCTTTATATTTCTTTCTTTACTCTTGCGTCTACTCACATTGTTACAGAAAATCATTGTCAGAAAAGAAACTGCATTATAGTTTCATTTATCCTGTTTTAGATCGGTAGTTAATTTAGTAGGCAAATAATTTCAATAAAATATTAGCTAAATTATAGTCAGTGAGGTCAATTCAACTAAATGCAACCAACACAATGCAATTTATAAATTAAGGATTAAAGCACTTTTGATTGAATTTCCTTGTGAATTACTTTTGTGCCATTCAAATTCCAGGGTTCGAGGTTTTGGAAAGTTCATAGCAACTGAATGTTGTATTCTTCCTACACATTTGCCACTTTAAATGACAGACACTTTGCTTAATGCAGTTTGATGTCTGTCCATGATAACAGCAATATCTGCTATCTTTACTATCAAATTTAATTTAAATTCCAGCTTAACAATAAAAGGAACTTGATACAGAAAACTCTGCCATGCATCAGTGCAAGCGAAAAAGCCTCATTTAAAGGGAGTGGAGATTGAAGGTGGAACTATACCATTATCCCTGCTTTTATGACCTAAACTCCCTGCAAGTGCAGCCCCACACCCTAAAGGCAAAAGATATGTCGACAACCTGAATGCGCTGTAAAGAAAACAATGTATTTACCAATAAGTAGAACGGTTTTCATTTTTAGTTCTTTTACTAGCTTATTTACTGGCTCCACAATCACAGATCCAATGATCTTATCCCTTTGAACAGTGACAGATGCTGGGAGACTGGTTAGCCAGGATTTCAGCTATATCAGGTATGGTACCATAGCCTGTATTTTACTGGAATAATGACACAGAAGCCTGGACAGATAATCTGGAGATGTGAGTTTAAATCTCACCATGGCACCTGGGGCATTTAAATTCTGTTAATTAAAGAAATCTGGAATAAAAAGCTCATATCAGTGATTGTGACCATGAAACAACCGGATTGCTGTAAAAACCAAAGGTTTAGTGTACCAATGTACTTTAGGAAAGGAAACCTGCTGTCCATACCCGGACTGGCCTTTATGTGGCTCCAGACTCATAGTAATGTGGTTGACTCTTAACTGCCCTCAGAAATGGCCCAGCAAGCCATTCAGTTATATCAAACCTGTTATGATGGATGGATTGCAGTGGTTCAAGTAGACAGCTCACTGCCACCTGTTCAAGGGCAATTAGGGATGGGCAATAAATTCTGGCCTTGCCAGTGATGTTCACATCCCATGAATGAATAAAAAAAGATGCTGGGATGTTGAAATGAACCATATTAAGACTACACAAATGTCAGAGATTATTTCACTATTGCAATAACTATTGCATAAACTAAGCTCTGAAATAAGTTTTACATTAAATAAACTGCAATGCAGATTGGCTGCAATTGAATTTTCCCCCATTTCCCCTCCTTTTCCATAGCAACATGGTTTCTCTATATAGATGACAACAAAATCTATCACATATTTAGCCATTGGACATCTCACCCAGCCTTCTTTGCCAACAGTCTGTTCATTAGAACCGAAGGGAGAAAATGATTGCAAGAGCTAGTTGTTGGCAGGAAGACGGCCCTACTTACGTTTTTGGAACCAATCTATATATGAAAAAAAATCTCTTAAAAAGGAATTCCAGCCCTTTAATCACACTATCATACCTGATTGATTTGCAATTACCAACCACCAACATAAAGGTTACCAACAAACAGCTTTGTGTGTGGGAAGAGGAGGACTTTATTCTTATATGGCTCCATGATGAGAACATTTACATAATTAAGCACACCTGATTTCTCCCAAATGATTGCCTTTCAGTGTGAATCTTGTAATTGTGTAAAATGATGGCAAAGCATAAAGAGTTCGGATTGGTCTTTGCCAGTAGCGAATCAGCAGCCTGTTTCACCTACTTCCTTTCTCTATGTGCCATATTTGTGCTACAGGGAACGAATAATTTCACCCACCACCCCCATATTTTTTGTATTCAAGGAAATGGTGGATTTTTCACTTTACACATGGAGCAGTGGGAAGGTTACAGGAATTAATAGCAATGGGCTTTTGCAATTATTTCCTGGAGTTTGCCGTTATCATTGTTGAACTTAGAATTCAAGAGTGATTATAAGAAACAAAGAAAGAACTAATATTTTGGCAGATCTGCATCAAACTTGATATTAACCTGAACGATCGTGAGGACTGTCATAAAAAGAGGTGGTGGGCAGCCTCGATATTGGCTGTAGTACCAGCGCCTGTCCACCTCACAAGGCAGGATCTCGTATGCCACGTGCCTCACTAAGCGTTTGTAGAAAGTAAGTCCAGGCTCGTCGAGCAGGAACTCACGAGGCAGGTTCCTGTGTCCATTGGATATCGCTCGTCGGAAGCTGCTTGAGCGCTTGCTGCTCATCTGCAACAAGAGATGAAGGGGGCCTGTGAAAATAGCGAACACAAAATCACAAAGAAACATCAGAAAAATCAGCACCAGACTGACATGCAGGCACACGTGCACACATCAGACTGCCACACACATGCACCTAGCAGACTGATACACACACGTGCACAGCAGGCTGATACAAACAAACACACAGATCAGGCTGATGTACACACCACACTGACGCACATACGCATACCAAACATGTATACAGCGTACCATGATACTTACACGCACACCAGGATGCCTTACACATGTGCATTCCAGATTGACATGTGCACATCATGCTGGCACACCCACCCTTGCACACCGGACAGATATGTGCGTATATACTCAGCAGCCTGACACACTTATGTGTGTGCCAGGCTGACACACACATGTGCATACCAGGCTGGCAGGGAAATAGCACATCGATACACACACATGTGCATTACAGACTGACAGGTGCATAGGTTCACCAAATTGGTGTTCACGTGTGTTTATCAGGCTGACACCCACATGAAGATGTGTACGCCAGAACAAGACACAAATGTACATATGCAGATGCAAACCAGATTGGTGCTCATCCCTGTTTAAATATCACCCCCATTCCCCCACAAACAAGTGTAAATGCACACATACTCCAAACCCATGTTGGAAATATTTTCTGAATATAACTTCCCATCACTATTCTGAATCAGCATTACATTTGACAAAAACTATTATCAAACTCTCCACAACCCAAACTCAACCAAGAGGAAACCAATACCCTAAGGTGGCAGTCGCAAGAAGATAAAATATTGAGCAGGACCACGTGTTCCACCACTGTCGCACGCTCTAAGGACCGGATTTTTGCAGAATTGAGAAGACTCAACAGACCTTTAAAAATGGTGGATGGGTCCCAGATGTGGAAGGCCTGCCCCCATTTCCAACAGATCCAAGCAGGGGAAGGGGACAGTTGTGAATCCCACAGATGAGAAACCCAAACTCTGTAGGGCCATTAGAACTTAGTGCTCAGTTCAAACAGAACCCAATATGGCTGTTGCAAGGGCCTTGACCCACAGTGTGGGAGTCAGAAATTGATGGAGTAGACATAATCGCCCTTGAATAAGAATCTGGTGGATAAAGTCAGTTTAAGTGCACGATCTGAAGTTTTTAAGATTCTCTGCTCTTTAAACATTAAAAAAAGGCAGCACTGTTGGTGAGAGTTAAAAAAAAAGCCCTCTGCTGGGCTGCTTTGATTGACAGGCCTTCTGGTGTAGAATGGAAAAACAGTTAGCATTTGTTCATGCAGTTTCATTTGAGCTTTTTTGTTCACATTTCCCCAAGGGCTATTATGATGTCATAATGAATGCTTGGCTGAGCTACGATTATCCCAGAAGGGACCCTAAGTTCCCAATTTCACAGTTTAAAGAGGCAGTTAAAGAATTTGCTGTTTTTGATGTGGGGATTGAATAGAAGTTTGTTTGTTTGATAAGAGATTAACCACTTGTGGAGACTTAAAAGCTTTGAAAGGATTTAATGAATGGGGGTATTTTCATTATTAAATGTATAGGAGTAAGAACTGTATTAGATTGTTAGAAGTTTATTATTTTTCATCTTCACATGGCTACTGAAGTATGCCTATGCTGGATATTAGGTGAGTAACTAAGCCAAGATGGCATGGGGTTATAAAAAGGCATTGGGTGGGAGGGTGGGGTGCATGAGTTGGCATTAAGTTCACATGGGGGCTGTGAGGGGCAATAGGAATGGGTCAAGGCATGAGTTGGCATTGAGTTGTCATGGGGCTATGAGAGGGCACAAGGGGTGGGTAGGTGCATGAGATGGCATTGAATTGGAACAGGGCATCAAGGGGGACTGGGAGCTGGGTGAAACTTATGAGTTGGTATTGATAGCATATAGCATGGAAGCTAAGAGGGGCCTTGCGGGGTTAGTAGTCGGGTGTGAAGGGGTGAGGGCTAGACAATAGCTTGTAAAACATCTGGGACGAAGTACCAGAGAACTGAGGTGGGCCTTCTAAGTAGTCCACCTCAGCACTCACGAACCCCATGGCCTCCTACATTCTGCTTCTAGTGTCGGTAGGCCCAACTTTATCCTGCCCCTGCCCCTGCCCCTGCCCCCACCCCTCTTGGAGCAAAGCTTGCATGTATCAGCTTACTTTTTACCAAGGTGTGCCTAGCGAGTCGGGAAATTTCCCAACTCAAACTATCCGCCTTGGGGATGAAAATCCAGTCCTAACAGTCAATGCTTCCCTCCTACATGCTGCACAATGAGCATGGACTCAGGGTGTTAGTCTAAACACACATTATGACACATCAGTCAACTCAAGCTCTGAACAAAGTGACTAAGTTTTGCTATTCAAAGAATAGCCTGCTAAATTGGTAACAATCAGAACAGATAAGTTCATCATGATGAGATTCATGAACACGTAGAGAGGGTCTCATTCTGGATACATGTATTACTGTTGTTAAAAAATCATTGTTCTTTCTGTTCAACATCTTAGAGGGACAAAAGAAGTCTTTTGCAGGGACAAGGACTCATTTCCTAGATTCAACGCAAATAATTATTGACAGCTGGAGCTAACAACAGAGAGACGGCCAAACTCTAACTTTAACAGTCAAGCTAACCAAATTAAGGCACTAGATGTTCTCTTGAGTGGGGATCTTTTCACACTGTTATGCCATTTCCATTAATATCTACATTTGATACCAGAGTCCTGGAGAAGACATAAATATAATCGCGATAGATCCAGACTGGCCGAGAAACATTTTATCCTCAAAACATCTTGAAATGGAACCCCAGATTCTATGCACACCAGGAGAACTCTGGCTTCACTGTTTTTTTTTCAAATCTTCCATTTAACTGGTTATATCTTGAGAGGATTATACAAGGATTCCTGCTCTCTTAGATTGCAGATATCTTATGGTGTCACACAGGGCATACAAAGTCAAACAGTGTTATTTACAAATGTCAGAATAACAAACGCAGCCCTCTGGGGTGCCAGATTCCAGCTCGTCTTACATAACTGCAATCATTAGTTACTGACTGTCTATCAGCTGTGTTGTTGAGGAATCATGTGGTAGCTTTCACTATCCATCACCTGCCGTTGGCAAGAAATTCAGTTGGAAAGCATCCAATGGTTTCCAGCTTGCAATTTAAACTGGCAGTAAAGTCCTGCTGGGATCTTAATTTTGCTTCATACTAGCGACAGTCAGAAAATTCTAAGCCACAGTAACTTGTGATTTTAAGTTGCTTTCTTAGAATTCTTAGTTATGCTTACGCGAACATTCGTGCATACAAACACATGAACATACAAATTAGGACCAGGAGTAGGCCACTCGGCCCCTCAATAACCTTTCACCCCTTTGTTAATCAAGACTCTATCTACCTCTGCCTTGAAAATATTCACAGGCTCCGCTTCCACTGCCTTTTGAGGGAGACAGTTCCAAAGACCCACGACCCACTGAGAGAAAAAAATTCTCCTCATCTGTCTTAAATGAGCAACCCCTTATTTTTAAACGGTGACCCCAAGTTCTAGGTTGTCCCACAAGAGGAAACATCCTTTCCACATCCACCCTGTCAAGACTCCTCAGGATCTTAAAGATTTCAATTAAGTCACTTCTTACTCTTCTAAACTCCAGTGGATACAAGCCTAACCTGCTCAATCTTTCCTCATAAGACAATTCTCCCATTCCTAGTATTAGTCTAATAAACCTTCTCTGAACTGCGTCCAACTCATTTATATCCTTCCTTAAATAAGGAGACCAGTACTGTACACAGTACTCCAGATGTGGTCTCACCAGTGCCCTATACAATTGAAGCATAATCTCCCTACTTTTGTAATCAATTCTCCACAAAATAAACAATAAAATGCTATTAGCTTTCCTAATTACTTGCTCCACCTGCACACCAGCTTTTTGTGATTCATGCACTAGAGCACACTGAATCTCAGAGTTCTGCAAGCTCTCACCGTTTGGATAATAAGCTTATTTTTTCTTCCTGCCAAAATGGACAATTTCACATTTGCCCACATTATACTCCATTTTCCAGATTTTTGCCCACTCACTTAACCTATTTATGTCCCTTTGTAGCCTCCTTATGCCCTCTTCACAACTTACTTTCCTACCTATCTTTGTGTCATCAGCAAATTTAACAACCATACCTTCGCTACCTTCATCCAAGTCATTTATATAAATTGTAAAAAGTTGAGGCCCAGCACTGATCCTTGTGGCACACCATTCGTCACATCCTGCCTACCAGAAAAAGACTCATGTATGCCTACTCTCTGCTTCCTGTTAGCTAGCCAATCTTCTTTCCATGCCAATATGTTACCCCCTACATCATGAGCTTTTATTTCTGCAATGACCTTTGATGTGGCACTTTATCAAATGCTTTCTGGAAATCTAAGTGCAGTACATCCACCAGCTCCCCTTTATCCACAGTGCATGTGACTCCTTCAAAGAACTCCAATGAATTGGTTAAACATGATTTCTCTTTCACAAAACCATGTTGACTCTGCCTGATTGCCTGGAATTTTTCTGAGTGCCCTGCCATAACATCTTTACTAATAGCTTCCAACGTTTTCCCTATGACAGATGTTAAGCTAACTAGCCTATAGTTTCCTGCTTTCTATCTCCCTTCCTATTTGAATAAAGGAATTACAATCGAATGGCACCTTTCCTGAATCTAGGGAATTTTGGAAAACTAAAACCAATGCATCAACTATCTCACTAGCCACTTCTTTCAAGGCCTTAGGGTGAAGCCATACAGACCCAGGGATTTATCAGTCCACAGCTCCAACAATTTGCCCAATGCCACTTCCTTAGTGATTATAATTTTCCTGAATTCCTCTCACCCTTTCCATTTCCTGATTCACGACTATTTCTGGGATATTACTTGTGTCATCTATAGTGAAGGCCAATGCAAAATAACTGCTTAATTCATCCACCACCTCCCCAATTCCATTATCAATTTCCCAGAAGCACTTTCTATTGGAGCAATGCTCACTTTGTCAACTCTTTTCTTATTTAAATATCTATAGAAAGTCTTACTATCCATCATTATATTACTAGCTAGCTTTCTCTTGGGGTGGAATTGGGTGCCATGGCAGATGGTGGAATTTGAATTCAATAAAAATCTGCAAGTAAAAGTCTAATAATGACCATGAAACCATTGTTGATTGTTGTAAAAACCCATCTGGTTCACTAATGTCCCTTAGGGAAGGAAATGGGTCATCATTACCTGGTCTGGCCTACACATGATTCCAGACCCACAGCAATGTGGTTGACTCTTAAACGCCCTTTGAAATGGCCTAGCAAGCCAATCAGTTGTAAGAAACCACTACAAAGCCTCAAAAAAGAAATGAAACCGGACGGACCACCTGACATTGACATAGGCACCAGAAACGACAATGGCAATCTCAGCCCCGTCAACCCTTCAAATTTCTCCTTACTAACATCTGGGGGCTAGCGCCAAAATCGGGAGAACTCTCTCACAGACTAGTCAAGCAACAGCCTGACATAGTCATCCTCAAGGAATCATACAGATAATGTCCCAGGCACCACAGTCACCATCCCTGGGTATGTCCTGTCCCATCTACAAGATGCACTGCAGGAATTCATCAAGGCTCCTTAGACAGCACCTTCCAAACCGATGACCACTACCGTCTGAAAGGACAAGAGCAGAAGGTAGATGGGAACACCACTACCCGGAAGTTCCCCTCCAAGTCACTCGCCATCCTGACTTGGAAATATATTGTTGTTTCTTCATTGTCACTTAGTCAAAATCCTGAAATTCCCTCCCTAACAGCGCTGTGGGTGTACCTATACCACATGGACTGCAGCGGTTCAAGAAGGCAGCTCACCACCATCTTCTCAAGGGCACCTAGATATGGACAATAAATGCTGGCCCAGCCAGTGAAGCCCACATTCTGTGAATGAATTTTTAAAAAATTTCCATGCCCACTGGCTTCGAACATGTTCGGCAGCATTAGCGGACAATAAGGCAAGAAGGCCAAAAATCAATTTAACGATGTCGTGAAACCAGTTTAAGATCGTCCACTCAGCCCGTCGATGGAGGGCCGCATTTCCCACCGTCGGATGTTGGGAATCTAATTGTAATGCATCTGCATAATATTATTAGCCAACCTACCAGAATTATCTCCCCACGCTGGATCGTCTGCACACGTCGGCTGAATGTGCAGTTAGCTTGTGACCACCACAAGGCATCCTGTAGGTCTGCGCACGGTTTCCAGGGAGCATCTACAATGCCTACATTCTCAATCGGTCACAGATCCCTGATGTCTTCCAGGGTCCACAGAGGCTGCAGGGATGGCTTCTTGGAGATAAGGGCTACCCACAGAGGACATGGCTGACGACACCCGTGTGATGGCCTCAGACTGCAGCAGAGCGAACTTATAACAAGGCTCATGCTGCAACGAAGTGGAGCAAACCATCAGGGTGCTGAAAATGAGGTTCCAGTGCCTGGACCAGTCTGGCAGAGCCCTGCAATATTGTCCACAGAAGGTGTCACATGGAGACACAGCCATGAAACTTTAAAAGCACCTGATCCGTTGTACGCCTTCACCTCCTGACCTCTTCAGGAGCACAGCGTCACTGGTCACAGACGCCGAAGGGATGGGGGCCAGCCCCACCTTAAAGGTGCTGAGACCACACAGAGAGAATGACGGAACTCTGTGACGCCTGCCCATGACATTCTGGCAGCAATGACAAGCATAATCAAGGTGCAGGCATCACTAATGTGTCCAGGGAGTGTGAGAACAGACCATCACTTTGGGCTGAAGGCTGCACAAAGTGCAGGGAAGAGGCCCTGGACTGAGACACCTGCCTTTATCTTGTGCAGAAAGGTTTCACATCTGAGTGACACGAACACTGCTCATCGGAACAAGGAGCCATAGGCAGGGAGACATTGTTGAGAGTTTATTTACAATAGTGAACGTTATGCTACCTTTGCCCATCTGATTTTTCCTATCTATATGCAGATTGAAATCCCCCATGATTATCGCCGTACCTTTCTGATAAACTCCGATTATCTCTTCTTTTATACTCTGTCCTAAAATGTAGTTACAATTAGGGGCCCTGTACACGACTCCCACAAGTGACTTCTTGCCTTTATCATTTCTAATCTTAACCCAAACCACTTCTACATTCTGGTTTTCTGAACTTAGTTCATCCCTCTCCAATGTGCTGATAACATCATTAATTAACAGAGCCACCCTCCACCTGTACCTAATTTCCTGTTGTTCCTAAATGTCACGTACCCTTCAGAATTAGTGGACTTTATATTCTGTTGTCAGCTCTATCTTGTATTATTAGCACTTTGATGGGATAGTCTAATACACACAGACATCAGGCATTGGTTTATTGGCTATTGAGCCAAATTAGCTGGAAATTTTCAGATCAGAATTTGAATTTTTGACTGACAACCATAACCCTGGAGAGTTCTAATCTATGGCAGGATGCTGTGAACAAATTGGGGGGGGGGGGGTCATTTTTAATTGGTTGGTCTGCATGGAATCTCCCATTGTAGAACCTGCCCAGTTTTCATTTCAACAGTTTTGCCTAAGCAGCAAAGTGAAAAATTTACCACATTGTGGTGTTGATTTAAGGTTAGGAAAATTTGGGATGGGCAGCAGGTGGTGCAACTGATCAGCCGCTAATGTCCCTGCCAAGCGACCTGAACCATTTTGAGGGCCCAGCCTCAATAATGTTGTTCCGGTGATCACACCAGTCCAGGCAATGTGAGGTGGCAATTCCAGCAGCTCTGGAGGCAGAATCGCTTGAAGCGTTATCCCCAGGAAGGGAGGGGGCAATTGGCTGGGAGTATAAGATCAGATGGGCCAGAGCACACCAAAAGGTATTTGTGGGGCAAGTCAGAGCAGTCACATTCCATAAAAGTCAAGAAATGATGGTGTCACACAGAGTATACAAAGTCAAACAGTGTTATTTTCAAAGGCCAGAATAGCAAACACAACCCTTTGCAGACACTAGCAGTAGCTTTAAGTACTATTGGTCAGACTGCTCAATGCTGGATATCAATGGGTACTGCAAAGGCTTTAGAAATTTACACATAGAAATAGCATTGAAGTCTTATGTATACCATAGGACCATGATCTGCCTACAGTGTTGAAGTTCCCAAGGCGGGAATATGGGCCCATGGTCCCAAATAAAATGTTTGTGAGTGGATCGGGAAGATAAATGGGGTGGGGGTGGGGCTGAAGTCACCGCTGCAATTTTGAGGCCATTACTATCCCACTTACACGAGGCAAAGCAGGTTAAAAGTGGTCCCATGGTGCAGTAAAGAATGCAGTAGACCTAAAGTATTAAGCAGTAGGCCTGGCACCACCACCAACCCCCCTCTCCCCACCTTGAGTCCTAAAAACAAATACCATAGATGATATACAGTATACTCACTTCTCAAACTGCCTCTACATGCACTCTCCATTTAAAAGCAAAGATTAGCTAGTTGAGAAATAAAATGGGTCTCTTATTCTTTAAATTTGTCATGGTGCAGCAGGAAAAGTTAGGGATAGCATCATGAACCGATTGCAAAGCTTTTCTCTGGTAATATCTGCAAGGCAGTTGCATTGAGTGCTTTTACACAATTTCACAATACATTACTGTCTTAACCTGACAACATAAACTCACACACATTTTGGTGTTACAATGCTCTCTGTCAGCTCAATATTAAGTGACAGCCTTGCCCATCCCTCTTTTACAAACATAATTGGTGGGCAGGAAAAGACCACCTGATCCATCAAACCTGTCCCACACTCATAATGGCCTTTACATCATAATTGAACATTTGTTCCATTCTTTTCTCGATAACTTACCTCTCCACCAATGTTCAATAATCCTTTTGTAGCTGATTACTCATCTCTCAGAAGGACATGACTGATGTAGTGGATTAGGACACTGTCCTTTCATATCTAGGACCTGGGTCTAAATCCTGACCAGCCTGATGGGATGAAATGAGAGCTATTTGTATTTCATAAGGATGATCATTTCTGATCCCTGCATCTAAAAGAAGGGGAATCTATGATTCCTGTGCATCCAGCATACAAGGATAGTGTCTGATGTCTACGTGTTTAATGTATGAAGAGGAGAGTAAAGTGGGGTGTACTGAGGTTCTGAGGGCACTATATAAATGCAAGCCCTTTTTTATTCATTGTTAGTGCCATGTGTAGAATCTTAATACCAAAGCTGGGGCCATGGGAGAGTTTCATAAGAGGGAAACTATAATGGCTTCTCCATTCAGGCCTTGAGTTAAAATAGCAATCTGGAACAAATGATGTCATCCAAGTAGATGACTTTGAACCTGTTTAGAAGAATAGGTTATAATTAGGTTCAGCAGGTTCAGAATTAGGAAGTAGGGAAGGATCTGTCAATTAAGCCACCCCGGACACATTACTTGCTCGGTTGCTGTATGGGATAGAGTTAAAATCACTCTCTTTATCTCTATTTCTGTCTCTCTCATAAGCTGTTTTTATATTGGGTTTATGTTGATGGTGCCATTAACTTCCAACATGCAAGCCTTGTACAGTCAGGACAACCTCCAAACGAACTTGATGAATTTACCAAAACAAACCATTGTGAACTCCAGCAACCATTTATTAGCAAATGTTCCTGTAATTCTGTAAACCTTGTAAATTTGGATTGACCATCAAGTCAAATTTGTCTATGTGCCCTGGAATAATACGTGATGGTAGTTTGTACAAGGACCTCAGGTATAAGCAGATTATTTGAATTACACCGAAATATGATGGGCTGAGTCGTCCCAGAATTGCACTAAATGTGGTAACAGGTGGGAAAAACTATATTTTTACCATCGGCTGCAATGGCAACTTTTCACGCCATATCATCCCAAACCCACCACACTAACTATGCATTCCGGGGATATACACCGTTTCGATGGCTGACAGATTTGCCTACCATGCCATTACCTCACCGCTTCATCACGCCAGGGACCACATTTTAAAGTACAGCCGCGCTCAGTGCTTCCAGCCCAGGGCTGCAGCAAAGAAGACATGGCCCTGAAAAGCAAGAGGACTGCAGCCCTTGAGCGCCTTTTGGACACCATGGAGGTCCCGCTTTGATATCCTTTACCCTCGCTCTGGCTGCAGGAAGGGCAGCTACATTACCACTCCGGTTTGGTGACAGTGGTGGTCAGTGCCAATGCTGCACAGAAGAGGTTGTCCATCCAATGCAGATAGAGGATGAATGATCTCATCCATGCAGCCAGGGTATGGCAAGCATCTCATCACTCTAAACTCACACACTCAAGCCCATCATACATTCACTGGCATCTCACTCACTGCCAGCTCAAGGGACATCACCACCCATTCTCACACACCTTCCCTCACATCTCCATCTGGCCTCATCTCCTCTGGAAACTGCCTCCTCAGCCCTCACCATCTTGATACCACCTGCACAGGTCAACTTGTGCACCCCACACACACCCTGGGATACCCTCCTTCCCCAGTACAGCAGCCTCTTCCTTTGCCTGAGGCCACTTCTGCCCCTTCCCCAAGCAAGCCCTATCCCTGCAGCCATTGAAAAGCCACCCACATATGGCTGATCTGGTAGGTAGAGACCTACCCATGAGACCCCTAAAAGTGCTGTCTGTGAAGCCTGGCACTGATGACGGCAATTGCTGACTGAAGCAAGGTAGGCAAACAAACTTTGACTTCCTGAGCAAAGTCGCCAAATGCATGCCTTATATACGCTGTTGTGAAACACGTCAGCGGGAAAAGACGCCGACATGGTTGGACGATCCAGCTGGGGGGCAGTGGGGGTGGGGGAGGGGAGATGGGATGAGTACAGTGGGCTGGCCTATTATGATATGTTGACGTATTACAATGAGTTTCCTGATTTCCAATGGCGGGGAACGCAGCCCCCAATCGATGGGCCGAACGGACAATCGCAAACTGGTTTCACGACGTTGTGAAACCGATTTTTGGCCTTCTCGCCATATTGTCCGCTCATGCCACTCAACACGCCCAATGCCAGTGGGCACGGAAAACCCTGGCCAATGCCTTTGGGGCCATAGAGCATTTACATCCATAACTCATCCATTTATTCATTACTTTATTCACCATAAAGTGCCTACCGGCAGTGTTCTCCTTCAGTAACACAATTAATTTTAACATTTAAGTTGCTTTGAATCTGACATGTCCAGCTGAAGGGAAGGCAGCAGTGTAATGGTAATGTCACTGGACTAGTAACTCAGAGGCCCAGCCTGCTGCTCTGGGAACACAGGTTCAAATGGCAGCTGGTGGAATTTAAATTCCATTAATAAATCTGGAATATAAAGCTAGCCTCAGTAATAGTGACCATGACAACTATCATTGATTGTTTTAAAATCCCATCTGGGTCATTTCAGGGAAAGAAATCTGCTGTCTTTACCTGGTCTGGCCTACCTGTGACTCCAGATCCATGGCAATGTGGTTGACTCTTAACTGCTCTTTGAAACAGCCTAGCAAGCCACTCAGTTCAAAGGCATTTTGGGATGCAAACGCTGGCCTTGTCAGCAATGGCCACATCCCAGGACAGAATAAAGAAATAAAAGAGCAGAGGTTGAGAAGAGGCACATTTTTTTTCTGCACAAGGAGAGAGGGTAGGCTTTTGCTGAAGTTACTTTGGTCTATCATTGCCCAAGTCCCTTTGTGACCTCCTTCCACATTGAGGTTTACTGTGCAGCATGAAAAGATAAGAATGATTATAGCAAATAATAAAAAAAATGACTCTGGACTGATGCTCACCTACGTTAGTTAATTTTCATGAATTGTAAATATATTTTGCAAATGATTATGGATTTTTTAAAATAAAAACGAATACGTAGAGCAACTTACTGAAGCAGATCTGAGCATATCACCAGACTGAAATCTGCTGTCTCTAACTGGCTGGATGTACAGGAGAATTTGATTTAACTGTAGACTTCCCCAGCATATGGATGTCTGTGTTTCTGATATGTACCAATACTATAAAGACTGAAGAAAGTAGAGGCATGCAGACATCAATTATGCTAGAGATGATTCAAGTGCATCAGTTCAGAGCATATGTTCCAATTGGTCAGGCGTGATTTCCATAGTTACAGCTACAGAGCCGTGGGCTGTTGCTATGGGAATACTGGCAAGCTAATTAGAAAGTGTTTGATAAGGCACATGTTGAACGAGCTGCGTGATTACTCTCCCACCCCCTGCTGAATTCATCATACCATTCTGAACCTGCTCTTTCCTTTTCTCCCTCCACCCCACAGGAAAAATCAGATGAATTTCCATTTCATATCAGCGCACTTAGTAAAGTTGTTTCTGTTTTGACAGGATTCAACACAGGGAGGGAAGCAATAACTTAGATTAAAAGTCAGACTCCGACTTAGAACTTTAAAACTGCCAACTTTAAAAAGCCAAGTTTAACAGAAACTGCCTGGCATTAGCAGTTATCTGTCAATCAGTTGAAATGGGTTGGCTGAATTACTACAGGTTAATATTACTGGGTACCACAACAGGAAACTGACTTAGCAGTTGCACTTGAGTTGTGAGTCACCAGCTCTCTATAAAAGCAGACAGGTTTTGTGACCACAGAGTGGAAACAAAGAGGAGTGAGTGCAAGGGGAAAGTTGGTGCTACTGTTTGTAACTTTTTTAAGCCTCTAGTAGCTTGTGAGTGTTTAAAGGCACTCATTAAATGGTCAGTTTTAAGATTTTATCCCTCTAATCAGGGGCAGTAGTTTAAACTGGTACTGCAGAGTTATAAATATTGCATTAAATTTAAAGCTTAACTAGTTAAATTACTTAATGTAACCATAGATAACAGTTGAGTTACATTTCTAAACTTGAAACCTAATTAATTAAATAAAGATGGCAGAAAATGTGATGTATTTCAGTTGTTGTATGGGGGTGCTGGTGAATGCCAGTGTGACCCATGGCATCCACATCTGTAGTAAACGTCTGCAGCTCAAGGAGCTTTGGCTTAGAGTTGATGGGGTTGCGATGCATCACAGAAAGGAAGGTTACCTGGCCACTTTTTTCCGGGATGTAGTCACACCCCTTAGAGTAAGTACTTCTGATTTGGTCCATGGTTAGGGACAGGAGGGTGTGACTGCAAGTGAGGCAGGTAAGGGGACCCAGAAGATAGCAATTGTCCAATAGGTTTGAGGGTCTTTCAGCTTGTGTAGATGAGAATAGGAACTGCAGGATGAATGAGCAAACTAACCATGCTGCAGGGAGCCATTCAACTGGGGGGAGTAAAAAGGAATGTAGTTATAGTAGGGGACAGTATCGTTGGGGGGATAGATACTGTTCTCTGCAGCTGAGAATGTGAGTCCTGAAGACTGTATTGTCTGCCTGGTGCAGGGTTAAGGACATCCTCTCCAGGCTAGAGAAGAACCTGGAGTAGGGTGGGGGCTGGTGTGTGGTGGACGGATCTGGTTGTCATAGTCCACAATAGGTAGGGCTAAGAGAGAAGTTCTGCTGAAGGAGTGTGAGCAACTAAGGACTACCTTAAAAAGCAGAACCACAAAGGTAATAATCTCTGGATTACTACCAGAGCCACAAGAAAATTGGCATAGAGTAAATATGATCAGAGGCGTGAATGCGTTTCTCAAAGATTGATATGGGAGAAATGCATTTTGAGTCATGGGGTGCTGGCACCAGTATCAAGAAAGAGGAAGCCTTGGTTCAAACATGGACAAGAGAGTTGAACTCCTGAAGTCAGGTGAAAGTGACTGCCCTTGACCGAGTGTGGCATCAAGGAGCCCTAATTAAACTGGAGTCAATGGGAATCAGGGGGAAAACTCTCCGTTGGTTGGAGTCATACCTAGCACAAAGGAAGATGGTTGTGGCTGTTGGAGGTCAATCATCTCAGCTCCAGGGCATCACTGCAGGAGTTCCTCAGGGTAGTGTCCTCGGCCCAACCATCTTCAGCTGCTTCATCAATGACCTTCCTTCCATCATAAGGTCAGGAGTGGGAATGTGAGCTAATGTTTGTACAATGTTCACCATTCGCGACTCCTCAGATACTGAAGCAGTCCATGTCCAATGCAGCAAGACCTGGACAATATCCAGGCTTGGGCTGACAAGCAGCAAGTAACATCTGTGCCACACAAGTGCCAGGCAATGACCATCTCCAACAAGAGGGAATCTACCCATTGCCACTTGAAGTTCAATGGCATTACCATCACCAAATCCCCCACTATCAACATCCTGGGTGTTACCATTGACCAAAAACTGAACTGGACTAGCCATATAAACACTGTAGCTACAAGAGAAGGTCAGAGGCTCAGAATCCTGTGACGAGTAACTCACCTCCTGACTCCCTAAAGCCTGTCCATCATCTATAAGGCACAAGTCAGGAGTGTGATGGAATATTCCCCACTTGCCGGGATGAGTACAGCTCCCACAATACTCAAGAAGCTTGACACCATCCAAGACTAAGCAGCCCACTGGTTTGGCACCGCATCTACAAACATTCACTCTCTCCATCACTGACGCACAGTAGCAGTGTGTACCATCCACAAGATGCACTGCAGGTATTCATCAAGGCTCCTTAGACAGCATCTTCCAAACCCACAACTGCTACCATCTAGAAGGACAAGGACAGCAAATAGATGGGACTTGGAATCCTGACTTGGGAATATATCGCCATTCCGTCACTGTCGCTATGTCAAAATCCTGGAACTCCCTTCCTAACAGCACTGTGGGTGTACCTACACCACATGAACTGCAGCGGTTCAAGAAGGCAGCTCACCACTACCTTCTCAAGGGCAACTAGGTATAGACAATCAATGCTGGCCCAGCCAGCGAAGTTCGCATCCCGTGAATGAATTGAAAAAAAACATTGGGACAATATTCACTTGAACCATACTGGGACCAGTGTCTTGGTGCGTTGTATAACTAGGGCTATACAGAAGGCTTCAAATTAAATAGTATGAGGTGGTGGGGTGTGAGGGTTCAGGTGAAGGGAGATTTGGAAAGTTAAAGAGAAAGGACAAGGCAATAGTGCAAGGTAGCGGTAACGAAACCAAAGTGTGACAGGAATGGACAGAGCATACAAACATAAGGGTGCATCAGCAAATATGGTCAGAGTAGGAAAAAAATAGCTTTAAACTAAGAGGTGGAGTAGGGTTCAGGGTAAGCGAGATTTAGAAATCCAAAGGAAAAAGTTGAGGCAACAAAAAAGTGTATCTATGTGGGTAAAGACAAGCAGAGAGGGACAGAGAAAGTAAGGTCAATGCAGATAATAGTTAAAAACAAAAATTAAATTGAATTCACTTTATTTGAATGCGTGGAACATCTGCTATAAGAAAGATGAATTAGTGGCACAGATAGAGATAGATGGTTTAGATCTGATCGCCATTACAGAGACAGGATTAAAAGGTGACCATGGTTGGGAAATAAATATTCCAGGGTACACAACATTTTGAAAAGGCAAACAGAATGATAAAGGCAGAGGGGCAGCCCTGATAATAATGGATGACATAAGGACATTAGTGAGAAAAGATCTTGGCTCAGAAAATGCCGGTGAGAGTAGTTTATAGCCCCCCTAACAGTCGTTATATCATTGGACAGAGCATTAAACAATAAATTATTGGAACTTATAACAAAGGCAACATACTAGTTGTGGGGGATTTTAATCTTCATATAGACTGGACAACCAAACTGGCAAAGGTAATCTGGAAGATGAGTTTGTAGAATGCTTTCGTGACAATTTCCTGGAGCAAGATGTTGTGGAACCAACTAGGGATGAAATTATTTTTTATCTAGCATTGTGCAATAAGGCAGGGTTAATTGGTAATGTCATAGTAAAAGACCCCCTGAGAAATGGTGATCATCATACAACTGAATTCCATATTAAGTTTGAAAGTGACATACACTCCGATCACAAACAAGAATCTTAGGCCTGAATTTTTCATTTGTTGGGCGTGCGCAATTGACAGGCTTGGAAGCGGATGGGAAATGAGCCTCCGGCTGCGATCAGCTCCCGACCACAATTTCATGCTGGGCTGGCCAATTAACCTCAACCTCTCTTTAATAGTTTTTTGTTTTCACTCTCCTTCACTTCATTCTCTTTTGCATCATTCTCAGATTTGTTATCTGCTTTTTTTAAGTCGTGTTTTAACTTGATTTATCCAGGAACTCGTTTTTTTTTGCACCCCGTTTACTTTCTGTGGGAATACCTCTAGTTTATCTGTCAATTTCTCCTTCCAATTTACTCAAGCTAGATAATTTCTCATTTACATTTTTTTTTGTCACAATCACCCTATGTTTATTTTTGACTGTTGCCTCTTTATTTCAATTTTTATAAAGAAGCTTTATAAATGTTTTATAAATTTTATAAATGTTCCCCTTTCCGTACCCGTTGGACCCCATTCACTTCCTACAGTCAGACCCAGCGCTGCCTCCCTTATTGTTGGATTAAAAACAGTGAGCTGGAGTCCTGAAGCAAAAATACTCTGAATGCTGTAAATCTGAAATAAAAAAAAACAGAAAGCATTGGAAATACTTAGCAGGTCAGGCAGCTTCTGTGTAGAGAGAAACAGTTAACATTTCAGGTAGTGACCTTTCATCAGAACGTAGTCGTGTCTGCTAGATTTTCAATTCCTTTTAAAAATTCCCATTTCTCACAGTTAGCACTGAGGAATATCATGTACCACTTTGGTTAGAAGATCTAAAAATATGCTTTATGTCTGTGTTTCCTGAACTGTTGAACATCAGGCCCAAGGTATCATGCACAGCTTTGAATACAAAGCTCCATTGTTGCACTTTGTGGTGAATATTTTACTGCTCTTAGACTGACATTTAAATTTCTCTTCCCAAAGATTTGGGAATAAAAACTAACTCTCAGCAGTAGCCGACTGAAATAATGACTATGAAGATAAGTGCTACAGACTTCAGAGAATAAAGGGAAGAAACAGAATGCTTTCAAATGAGCTGTTTCTTTTACAATACAATATTCTTCCACCTATGTGCTATTGCTTCCCACCCTACCTCCAGCAGCTGAAATTGTGTTAGGATAATGCAGCCATTGGCTGCTCTGTTGCTAAGGTCCCAGCATAGCAACCTATTAGCTTATTTCAGCAGGCCAACATACTGACACGACTACAAATAATGTAGCAGCCAGGCATAGAAAAAAATAATCATAATTACAGGACACACTCCTCTGAATCCACACACTGTCCTCTGTTAAAGCTAATAAAACGAATCGTTTTGTTTAAAGAGTCACTGAATAAAAAGGGCAGCTGATCTGTGAATACCATCTGGGTCATTTCTGAATACCGTTCACTGAGACTGCCAACAGTGTGAAGAGGAACTGATCTGGGCAAAGATTCTGGAGCCTGCATGAAATGAATTTATGAGAGATCATCTGGGGAGAAGTGATACAAGAAAGGAACTGCCTTTGGGCGTAGGATTTAATTGCAAACTCTATGACATTAATTGGCATAGGAGCATTTTTGTGAAGTCACTGTGATGTGACTAAATTTGTGTAAAGTGTATTGCTGTTTTAATATTTGTGTTTAAATCAAACAATTACATTTGAGTGCCATAATGCAAAGACAGAGAGTAGTAGTCAGAATTAGATGCTGCATCTGGGATGTGAACCAATTAGATTAAAACAAGCTGAATCTGACATTCAAAGAATAAATTGGAAGCCAAAAGGGCTGAAATTGCTTCTTTAGAACAAAAGGACTACAACAGCAAGTTTTGATAATTAATACTATAATGTAGAATGGCTGGTTTAGATGTGAATTCATTTATAGAACAGGAGGATTTAACTTGGCATAAGTTAACAGCTTTAACCATAGAACAGCTTAAAACAGTGGCTAACCAGTTGGGACTTGCTGTGAGAAAATAGGCATGATGACCCAAGGTGCTAACAATGTTGGCTGAGGATTATGGCCTCATCCCAGAACTAGAAGACTGTTATGGTACAGCTGATGGTTAATGCTGAGCTGCTCAAATCCCAAAGGGAAACTTGAAACAACTGCCATGACTGTTTTGCAATTTGTATAAATTTTGAGATGTGTGCCTTGAATTCGGTAGTAATTAGACCACTGAGTCTTATAGGTTTCTTACAAAACTAATTAAACCTTTATTAATAGAAGAAATGATTTTAAGTACACACATAGATCCACAAATTACTACTATGATAACTTCTAAATCCCCTAGTTAATCTAACACCCAGTTACATGTTTGTTAAGGCAACAGTAAGACACATAGATTTTAAAAGATCCAGGCTAAGAAACACGATACCCTGAACAATCCAATTCAAAGTGAGTTTTCTTAACTTCAGTTCTTTGTAGACCGCAGCTTGAGGTGTAGATGCTGGAGGTGTTTCACACTTGTTTTAGATTTTAGAATGACTTCCATTGCACACAGCCTTCTCTCCTTTATCCATTTTTTCCCCTTTGAATGCAAATTCTCATTGTTTCACTATGTTTTTGGACTTTACCCCCTTAATAATACAAATCTCTCATAGTACCAATTTTACCAGTAATCTCTGGGAAAAATAAACACACTGTTTCTTAACTCCCTCTGGCTAGGTATAATATTTCATTCCCTCTTTTGAAATCAATCTAGTCCGGTTTATTTAAAAATGCAAATGTTCCCTTTACACCTACGTTTACCTACTTAACATTTCAAACCTAGCTTAACTTCTATTACATCAAAGCCTTCAGACCAGTTGCCTTTAATTCAATCAAGTCACACACACACATGCAGACATAGACACAGATCTTACTATTACTCTATCTTACGATAAATTCCAATAACAATATGAAAATTATTATATCTCCCTGACAAACAGGCAGAAGATATAGAACCAGAAACAGACCAGGTTGCCTGAGCCAAAATTTGCATAGAAGGGCAGAGAATAGAGCTAGAAGTGCAAATAAAAGAAAAACAATGAGAGAGACAAGAAAAGGAAAGGGAAAGAGGGGGACAGGATAAAAAAGAAGAAAGGAGAGACAGGAATGGAAGAAGGAGAGAAAATTCCTAGAAAGGGAAAAAGAACATGCTTTCCAGAAGGAAAGGCAGGAAGGAGAATTAAGGAAGTTTGAACTGAATAGGGAGAAGTCCTCTGTACCCGATTAAGGTACCTCTAGTGAGGAAACTGATCCTAGCTCAGGACTGAGCGTTGAGCTCTTAAAGTGCACCAAATTGATACCAATGTTCAATGAAGGGAATTTGGAAGCATTTTCTGTCTCATTTGAAAAGCTTACAAAGCAGTTGAAGTGGCCAGGGAAGGTTTGGGCCCTGCTACTGCAAAACAAATTAACAGGAAAAGCCCATGAAGTTTATTCTCTATTGACTAATGAGAGTTCACAAAACTGAGATGACGAAAAAGGCTATCCTGAGGGCCAATGAGCTGGTACCGGAGACATACTGCCAAAAATTCCAAACTTACTGAAAATAGCCCAAGCAAACTTATACAGAGTTCAAAAGGGTTAAGCAACTTGTGTTTCAACTGGAATGGGAACTTTATCTAGCCCCACTACTCTGCAGGTTGCACCATTAGTTTAAAAGTTTAATTCACTCACCAAAAATGGTCAACTATTTACCCTTGTTGCTGTTAGACCCAGAACATAAGAGACCCCAGCCAGGCTTCTTTCAATAAACTCAGAGTGATTGATTTATTATAAAACAAAGCTTCTTTTTTAAAACAAGTTGGAAGAACTGGTTAACATATATTTGTAATCTGTAAGTATAACTATCTATTCCTCTTAAAATTTCCCAGCACACACACACACACAAAGCATACATAGACAAACAATGGGGAGGCAATAGCGTAGTTGTATTATTGCTGAACTAGTAACCCAGAGACCCAGGGTAATGCTTGGGGGACCTGGGTTCAAATCCTACCATAGCAGATGGTGGAATTTGAGTTCAAAAAGTTCTGGAATCAAAAAAATCTGACAATGATCATGAAATGATTGTTGTAAAAACCCATCTAGTTCACTAATGCCCTTTAGGGAAGGAAATCTGCTGTCCTTACCTGGTCTGGCCTACATGTAACCCACAGCAATGTGGTTGTCTCTTAAATGCCTCCTGAATGCTTGCCTAGACAGCAATGCCCATGTGCCATGAATGAATTAAAAAAAAACAGATAGGAATCTCTGCAGAAATTGATAGTTGACGAGTAGACTTTTATAAAAGGATAAAGCTCACAGAGTTTTGACGCTGTCAATCTGGAGCAGCCTTGTGTAAAGACAAATCGTGTAAAGTCAGATCGTTAGTCCCAGTAGAGATCTGGAGGTTCTCACCAACGGAGCTTCGATGTGGAGGAAAATGGAGCTGGATCAACCCTTCTTGTCTCAGCCTCTCAGGATTTCAAAGACAGAAAAGTTCCACTGAAATAAGGATTCTGAGCTGGATGCTGACCATCACATGGTTTCAGGTAAGGCAAAGAGAATACCTGCTGGGCAGCTTTTCCCTTTCTCAGTTCAGTCTCAAATGAATTCAAAAAACAAGTTCAAAACTTAAAGCTCATCTCTGGTCATGTGATTTCCAATAAATCACTAGCCTTTATCTTTTAAAGCAGTGTTTTCCCATAAATTAAAATAATTGCATTGAAAACAAGCAAAGAGCTCCCCCTCATCAAGTACCATGCTGGTCAGGTCATTTCTTAGAAAAAGCATGCTTGCTCTTAGTCCAAAGGTGAATTTATCACCTGTTTGTAAAAAAAAAATCCAAGTGTCCAAATAGTGCAATGTCCTTCCAAATTTTAAAAGATCTTTGTGCAGATAAGATTTTCCCAACACTTGATTTTCACCAATGGATACAGGCACTTAAGATAGATTCCACCTGTGGGAGCCTCAGAGATGAACCCTCCTAGGAGTTCAAAAGCTCCCTTCCCCTTGCCATAAAACCCAAATGGTAGAACAAAGAGTCTCCATGGCCAGACAGGCAGCCATCATGGCAGATGACTATGAGTTAACCCATAGACCTGTAACTCAAAGTAAACTGGGATCTGGTCATTCTTACAGGCAAGGGAGAGATAAGAGGGCGATATATAAAGCTGAAGCAAGCTCGAGAGAAAAGGGGAGTAACAAAGGATATTCAGATCAATCCCCAACTTTTAAAAGAAGGAATCAAGATGGTAAACCAGTCGGCCGGCCCAGTGTGTTTTCAGTGTGAAAGGCCTGGCCAGCTAAGAGAGAACTGTTGGCATGCCAACACACCGACAAAGGACAAAGCAGTCAAGCCAGTGTCCATAGCCATGAAGCTCATAAGGGTATTCCAACGTGGCTGAGGGCCAGAATACATACCAGGATTTTATGTTTAAAGGGAAAATGACCCCTAGTTTTTTCTAAACTAAAAGACTGGAGAAGGAGACCAGCATTATCTGAGAAACTGATTATGTGCAAACCCTGCCTGTGGAGAAGCTGTTTCCACCTAAAAGCAGAGTGATTGCCAGTGTCTTGTTTAAGGTATTCACTGGAGAGTGTGTAGAAGTTCCTTTAATAAAAAAAAATACCTGCGGAGTGAGCTAGTAACGGGGCTAGTAACACTGGGTATGCAGGGGGTGGACCTTTTATTAGCTAATGATTTAATCGGTTGGAAGGTAGTACTCCCAAAGAATTCAGGGCAGTCCATAGATACTGGAAAGGCTGGGAAAGCCAACAACATTCTGAACAGGTGCAGAGGGCTGAGTAAGGTTCAAAGATCCCACAGGAGGTGATAAAGCCCATAAGGATTGAAGAGGCTAAAGGAAAGGCAGCAGAATTTAGTGGAGCGAGGTTAGAGTTCTCCGAATTTAAAGAGGCCAAGACAGAGTCAGAGGGAAACAAAAATGCTGAAATAGAAGCAGCAGAGATTGAAAGAAATGCACCTGAGGTGAATTTGGCAGAAACTTTCTTCTAGAATTTAAATAGGGACCAAAACGTTCCCATGCAGGCATACATAAAGTGAGAGAGATATCTCACCTGGTCAAAGTGCATCAGGGGAGTGCAGCAGAGGCTGGACAGTCACCTGAGGGCAGTAGTGTCCCAGAGGACATGGGACAGATTTGGAAAAAAAATCCATCCCAAAGGTGAAGGAGAAAGGGAAGCTGATATGCCCTAAAACAAACACAGCACTTGCGAAAATCACACATGAAATACAAGTGCTGCCAGTGGGGGACTGCCCACTGAAAGGCAAATGGTCAGTTCAAAAGCCAAATCACCCCCAATCCAGCAATTCAGCTTCAGAACCCACAGACGACAAGGTTCAGGAGGATATCTTACAGGGGTTTAAGGATAATTCACTCCCTACCATCACCTTAGAAATAAGAATTGTCAAAGGGCTCAAAACTGAACTATCAGACCCACGGGTTGTAGAAACAGCAATGAAAGGGTTAAGAGCTTTACAGGCAGGGCAGTAACAGAAATTTGCATAGGGCAAGGATGGCTCAGCAACATCCTGTGAAATTTGATTATTTCCAGGGTCCTAGAATTGACTTGACCTTCCACAGAACCCACTTCTGACCAAAGATTGTATGACTGTTGTTATTAAAACTCACAAAGCTCTGCAAACAAATGTTAACAAAAATCCTAGCCCACTAGACAAAACCTAACTGTGATATTTAAAAAGGGAAATGGGAATAGAAGACACTAGAGCCTTCCTAACGCCGGACCCCAGCACCCAAAGAAATTCAATTACACTTGTGCCTCTTAAAAAAGAGGGATGATGAAAACCTAGGCTTAAAGGAAAAGGCTGTTACAGACAAAGCGAACCAGAGCAGTACAAGATTAATGTGTGGATGTAAAATTTGTGTTCGTATTTCTCTTCCTTTACTATGCAATATAAAAAAAGGCAACCAAGATTCCATTTCTTCCCTGTGCTGCAGAGGCATTTTATGTCCAGTAAAGGCATGTCCTAGTCATCATTTTAAACATGGACTGTGCTCGTTTGGAAGCTTCTGGAACTGTCTTTTATTTTTTAAAATAGAAACTAACCAGGTAGCTAAGATGGCTGTCAAGGGTGACTTTTGTAAATTCGATACAGACTACACCAAGCTTCTGCAAAGTTCCTAATTGTATCACCCTGGGTGGGGGTGACCCCTTAAATACTGCACTCCTTTGTGGAATTCATATATGTCACTGTTCATAGTTTACTCTGAGCTCAGAATTAATGGGCTTTTAGACTCCATGTCTCCAAGTTTTCAATTAAGCAAAAGGAGAAAACTCATTATCCACAGGTGAGTGGGTAGGACCTTCATCTATCTCCATTGTATAGCAATGGCATTCAGCTTTAAGCCATTGTCGGTAGACCACAGCGGGTAATTATGTGATCGAAACTGGCTTCTGACACCAAAATTCTTTATTATCTGAAGACCCAGAAAGACTGCAGAGGACACAAGAAACGGTAGCTGCAGGAAAAGGCTGTGTCATATTTGTCTTTAAGAATTCAGAGGCTGTAAAATCTTAAAAAGCCTCCCAGCCTGTCTCTTAAATCCAAGACCATCTGTAAGAAATTAGACATCCTGATATGAAAACCCCAAATGCCTAGCTTTGTGACATGCTGAACATTTATCTCTTCAGAGGGAACCCTGCAATAATCCTAATATCTGACTTCAGCTACTTGAACTCATCTAAATAACAATTCAAGAAGACTCTTTTCTTTACCAGGCCTGCAATGACTGTTCTCCTACAATGAGCCAGACACATGAACTATGATCTATTCTTTTCTTTACAACTTGTAAAAGTGTATTATTCTCTCTCACTGTAATTTTTCTCCAAAGAGTGTGTGTGTGAAAGTGCTGAACAATTGACATAGCATTTAGACCTTCAGGGTGAATGCATGAATAAGTAATTCTGTTTATTTAAACTCACAAAGGCATGCTGCTGTTATTTAAATTGATCATACACTCCAGGGACTAAGAAACACACACATCTTCCCCTTCAAAAACCACACTGATTATGAGCAGTAAGATAAAGGGTACAAGGGTTTCAGTTCACTTCTGACCCTATCCGTCACACCTGTGCTTTGTATAACTGAAGCATGACTTCTACTGCCTTGTATTCTAGACCTCTAGAAATAAAGGCTAGGCTCTGTGTTGCCTAGAGGAAGCAGGACTTACACGCAACAATAGATGCGAATTCTCACAACCTGACTATCAAGTTCCTTGGACATGTTGTGGATGCATCTGGTGTCAAGAGTTGATCCACAAAAGACAAGAGCAATCAAGAAGTTTTCAGCTCATCAGAATGTTACTGAGCTCCAGAGGTTGATGAGTATAAGTAAACCAAGGCAGCAAGTTCCTGCCCAACCTAGCTGTCATCAATGAGCCACTATGTCAGCTATTGCGACATGGTGCTGGGAGGAAGCATGACAGAGGCCTTTTGAGAAAATCAAAGAGATGGTGAGATCACCTATTGCTGCAGTTGCATCTTCTACAGCAGTGGGAGCTGTACTCTTTCACATACAGATGGATGGAAAGTGCAGGCCAGTTTACAATGCATCCTGTTCACTGACAGAGACTGAGCAGAGATATGCAGTGATAGAGAAAGAAGCACTAGAGCTACAAGGGCTTGAGAAATTTGAAGATTATGTTCTTGATCTCCACTTCAAGATGGAGACAGACCACAAGCCCTTAGTGAAACTCTTAAATTCTAAGGCACAAGTTCAACAATTCAGACTGAGGATGATGAGGTTTGATGCAAAGACAAAGCATGTTCCAGGAAAGCAGCAGAATATAGTCGATGCTTTGACACTGTATGCCAGTGGCAAGACCCCCCCGGACAAGGAGATGTAACCCTTGTTGAAGAGATAGAAACATTTGCATTGATGCAAATCTACCATCAGCAACTCAGTCACTGAATGAAATCAGAGATGCACAGAAATCTGATGAAGAATGTGCTCAGGTCAGAGGGTGCTGCATCAAAGGGTGGTCAGCAAACATGCCACACAATCCCATTCTCAGACAGTACTATGGACGAAGGGGACACCTCGGTGTAGTTGAAGATTTACTCATCTATGATAAGAGAGTGGTCATTCTGAGGGTTCTGAGACTCGACGTACTACAACGATTGCACCAGGGACGTCTGGTCATTACAAAACATCAGGGCAAGATACTTGGTTTGGTGACCAGGTCTCTCAAAGATGGAAGAGATGATATCCAATTATATTATTTGTGCTGTTCTTTATCAGGAGAGAAGAGAACCATTGGTATCATCTTCCTCCCATCACGACCATGGGATGGACCTCTTTGAACACAGAGATAGGATGTTCTTGATCGTAGTAGAATACTAGTCCAGATGGGTAGAAGTCAAGCAACAGCAGGATCACATTTCTGAAGCAGTAATTACATCACTGAAGAAGATATTTGCAACACATGAGCACAGATAACCAATGAATACTTTAAAGAGTCCTCAGCATCATATGGATTTGTTCGTGCCACCAGCTCACCAAAATACCCTCAAGCCAGCAGTGAAACTGAAAGAGGAGTGCCTGCAGTGAAAGCATTGCTGAAGAAGAACAATGATGCCCAACTTGCACTTCGGAGTTATCGTTCATCGCCACTCCAAAATGGTCAAATACCATATGAACTTCTTGTGGGGAGAAGGCTGAGAACTCAGCTCCCTACTCTCACACACACACACACTCATGCTGCAAATACAAGCTGGTGACTTGGACAAAGTGAGAGAGGAAGAGGACAAATATTGTTCCCGCCAGATGTGGAACCATGAGAAATGTCACAAGACACACAACCTGCCATACCTCCAACAAGGAGAGCCAATTTGGATCCAAGACCAAACTCGTAATGGACAAGTGCTTGAACAAAGACTGCATCTGTGTCCTAAATCATCCAAACAGAGCACGATATGGTAGGACGGAACAAACGTGCACTGGTTGCCATACAGAAGCAACCTCCCATCCCATGGAAGCAGTCATCTACCCAAACTAACCAGCCAGAGATGCTGCATTTATCCACCAATCTAGATGCAACCTGACTGGTGAACCTCTGTCATCTACCAATTCCCCTCCTGCCCATCAAGAGTCTGAGAGATAACCTGCGGGACTCCAAACCCCCAATCCCCTCCAAAACAAGAAGAGGACTCCATTCTGGTAGACTTGTGAAATTGTCACAGTGGGAAGGAGATGATCTAAGAGAAGAAAACAAAATTAAGGACTGCAATACACCAGAGTTTAAAGTTTTGGGTTGTTTGATCTTCACATTATAAAAATGGGAATCAGAGACTTGGAGGGAGATGTAGTGTAATGTATTATATTGGATATTGGGTTGTTAGTGGGTTAATTCTAATTGTTTAATACGTTAATCATATACTGCACATAATCAGGAAGTGATGCAATATCACACCATTTGGTCTCTTGGACAGCCTTGTGGAAGATATAAACCATGGTTGTAAGTTGTCTTCCAATAAAGCTTTGTATAATATAGTCCTACAGACTAATTGGGCAGCATTTTTAGGTTGGCATGTGGATACGTGCCCACCCGATTGGAAGCGAAATCGCGCGTGATGATGTTGGGTGAGCGTTCCGACATCATCCCACCCTCGCGCGATATTCCTGTCGGCAGGCGCGCCTGTCGAAAATTAAGGCGGCCAATAAAATTGTTAAGGTTCTAATTGTCCCCGACTTTTCGTGGTCGAATCTGCCAGGGGGAGCTTCGCATTTTTGATGAAACATCATCCCAGGGGCATGATTTAAAAAAACAAAAATATATGGGCAGAATTTTCATCATTTATATGTTCAGGTGACTGATTCTGATGCGTGGATATTTTTTTTCCAGGTTTTAAAATCTGTTTAATTGTTTTGAAGTCTTCAGCTCCCTGAGGCAGCTCTCTGCCTCCAGGGAGCTTTCATTCAGCGCACACCCGGCCAGCACTTACATCAGAGCCCACCCTCCTCCCCCACCCCACCCCACCCCAGCAGTGATAAGCTTCTCAGCGTGCTCCATGCTCGTTGGCTGTTAATTGGCCAGCCAGCCTGAAACCGTGGTCAGGGGCCAATCACGGGTGGCGGTCATTCTCCAGCCTCTCCCAGGCCTGCCAATCACGCCCACACACTGACCTAAAAATCCTGCCCATTAAGTATTTTGTATCAGTCTAACAATACCTAGAATATCGTAGTTAGCTGTCTAGAATGACATATTACAGCTGCCCCAAATGCCAACACTAATTATTATCCGGGGTTTGTTGAAAAATCCTTTAACAACATAGTCCTTTAATGGCAACAGGTAACTAACAATTGAATCCCACATAACCAGCTGAGACCTTATTTTATCAGCCAAATTCAGCACAATTGAAAACATAAACAGCATTGAACACTAGGTTGTTTTTTCTTGGAGTAAAGAAGAATCACTTTAATAATGCATGGTAGACTGAAAGGAGTGTCACCATATTATGTCAACAACTGTACATGCATCTCAAAGATTTGTAGTTCAATTGACACCCAAGAGCAAGAATTTCATGCTGTAACAGGAGCTGACTGTAGTCAGAGATTTTGACCTCAGGTCTTACATAAATTATCCCGGTGACAATTCACCATAGAAACAAAGAACGGTAACAGCATAGAAGGAGGCCATTCAACCTGTCATGTCCTTGCTGCTCGCTGCAAAAACAACTCAGTCAGTGCCACCCACCCACCCACCCTACCCCTGCCATTTCCCTCCACCTGCAAATGTTTTCTCTTTAGATAATTATCAATATCCTTTTGAAAGCCGTGACTGAATCTGCTTCTACCACACTCTCACTCAATTTCCTCATGACCATAGATCAGTGCCCTGTGGTTCTCGATCCTTCCGCCAATGGTTACAGTTTCTCCCTATCCGCTCTGTCCAGAACCCTCATGATTTTGAACACCGCTACCAAATCTCTTCTCATTCTTCTCTTCTCCTAGCGGAATAGTCCCAGCTTCTCCAATCTATCCTCATAACTGAAGTGTCTTATCCCCGGAACCATTCTCACATATCAATTCTTCACCCTGTGGCAACGTTTAACATGGAAGCAGTGCAGTAAGCAAAAAATGTAATTTCCTTAAAATGCCATGAAATCTGTAATTCTTTGTAAGGATGTTTGAAAAGGACTTTTAAGAGTTTGCCTCAGTTGTAAAGGGATCAATTGTAATTTTCTTGGATAAGAAGAAATACTGGTCTATGTGATCTGGCGACCCTTGACCTGGAAGCAATACCAGCAGGAAGGATGTTAAGATACAGAAGCTGTGTGTCTGGCAAACAGAAAGGAGAGTTGCAAGACAAAGAAAAGCTGCAGGGGAAGAACAGAGAAGGCACATTTACAAGGAGCTGTGTGCGTAATACAGTTAAAAAGGACAGAAAGCTGACGGCAAGGTTAGAGCAGAGATTGTGAATTGGACAATTCTACAGCAATGCAAGAGTTTTGCCAGGGGTGATCAGATCATTTAATGAGTTTTATTATAGGAGTCAGATAAATGAATCTCTAGGGATTCTATGGCATCAAGATGTCATGAACCTAGCTAAAGAGGTTCTACAGGAATGTGTTGTTTGGGTGACGACTGTCTCCAGGGAACTCAGAAGGAGTGGAGCTACTGTTGCAGGTGACTCGAGGACCAAATCCTTTGAGTGAAAAACATGAGAGATCCTACATTCTGGAAGCCAAGTTGGAAAGACCGTGAGATTGAACATGTGCCAGATCTGTGTGGGGAGTGCTACGAATGCTTGTAATCTCTTGAGATGGTCTTTGTTATATCTGCTATTCCATGTGCAAGTTATAGTTTGTACTGACCCGAATTTACCTATTAATTCATGTTTAATTTACTTGGATTCGGATTTGTGTTAAAGTAAAAGCTGCAAAAGTGGAATCTTTTCCAATCAGTGTTTGGTTATTTTGGCTTACAGTTTCCCCACAGAGATCATAGCAGCTCTCTTTAATGCCATCAGATGCTTTTAAGATGTGATGCCCAGAATTGGACACGGTACTCAGGTTGAAGTTGAACCAGCGTTTTATAAAGGTTCACCATGGTTTCCTTGCTTTTGTACTCTCTGCCTCTATTCAGTACAGTATACCTTGTTAACTGCTTTCTCAACCTGCTGTACCACCTTCAACAGTTTGTCCTTCTGCTCTTGCACCAGCTTTAGAATTTTATTCTTTATTTCACATTGCCTCTCCTCATTCTTCCTACCAAAATCTATTACTTAATACTTGTTCGTATTAAATTTCGTCTGCCATGTATCCACCCATTCCACCAGGCTGTCTAAGCGTTCATGAAGTCCGTTTCTGTTTTCCTCACAGGTCACAATAATTCCAAGTTTTGTGCCACCCTCAAATCTTGAAAATGTGCCGGAGCACATCCAAGTCTAGGCTGTTAATATGGATTAAGAAAATCATTGATCCTAATATCAATTCTTTGGAAACCCCACAATATACCTTCTTCCAGTCTGGAAAAACAACCATTCACCGCTACCTTGTTTCCTGTCACTCAACAAGCGTTGTTTGTCTAACCTAAAAGTTGGTGGATGCTCCATAGTTGAGTATAATCAAGACTGAGATAGACAGATTTTTGGTTTCTCAGGGAATCAATGGATATAGCGAGCAAATGGGAAAATGGAGTCTGAGGCAGAAGATCAGCCATAATCATATTGAATGATCATATTGAATGATCATATTGAATGATCATATTGAAAGATCAGCCATAATCATATAAAATAATCATATTGAATGATCATAAATAAAATAATCATATTGAATGAAATCATATTGAATGAAATCATATTGAATAAAATAATCATATTGAATGATCATATTGAATAATCATATTGAATGATCATATTGAATGATCATATTGAATGAAATCATATTGAATAAAATAATCATATTGAATGATCATATTGAATAATCATATTGAATGATCATATTGAATGATCATATTGAATAATCATATTGAATGATCATATTGAATGATCATATTGAAAGATCAACCATAATCATATTGAATGGCAGAGCAGGCTGTAGGGGCATATGATCTACTCCTGCTCTTATTTCTCATGTTCTTATGTATCTGAATCACCTTCAGCATTTACACAGTGCCAGCTGCATTTGTTAAAATATCGAGCATACTTCATACAGTTAGGCTGTAATGTAGTTTTCTTTCCAATGTGCTCTCAGTAGGCTTTTGGGGATTTATTCTGAAACTCATTATGACTAGTTTAAAATGCACTACTTAGAATCAGAGAAAAGTTGTGGCTCAGAAAGAGGCCATTCAACCCATCGTGTCTGCACTGATGTTTTTGTATAAAAAACAATTAGTTAAATTCTGCCAGATGTTGGGTTTGCAGATGCATGTTAAATGATTCTGGAGAATAAGATATACTCAGATGTTCTAACATGAGGAAGAAAAATGGCAGCTAAGTCCTTAGCAGTTAAAACAGTTGTAAAAAAAAAATCACAATGTAATCACACAGATCCATAAGGAACAAATATAGAAACAAACCTCACAATTCCCAGTGGAAGAGGAAATCTATTTCTTTGGTAATGCAAGTCTGAATTATTAATGATACAAGTTCAACAAGAGAAAAAAGAAACTAAGTTCTCAGCTCAAGGGTGGGTTAACACTTTTCCCTCTAGAGAGAGTTGATCAACTCCCAGGAATTGCTAGAATACCCAAGGTTTTTTTTAATCACATTAACTAGGAGGCTATAACATAATGTGATTAAGAACAATATTGTCAATATTCAGCACTGAGGCCATAGAATAAAAGTGATTTACAGCAGGGTTACTATACTGGGAAGTCTCTTTTCATTCAACCTTGATGCAAGGTTATTAATTTTCTAAAGGAGTCTTGAGATGCATCATGCGCTCACAACAGATAAATTGTATTTATGCAGCATTTCTAGTTCATCAAAGTTCAGCTGCTCTCCCAACCAGGGATTTCAAATTGTTTTGTTGCTTCATTTTAATTAGTGATGACTGATGATAACATGAAGTAACATTCAGCCTGCACTGACCAGATTAACAGTCCTAATGGCTCCAAAATCTCCTGTGTCTCTGGCATTGAGTATTTACGGACTACCAGTGTTCAGGGTACTGATCACTCCCAGATTGAATGTGCCTAAAGTACTAACCACTCTCAAGTTGGGTGTGTCTGTGATTCCCACTCCGGAGCTGGATGTATTAGTGATTCCCACTCCGGAGCTGGATGTGTCTGTGAATCCCACCCCGGAGCTGGATGTGTCAGTGATTCTCACTCCGGAGCTGGATGTGTCAGTGATTCTCACTCGGGAGCTGGATGAGTCTGTGAATCCCACCCCGGAGCTGGATGTGTCTGTAAATCCCACCCCGGAGCTGGATGTGTCAGTGATTCTCACTCGGGAGCTGGATGAGTCTGTGAATCCCACTCCGGAGCTGGATGTGTCGGTGATTCTCACTCCAGAGCTGGATGTGTCTGTGAATCCCACTCCGGAGCTGGATGTGTCTGTGAATCCCACTCCGGAGTTGGATGTATTAGTGATTCTCCCTCCAGAGTTAGATGTGTCTGTGATTCTCACTCCGGAGTTGGATGAATCTATGAATCACACTCTGGAGTTGGATGTGTCTGTGATTCTCACCCTGGAGTTCGATGTGTCTGGGTTCTCACTCTGAAGTTCGATATGTCTGGGTTCTCACTCTGGAGTTCGATGTGTCTGGGTTCTCACTCTGGAGTTCGATATGTCTGGTTTCTCACTCTGGGGTTCGATGTGTCTGGGTTCTCACTCTGGAGTTCGATACGTCTGGGTTCTCACTCTGGAGTTCGATGTGTCTGGGTTCTCACTCTGGAGTTCGATATGTCTGGTTTCTCACTCTGGGGTTCGATGTGTCTGGTTTCTCACTCTGGAGTTCGATGTGTCTGGTTTCTCACTCTGGGGTTCGATGTGTCTGGGTTCTCACTCTGGAGTTCGATATGTCTGGTTTCTCACTCTGGGGTTCGATGTGTCTGGGTTCTCACTCTGGAGTTCGATATGTCTGGGTTCTCACTCTGGAGTTTGATTTGTCTGGGTTCTCACTCCAGGGTTGCATGTGTTTGTGATTCTTACTCCCAGGTTGGGTGTACATGTACTGCTGACCACTCATGGGGCACATGTACCATTTGTGCTGACTGCCAGGAGAGCACAGCTGTTCATTTTGGACCAGTAACATGATCCAGGTTTATATTCTTACATGACAAGGATGTAAATTTGGCTACAAACTCTTTTCTAGTATTTTTGTTTATATTAGCCATTTCTGTTATACATTGGAACAGATGCTACAGTGATTATATCTAGGGTTCTACACCCCAAATGTAACCTGACCCTGCTGTAAAATACCAGTGATGGGCAACTTGTGGCCCACAGGCTGCACACGGCCCACCAG